>NC_081767.1:2709491-3036991 GCF_963082965.1 Carassius carassius
TAACACTGGTTCAGTTGCCAGTGAATACAACATTCTGGATAAAATACACTCCTGTCTTGTACTGCTACCAATTTTAAATGGGGCACTCAAACCACCTTTGCTTTTTAGTTTGCTCTCTATGTTTTTTTGTTGTTGTTTTTTTTTACAATACTTTAATAATTCCACTTAAAGTGGAGCCAAAATCAAAAGCATCGAAAAGCTCTTCTTGATAAAAGCTTTTAACTGATCAATTGAAGCAGAACCTATATGAAGATCAAGATAACCGGAGACATCCAGAATATCTCTTATCAAAACAATATTGTCCATAATTGACCTATCGTCCAAACAACAGGTCTGGTCAGAATGAACCACTTGCCCCAATACATCCTTTAATCTATTGGCCAAAGCCTTAGAAATAATCTTCAAATCTGTACATAATAAACTGACAGGAAGCTAATTCTTCATGTCCTGTAAGTCACCTTTCTTTGGCAGTAAAATGACCACTGCCCTCCTGCATTTAGAGGGAGGGAGCCCTCAGATAAACTGTCATTTAAAACACACAAATGGTCCTTGACCATCACTCCCCAAAAGGCTTTATACAACTCCACAGGGAAGCCATCAATACCTGGTGCTTTGCTTCATATTTTAAATCATCTAAAACTCTTGCTCTTGCTCAGAAAGTGGCTCATCAAGTTTTGCTGCAGATTCCTTCATAACATTTGATAAACCATTGTAAATCTTAGCAGACAACATCTCTTATTTTGTATTCACTTCTATAGCTCAGCATAGAATTGTAAAGCCCTTTTTTTCTTACATGTACAGGCCTTTTCAATTCCTGCCCATTTTTTGATCGATTAGAGTGAATTTATTGGACTTTTGACCTATATTGCACAATATAGAAAAGCACACAGTAACTCAAAAATGAGAAACCTATGTAGTTTCAAATCCATCCTCATTTTTTTTTTTTTTAAATTCCAGTTTCAATTTGGAAATAAATTCCTTAAGCCTCTATATTTCATGTACCATTAATTGTTCTTCACCTTCCCTTTTCATCAACATCAACAACTGTTTCAATTAATGCTTTCCTAACATGAAAGTAATCTACAACCTGGACATTCTTATTTTATACTTTTCCCTTTATTGAAAACTTCTCACTTTCTCAAAACTATACACTCTCTGTTTGGATTTTTCTCATTGATTTGATTTTTGATTTTTCCCTGTCAGATTCATCCATTGCACTATACTCATTCTCATTACCCTTGCCGGCTCGTTGATCTATCACAACATCACTTCTATATTTTTAAAGGATTCCTAAAAGTGTTTCCTCTTACCTGAAGGAGCTTCAAACTAAATCTCATCTTTCTCAAAGTCAGTATTCTTGTTTTCGTCAGCAAGAATACATTCAGCTGCAGCTACAAGAATAGCATATTTCACATTCTTTTCACTTTGATTCTCGATTCCTGTAGGCCTACTTCCTGCATCATCTAAAACAGCGTCTACACTTTCCTCACCCACAACTCTTTCAACATCAATACTCTTACTAGTGTTTCCAACATCTCCACCTTCATTTCTCACATCCATCCCAGCATTATCAATGCTAGTCTGTACCACATTACTACTACAAGCATTTTCATCTGTTAACGATTCAACCTATGTACCCTCAGCCTTCCCAGGGCACACTTGTTGACATGACCTTCCTTCCCACACTCAAAAAAACTTCATCCTATTAGACTGTGCAAAAATTACATAATCAAGTCCATCAATTTGGAACTTAAATGCCACATTCAACTCATCTTCACCACTGTTTAAAATCATATGCCTTTGCCTTGTAAAACAATCAATGTGCTTGAGCTATGGAGACTTTCAACCAAGTGGTATTTATTTACATTTACATTTAATCATTTAGCAGACGCTTTTATCCAAAGCGACTTACAAATGAGAACAATAGAAGCAGTCAGGTCAACAAGAGAACAACAACAGTATAGAAGTGCCATGTCTCAGTTAGTCTAGTATAGAACACATAGCCAGGTTTTTTTTTTCTTTTTTTTTACTGAAAAGACAAGAAAAGGAAAAGTGCTAGTATTAGTTGTTTAAATGCTGTCGAAAAAGATGAGTCTTTAGATGTTTCTTGAAAATGAGTAAAGACTCAGCTGTACGAATTGAGATTGGGAGGTCATTCCACCAGCTCGGCACAGTCCAGGAAAAGGCCCTTGAGAGTGATCTTGAACTTTTTTGGGATGGCACCACAAGGCATCGTTCACTTGCAGAGCGCAAACTTCTGGAAGGCACATAAGATTTAACCAGTGAGTTTAGGTATGTTGGTGCCGTGCCAGTGGTCGTCTTGTAGGCAAGCATCAGTACCTTGAATTTGATGCGAGCGGCTACTGGTAGCCAGTGTAACCTGATGAGGAGAGGAGTAACGTGAGCTTTTTTTGGCTCATTGAAGACAACCCTTGCTGCTGCATTCTGGATCAATTGCAGAGGCTTGACAGTACATGCAGGAAGGCCCGCCAGTAGAGCAGTACAATAGTCCAGTCTGGAGAGAACAAGAGCTTGGACAAGAAGTTGGGTGGCTTGCTCTGATAGAAAGGAGTAGAAAGAGTGTGCATCGGTTATTGTGAAGTTGCCACTCGTCACAATTAGCCTGATAGCACTGAAAGCGAACGTCCCACCCTCCCTGCAATCACTTTCCAAAGCCACGCCCCCTGAACGCATTTATGCTCATAGACCAGAATACCAGAGACAATCTTACTACAATAGGCTACATCAGCGGTTTCCAATTCCAGACCATCTTCCGAAATGAAGTAAACCTCTGCTCAGGGAGTAGGGAGCAATGAATACGGTGTAGGGATCATAACGATTGGAACAAAGTTCATTCACGTAGCTCGAGTTGGTCATCTGAATCAGGTGTGTTAACTAAGTGAGATATGCAAATATATGTGCATGAGCACTGGAATTGGGAACCGCTGGGCTACATCATGTGTCATTAACCAGTGAGTAACTTTAAAAGAACTACAATAAGTCTGCCATTCTAGCTCTGTCTGCACAGCATGCGGGAATGCGCTAATGACGTATTCTGTCTGCGCGAACAGGGTGCACAGAGGTATGCAGATACATACGTTGACAGGCAGGTATAAAAACTATTTAAAATGCTCGGACCAACAGTATACACAGATAAATTAATTTAAACCACCTAACTTGATGATTGTTATCGGGATGTGAAGAGACTTTCAACCAGTATAACAAAAAAATGACTATCACCTATTGCACATTTAACTTTTGAGGAGTCAACACCTGGTCACCACAAAAAAAATCCAATAAAAAGCCACCATCCCTGTTCACTGACAAGCTTGCAATGTTTCAAAAGCACCAGAGACAGGTGGCTTTGTTCCACAGTTATTGGCTTCTTATTAATTAAAGAGCTTGCAATGTTTAGCTGACCGGGAATGAGGGAGAGGGACAGAGCCTGTGTGGTTTTTTTTATTTTGATTTATTTATTTATTTTTTCTTTGGCTGTAGAGCTGTAGTGGTGTTTATAAGTGACTCTTTTCCTCTATTTTCAGATAGGAAGTCTGAAGCAGGAGTTCACAGTGATGGACTGGCCCGTGGGAGTCCATTAACAGGTCAGGAGGTGGTGAAAGGAGCATGGGCTAAATTCATTAGCACTTTCCAGCTACCATCTGAGTGTATCGAGCGGTAGAACAGAGTGCAGTTCTGTAAGTGTATGTGTGTGTGTGTGTGTGTGTGTGCTTCCACTGTTTGTCAACAGACTGGTTCTTAATTCAAGCTGATTTGTCACCCTTTGTCTCTAACTCTCATCCCCTTCATTGTCTTATCGTCTGGCTTTCACATTAAAATGTTTAAAGTTTTTTTAGCACAAGTTTCGATGACATATTGACTAGGACTGGATTTTCTAGGGCTGCATGATTTGAGATATGTATATACGTTTTTATTTTATTTTCTGCATGTAAATGTGGTTGTGGTATTGAGAAGAACAATATCACCACCACATTTACATGCATATTATTATTATTATAATTTCATAAAGAATATATATAATAAACTTTTTATATGTTGAATTTGTATAACACATTTTAGAGTGGCCTTTTATTGTGGCCTGTCTAAGACACACCTGTGCAATTATCATGCCTTCTAATCAGCATGTTGATATGCTAGAACTGTGAGGTGGATGGATTATCTTGGCAAAGGAGAAGTGCTCACTAACACAGATTTAGACAGATTTGTGAACAATATTTGAAGAAAATAGGCCTTTTGTGTACATAGAAAAAGTCTTAGACCCTTGAGTTCAGCTCATGAAAAATGGGGGCAAAAACAAAAGTGTTTCTTTTATCATTTTGTTCAGTGTAGGTTTTTTCTTGTCAAATTTAGGAGTTCGCTAGCATATATATTAGCCTCAAAGCTAACATATACAGAATAAAAAAAACATAAAAATTTTACTTTGTAATTTTCCTACAGTTGTATACTGTATACAACATCTGGCTTTTAGATTGTTCATCAGTAAAGACAATTTCTCATTCTTGTGTAAAGAATTAATATTAGTTTTGTATTGGTTTTAGCTTCTTTTTTTTCCTGTCATTCTCTTGTATAATTCAGTTGTATAATCAATTTATAGTTAAATAAAAATACTCTAAACATTTAATCAATTATCCACACCAGTGAACTTTTACCACAGCATACCTCCTAATTTAGAACAACTCAGTTTGACGCCTCAGGTTTTAATGATGAGATAATGAGCTTATCAGTGTTAGAATTAATGAACGTTATATGAAACACCTCATTACAATGCCAATTAATCACACTCCTTCTTATACTGGCCTCTCCATGAGATAATCACCCCTGAATAATGTGTACTTACTCATGACCAGCAGACATAACACCAAACCTTCCTTCATGAAAAAAAAAACCAAACACTTCAAAAGATATCCACTACTATATGCAGTAAATGATTTATTAAAACTTTAACGTATATGGACAGGACCCCTTATACTTCTGAAAGACTTGTTTCAGCTCTTAAAGTCCTACTACTTTCTTAAATATTTTTCCTCAGAATTTGAGGCTTTTCTTATACAATATTCAGTGTCATAGCAAAGCGCAACACTATAATGTCCCTTCAATTTGGCATCTGCTGACCATCTAATCAAAATCAACCGTAGTTCTCAATGGGAACTTGTAAACTAGCAAGCTTTAGACTAAATTTCATCAAATTAAAATCTAATTTAGCACAGATGCATTAAACTATTCAGGAGGGACAGTAAAAACATTTACAATGTTACAAAATATCAATATTTTAAATAAATGCATGTATATATTTGTTTATTTTTATATTCACCAAATAATCCTGATGACTTCCACAAAAATATGAAACAGAAAAAAAAAAACATTGATAATAATCAGAAATGTATCTTGAGCAGAAAATCAGCATATTAGAATGATTTCTAAAGGATCATGTGACACTTAAGACTTAAGTAATGATGCTGAAAAGTCCGCTTTGATCACAGGAATAATATACATTTCATTATAAATTCATTCAACATAGAAAACAGATATTTTAAATTGTAATAATATGTAACAATATTACTGATTGGACTTTCACAGACCCCAAACTTTTGAAAAGTATTATACATTATATATCAGCAGCAGCAGTATGGTGTAAAATTTGAAACACGTGTATTTGGTACTTGCTACTCTGGAAAACTTGTCTTGGATGTTTCTTTGCGCCGCTTTTTGCATAACTCCAGTTCGTTGACACCAAGCTTCACTGCAATTTCTTTCTAGGAATGAAATACTTTCTCTGAATCTTTACAGTCTCTCCGCGAGGAATAGTACAGCTGCGGGATATATTTGTGCAGCTCAGCTATTCAACACTCCAGTGTATTAATGAGATGTTGCTCTCCTGTAGGACCTCCGCAGAATGAGGAACGAACCAAAAATAAATAAATAAATAAAAAAGTAGAGTTTCAGAACACACCCACTGATTTAGTAACCCTCACAGACATCCTCACAGACCAATAGAAGTTTATAGGTGTTTAGGAGCCAAAACGAACTCCCCCAGAATGTTTGCTTTGGTTAGCTGTTTCGAACTGCTGAAACAAACTCAAAACGAACTTCATTTCAGCCTGATTTTGTTCGAAATGACGTCATATCAGTTCGTTCTTTGATTTTGTTTGAAGTATACTTTTACTTTTTTTCAAACTTTAATACATAGCACACACCGGGGGGGGGGGGGGGGGGGTGATGGGTTTGGGGGATGATGATGTGAGAGAAAACATCAATCCTTTGTTGGTACACCACCAATGGAAGTCGGTAGATTTAGCACAGAACGTTTTAGAATATCTAGGATATTTTTTTTTTCCTGTGACCCCTGTTTGAACTTAATTAATATCACCTACTGTATATCGGCTGTTCCAGAGGTATAAATAACTAAAGAAAAGAACAATTGACCAGTCGTCACTTAATTTGTTTTTGTACTCTGAAACAAAATGGGTAAAGTTCTTCTGACCGGAACATCAATAGCAAAGTAACTTTACACTAAAGAGGCCGATGCTTGAAAATGGGATAATCTACCATTAACAAATAGACACTTTGGCCTATTTTGCAGGCTTTGATTAAATATGTCTGAGACTCCATTCACTGTGGGGGCTAACAGAGTTAAATATGTGAATCTTAATTTGATGGAGGAATAGTAGGTTTGAGGCAGTGTGTGAATATTGAAGGAGACAGCTCAAGTGATGTTTGCGTTCAATGAAGTGTATGTTTTTGTTCAATTATAAAATTACAGTTAATTAGAGGCTTCACTTGTGTTTGGAAATATGGGCAATTGCTTGCCCTGCATCCTCTGTGTCTTCCAGTCATTGATTTAGCAGAGCCCAATTAGTGAGAAGGTCTTTGATAAATCGTAACTTGGCAAGATTGGATTTTTCAGTCAGACAGTTTCTGATGAAGCACTAACAATATAGCACATCATTACAGAGTTGAACAACGTCAAAGTTTTTATTTTATTTTATTTTGTATTCTGTTCTACTTTTTATTTAACGCTTAGTGCATTCTTAAAATATAACTCCTCTGACACAGATATTTTGTAACTGGCAAACTTTAAATGGATATTTCAGGTTCCATACATGTTAAGGTGGAAGTTAAGTCGATGGCATGTGTGGCATAAGTTCAACTCATTTCTTATTTTCAAAAAAAATGCAGAAGAAAAGTTGTGACGATCTCTCTTACAATGGAAGTGAAAGGGGCCAGTTTGGGTAAAAAACAAAACAAAAACAAAAAACAAATGTGAAGTTTATAATCTTGTAAAATAAAAAAAGATATCATTCATAAAGCAATTTTAAAGTTTTAGGGTCTGAAGGGTTGCCAGGTCTGCAAAACAAAACCAGCTCAATTGCTAGCCCAACATATATGTGTTCTTGGAGGGTCTCCCTCATTCGATCACTTTAACATTCAACAAGGTAAAAGTAGCCCAATCCTGCACTAAAACTTTGGACTTGGCAACCCTGAGTCAACCCCATCTGTATGTTGTCATGACAACAAAGTTGTAAAATTGGATATAACATTACACAGAAAAATAAAAATAAAAATTGAGCTCTCATTGCTTATATCTTATGGCTATTCTTTAGAAACTATTGCAAAATGTATTGATTGGCCCTATTCATTTCAATTAAGCTTAATTTGTACTAAACCCAACACATTCCTTTTAAGATGTGACTGTTTGCTTGGCTGTTGGTTCCTAAATAGAGTGTGATATGTGGTTTCAAAAGCAAACTCTTTCACTCTCTTTTGTATTTTGCGTGCCTCAGCATAGTGCACTATAAAGCTACCTAGATACCTAATGACTATGAAATGAGCTCAGCATACCTGCATCTCTGAAGAATCTTCTGTCATTTGACAGTTGTCTGATCAAGCAGAAAAGAAGGAAATCTGTATATATCCATAATTTGTATACACGCAGAATAAAAAACACAAAGGGCATCGGAGAGAATTGAACTGGAGACTTAGAGATTTTTACTTTAAACACTTTAAAATCTTGCACAGTAAATACTAATATAGTGCAAGGAAATATACATTTGATGAAAACTGTAATCCATATCGATATGGTCAATTTTGGGAATTGTGGTGGATCCTGTTTTTTTTTTTTTTTTTTCGGGTTCTATTTCACAAACTCAATACTTTAATGCTGACCAGTCTCTTGTCAGGAACCAAATAGAGTTCTGATTTAAAGTTAGTAGGATTCTGCATTGAGATCTTGTCTAACAATTGAAACTACTAGTGGGGGATATAGTGGAGCCATGCTAACTAGTTAAACCTTGACCAGTATGACCAATGACACTTGGAGAGTTTGAGAAACCTGCATGATTTTTGCAGCTCTGTTTGATGTTGAGACCTTGGCAGAATAACCACTGCCCTGAGCAAACCAATATGGTGAAAAAGAGATACGTTTTTTTTAAGACATTAGCCCTCACATTGAAAACAAATGTGTAGCAGAAAGCCATCAGAAAAAAAAAATAGCCACTGCCATGACCTTCTTACATAAGGAGTAGGCAGATGACCGCTTACCTCACTTCATTCCCAGAGAATGGCCTTTCTCACCTTCTGTGCTTCTGGGCAAATGTAAAGAGTAGTCTGGAGGCTTTGCACTGTAAATAACTTCCCACACTACAGGATGACAACAGATATAGAAGCGCCTCAGGATGAAATAAACACCCTTGGGTCCTCTAGAATGTTGAGGCGAATACGACCCAGTCAAGCTTTCGGTGTAATGAATGGAGTAAGATACTCACCAAAAGTGTATTACCAAAGTAGCTACCTTCCCTTTAAAAGGTTCTTCATCTCAAAACTCTCACCTGATGGGCTCACAATTACATTTACTAAAAAAAAAAAAAAAGGAGTGCCCTTAAAGTGAGCCATGTGTGAGATCAGATACCGCAGTGAAATTATAATTTAATCTTGCGGAAATACTTGTAAAAGCACCAAGACATCCTATCTTTTTGTCTCTTGTCTGTGAATGACCTTTTCCTGAAGTACTATATGTAAAAGTACAGACACAGCTAAAAAACTAAATTCTATCATGATATCATGATTACTCTGTTGTTCCAACCCTGAATGTATGTGTTTCTTCTGTTGAAGACAAAATAATAATCTTTGAGATATTTGGTAACTAAACAGTTGATGGTAGACATTGACTTTCATAGTATGGAGAAATAATATAATAATAATAATAATAATAATAATAATAATAATAATAATAAAATGGAATTTAATGGCTGCCGTCAACTGTCTGGTTACCAATGTTCTTCATAATATCTTCTTTTGTGTTTAAAATAAAAAAATAAAGTCATACATACAGATTTGGAGTAAGTGGGTGATGAGTAAATTATGGCAGAATTGGGTGAACTATCCATTTAATGAGTGGACACAAAATATTTTGAAAGATGGCAGTTATTTGACTCATTTTAGTGGACAAATCCCATCTAGTGTGATGATCTTCCAAGATATGTTTTCCAAATCCTCTCAGGTAAAACAGATAAAAGCATCAGTCTCTGCAAACACCAGGAGCCTTCAAAACACAGTTACTTAAAAGCAAAACTTTATATCCCTGGCTCTTCCTCTTCCACAGCTTTCTCACAGTCTCTTCTCTTGTTCACTTTTCCTTTAAAATAGCTGTGGAAATGGTCAGATTTTGGGGTCCTTTGGTCAAGCTCTTGGGAGACCGACAAAGAAAAGAATCTTCCAGTCTCTGCATGTAACATTTCAGAATTTAACCTCCTAAAATGATGTTTCAAGGTGGATTATAGTGCATTATTATTAGGAGGAAACTGATTTTCAATTTAAATGTAAATCAGGGTTCTTTTCTCACTTATTAAAATACTGTGCTACTTATGGCCGAGGAGAAATGTAATATAATGGGCCACAAACTTTGAGAGGATCCTTTAAAATGAAGGGAAGCCAGACAGACGCCACGAAGGAAGGATGAGTTATATAAAGATGTGACAGGGAGTGAGCTCTTTCTGTACAGTCTCTAATGTTTAAACAGACGCAGATAAACATAGTCTGTTGAAGAAGCATAAGCAAAGTGTACATTGTACTCAAGTTTTTGTTGCCAGAGATCAAATTTGTAGATTGCAAAATTGTAGATTTATTTTATCCTAAGATACACACACACACACACACACATATATTAATATACATATATATATATATATATATATATATATATATATACACACACACACACACACACACACACAAGCGCACACACACAGCATAATACATTTTCCTGTAATTGTAAATAACAGAATAGTCCAAAAATATTCAGTTCAAATGCGATGGTCTTTAAAAGTAAATTATTTCCATAATTAGTTTGCATAAATAGCAATCTAGATTTTCACTTTCAAAAGGAGAAAGCAGATGATGTAACTCCTCTACTTGCAATACATTTCATAAGTTTGGATAATGTTCTAAAACTTGCATTGTCCCCAGTGTCAGCTCAAATCTAATTATTAGCACCACTGTATATTGGAGTCTAATTGAAGTGTCACTCAGGGGACCAGTGTCTCTCCCACACCATCGACCAGAGGAAAGAGAATCATCTGTTTGAATATATACTCCTCTGGCGCTGGCGAGATGGTCTCTGATTATTTACAGCAGGGAGTCAGTCAGAAAGCACAGCATGGAGGAGACATCATCTCTCAATTTATGAATAGAAATGAATTAGCAATGTTCCTTAGCAGTGATCAGAGGAACTCCTCCACACAATGTCACAAAGCCTTTTGGGCAGAGAAGCCGATTTATGTGTAGCTGACAGAATACAATTAAAATAATCTGCTAATTAAAATGAATTGGAATACGGCATAAGTTTGTACACTGTAAAAAGTGAAACAGCCATGTCATTTATTTAAAGAGGTCATATGATGCTTTTTTAAAGATCATCATTTTGTGTATTTGGTTTAAGAGAATATGTTGACATACTTTAATGTTATTTTTTTTCATATACTGATATATAACTGATAAATAATAATAATAATAATAATAATAATAATAATAATAATAAATAAATAAATAAATAAATAAATAAATAAATAAATAAATAAATAAATAAATGAATGAATGAATGAATGAATAAATGAATATTATGGTTTGGTTCAAATCTAAATAATAATAATAATAATAATTGTAATAATAAAAAGCATTCATACAATGTGGAAATATTATTTATCATAAATATCCAATGCCAAAATGTCACTCAATATTTGTGAATACAATGTAATACATATGTGTGTGTGTGTGTGTGTGTGTGTGTGTGTGTGTGTGTGTGTGTGTGTGTGTGTGTATGTGCGTGTGTGTATAAGTAAATTCACATTAATTCTAAAATACCATTTGAGGAATCAGTGAAAGTAAACTGGGCTTCACTCAGTTGATGGCATTTATTTCTTGTACAGAAGAGCCTCAGACAGCAGATGAGGCAGAAACAACACGAAAAACCACAAATGAGCAAAGAATATTTGTCTACTACATGTGGCTCTGCAGACAGAGCAAATGAAGTCTTTCCTTTGGAGGGCAGAGGGGTCTTTGGGGCCATTAATCAGTCCAGAGACAGAAAGGCACGCGCTGCACCTTGGGTCTGTCTCGCCACCGCATGGCGCTGACCCAAATAAAGCTCTCATTGATCCAGAAGAGCTCCCTGTAATCCCTCAGGATTACGGTCAGCTGAAAGTAACCAATATATTTGCAAACAGAAAGCCACTTACATTAAGGTCATTTTCTCCAGGAGGAAGGAGAATAAATGGATGGAGGTGATTATTGAGACACTGTGGTGGAGTACTACAGGCACGCACACACACACACACACACACACACACACACACACAGAGAGAGAGAGATGTGAGCTGAGAGAAAGATGACAAACACACACACACACACACACACACACAGACACACACACACACACACACACACTGTCACAGACAGAAGCTGCACAGAAACATTAGAAATCACAGAAGTCTGATCTGTGAAATATGAAATACTGTCTAATTATTAGAATGAAAAAAATAATCATTTGCAGCATAATAGATAGATAGATAGATAGATAGATAGATAGATAGATAGACAGACAGACAGACAGACAGACAGACAGACAGACAGACAGACAAGACAGACAGACCTTTCCCTTTCCACATCTTTTTTTTTTACCTGGACATCTACAGTCTACAGGTCGAGGTATCAGACACTTACAATGAGCTGGACAGCAGAAATGTTTGCAACCATTTTTCAGTTTCATTATTTAAGCACATAAGACATCATGCATTTCTTTAGTTCATTAATGCCTTAAATAAGTTCTCAGCATCGTGGGTAAACCTAAATTAATGCTTGAGGCCCAAGTGTTGAACAGCATCTACTTGTACCAAACCCTCTTATGGTCAATTAAATGCTTTGAAGCTGATCACTTCTTTCAAATTTCAGCGCAGCATTACTCAGAAACTCAAGGTTTTATCACAGAGCATAGCGTAAATGTACAAACAGAAAGATTTCTAGTGTATTTGAACAACTTAAATCAGCAATGAGAACCCACAGTGTGAAGGTCGTTTGCTTCTCCTTGAGCAATGACACTCATTTTGGGGTTCCTCTCATACGTTTATGAACTTAATACTGGGAATGCTAAGATGGAGCTCTTTCCCAGCATCTTAATGTGATTGTTAACACCTGCCTGCAAAGGCAATGGTGTCCTTCAGACAAGAAGAGAGGTTTCTTCTCTGAAAATGTGATTAACATAGCCAGCCGAAACAACAAAGGTGTAATCCACACAATAAGGGCACATGCAGGAAGAGAGTAATATTATTTCCCCATGCATACGTTCCATAATAAACGACTGTGAAAACGGGGGAAATAATAAACTGTCAAGATGCACGATGCCACCAAGTGCATAACATCTTTCAGTGACTGAGTTGACTCGGTCCTCTCCAGCCTAATCTGGAAAAGACCCAAGACATATCTTTATTACAAATGTAAAAAATATTGTTATTATTTCTGGAGCGAGGTGGCTCAAGGAGAAGTTCTTGTTTATTTTAAAATAATACATGTATTGGTGCCTCACAGAAACAAATTGTATTACATTATGAAGTAACAAAGTACAAAGCCCTGTTGATACTGACTGTAAGATTGAAGCTGTGGTTGCTAGTTTGTAGATGCTTCTGCCGCTGGGTGTCATGTTATGGGTGAGCTCTGAATATGGCTATAGTTTTTGAAAATCTGATTAGAAATGATATGTATTGACAGTAAAAGTATTGTTTTCTTATGAAAATAAATTTGAATGAAAAGTCATATCACAAATTATTCTTCCCAAAGTTCCTTTTAATCTTCAGTATTTTATTTAAATTTTTTTTTATTAATTTTTTTTTTTTTTTTTGTCTTTCTACTGCAGTCTGTTATAAAATGCAAATGAAATGTTAAATAAAGAGAACACATTAAATAGAGTGTTCCTGTTTCTAACAGTGTGTGACATGACATACATTCCATTGTCTCAGTGACATATTTAAAACAAAAGATACTATGTTGAGATTCAAATGGACGAGAAAATGGTAGTTATTCATGCTGATGACCCCAGAGTGAAGGGGTGATGTCTGGTGAACCTAATGGGATACCTTCATTGTTGTGGTATAAAAAACAAGCATATTTTGTTGCACGCAGCCTAAAATGAAGACGGATACAGTAATAAATAAAATAAATAAATACATACATACATATATAAATGTGTGTGTGAGTGTGTGTAGATTGCCATTAAGGCAACACATAATTAGTCCATAGCTGACTGCAAGTGTGATTTTGGTAAAGAATGAATAAAAAACAAGGAAAGAAATTGCATTAAAAAGTGTCCTTCAAGTATGCTTTGATGCCATTGTGAAAAGGGACACAATTAAATCCATTAGAGCGTTATGTGCTTAGCACAGAGAGCATATTATCCATCTAGCAGCAAGGATTATAATTTGATCACTTCAGAAAATGTATGACTAGTTTAATTTCATGTGTACAGATACAGATGCACATACCATAATATAAAATATTCATCATGCTTAGCCATATGCAAGCGGGCTGGAAACATGGTAGAAAATCTGCAGCTAGGAGAGTTATTTAATGTATTAGTGTGAATTTAGTTCAGCAAATTCCAAGATAATGCATTTATGGTCGATATGGAATGTGCCATAAAGCTTCTACCGCTCAGTTCCTTAACTGTTTATTTTCAACATAAAATGTTCAAGATAAATAAGTGTCGTTGTCCCATTCTGTGCATCTGTGCTTCTAAAATGTCTTTGCATTTACATAAAATGTTCCGAAAATGTCGTGCATGCATTTACAGCTATATTCATCATGAGAAGGCATGAGTGGGATTCATGGCTCAAGGTGCAGTGGGGTTCACGAATCCAGCATACAGACTGCTCTCTTAGCATTTTCAATTGGGACCTTCCCAAGTGAATATTAATATATGTTAATATCAAGCTAAATCATCAAATTTTACTATGTTTTGCTTTGATGGCATACCATGCAAACATCAGCATTTTGATTCATACCCACTGAGTATAACCTAAAACACGCACACATACTGTACTGTCGTTTTTTTTATATATATATATACTTTAAAAGCTGCTTTAACCTCATCCTAAATGTATTTCTGGACAGTTTAATTATTTCCATTTTTTGTTTATTTATTTATTTATTGTGTGTGTGTGCGCGCATTTGTTTGTACTGTCTTGCAATACACTTTTGGTTGCTATTGGACCAATACAATAAAGCACTAATCCACTACTACTCACTCAATCTTCCCAGTTCATTTTGGGAATATTTTTGTTATTTTTCAGGTAAGACGCAGTACTCATTTACACCTGCCAAACACCTTATGGTCATATCCAAATATCTATCCAAACAAATAAATAAATAAATAATTTTCCCACTGCAACAAACTGATCTTTAAACAGAGAAACTTTAGGACACAGTAATCACATTTTACTGCAAAATCAAATTAGCAGCACCTCTAACAGGATATGGCTCGCTGGGAACCAGTCATGCGTTTAATATATCACTCGACCTGTGGGGAATTACTTCCTACATGAATTGTGTGTGGTTTGTGCAAGATGGTCAGTCATGCAGGTTTTAGACAATCCCATGATTCAGTTCTGCTGGAAGAGTGTCTGTTGAGGAGAATTAATGTGCTGCAATGAGGTTTATCATGGAGTCACAAACACTAGCATTTGCAAGAAAAGCATGGCATTTGATAGACATGCAATATAGTTTGAAGAAGTTTTCCTAGTCTGAAATGGAAGCAAAAAAAAAAAAAAAAAGTTGTAATAGCCCTTTGACCTGTGTGTCAGGCTTTGTCCAGCTGCATTCTGCTGACAATGTCATTAGTTTGCTTAAAGGTAGATCATGGAAAGTCAAATCTGTACAACCTTTGCATGCTCAGGACGTATTTTGTCTCCATTCGTCCTCATGGCTGAATGGAAATGTTAGTCAAAATAAGCTAAATACCAACAAAAATAGGTGAAGGGCATCTGCAGCTGTAGATTTAAGTGCACGTGGTTATTCGAAGTTCATGTTGATAGCTGTCAAAAAAGCCAAACATACTTGTTAATTTAGGACTATAAACATTTCAATCAAAAGATGTCATGAAATGCTACAGTAACACTATACAATAATGTTACATTTGCTAACATTAAATGTACAATATTAGTTAACATGAACTGACAATGAACAATATTCTACAGCATTTTTAATCCTTGTTAATCTCAACATTCGTTAATTCATTCATTCTAACATGGGGTGCTTCTCAATATCCCTCCTCATCTCCTCGCTCCTCTGTCCTCCATCCTATGACCCGGAATCCGATCAAGCACAGCCATCTTGAAGGACATCTCAATTCTCTAATTGCACCACGAGGAGGCGAGGATCGAGGAGGGATATACACAGGTATATCCTATGAGGAAGTCTTTTATAGACTTAACTTGACGCATGTATAAATTCTCCTCCCCCTTCACAATAATTTTTATTTATATTTTACCTTTTCACTTCAAATAAACCATGCATGTCATATATTTCAAACAGGGCATCTTGTTTTATTAATATTTATTATGAATGTCTTAATTAACAAACTTTAACAACATAAGGGCAGATCCCTTTAATCACAGCTGATGACACTTTGAAGTAACGCTGAAGGGAGGGAGGATAAATCATTTCACTTGATTCAAGTCCTCCATCCTCACGTCTTTTCCTTGCGTCCTTCCCTCGCATCCTGAAGAGGTGGAGCTAAGACACGAGGAAAGGAAGCGAGGAAAGGAAACGAGGATGTACAAATAAGAATTGAGAAGCACCCATGTTTTAGTTGGACATTGTCATGATCTGGTCTATGAACTTCCGGCAGCCATATCACCCTGGAGCCCAAGACCGGTTTCCCACTAAAGCTAAGCAGGGCTGAGCCTGGTCAATACCTGGATGGGAGACCTCCTGTGAAAACTAGGTTGCTTCTGGAAAAGGTGCTAGTGAGGCCAGCAGTGGGTGCTCACCCTGAGGTCTCTGTGGGTCCTAGTGCCCCAGTGTAGTGATGGGGAAACTATACTGTCAACGAGCACCGTCCTTCGGATGAGACGTTAAACCGAGGTCCTGACTCTCTGTGGTCATTAAAAATCCCAGGATGTCTTTCAAAAAGAGTAGAGGTGTGACCTCTGCATCCTGGCTAAATTCGCCCATTGGCCTCTGACCATCATGGCCTCCTAACAATTCCCATATCTGCTGATTGGCTTCATCACTCTGTCTCCTCTCCACCAATAAGCTGGTGTGTGGTGGGCGTTCTGGCGCAATATGGCTGCCGTCGCATCATCCAGGTGGATGCTGCACATTAGTGGTGGATGAGGAGATACCCCCTGTCTATGTAAAGTGCTTTGAGTGCCTAGAAAAGTGCTATATAAATGTAATGAATTATTATTATTATTCACTCACCACCAGAGGTCACTCGCTCATTGCATGGACTCTTGCACGTCACCCATTTTTAGAACTAATGCCACGTTCCAGGCAGCCCGTGTTTTTCCAAACTTCTACCCGTGAAAGTGCACCAGAACGGCAGTCAAACCCATGACTTTCTCTCTTGTGTTCTCCTAACGGATACGGCAGTTTCTCTTGGTTTTGAAAGAGTTTTAAATTTCTGATTGATATGCTGTATTTTATCATAGAACACACATGTCAGTATGTGTCGTATCTGTCCAGGAAGTGCAGTTCTGTTTCCATCTGATTCAGATCACAGTATGAAAGTAGTCTCTGCTCCACTGGCAACCATGTTTTTCTGTGTCTGTCCGTCTCTATCATCAGCTTGTGTCCGCTGAGTCTGTATCTGGTCAGCATGCTTCTCAGTTTCCTTATCTGACACTTTGTACAGATACTCTTTCATACTGTACTCTCTCCTCAGAGTGAGCCAAATAGCATTGCATTTTACTCTGTTGTTGTGTTGTGCCAGTAAAAGATGTAGTTCTGTTCTGATTCTGATGTGATTCAGAGCATCAGTAGATGTTACTGAAGCATCAGGACTGAAGCTCTGGATCAGCTGAGGGAGGGGACTGCTTTCTTTGCCCTCTCTCTCTCTCTCTCTCTCTCTCTCTCTCCCTCTCTCTCTCTCTCTCACACACACACACACACACGCACACACAGACAGCCCAGTGGTTTTTACTCGAAGCACACTGCAGTACATTGCATATATATAGGCGCAAGCCACATAAACAGACATGTCACTTTTAATTTGCTTCAGTGTGTGACTGGCCTGTCAGTCATATTAAAAAAAAAATTCCTTCTGCTGTGGAAGATTCCACAACAGGCTTCACTTCATTTGATGGCTAATAGAAAAACAGCATTACCATTTGGAATGTCAGGTACGAGAGCCACAAGCAAAGGCTCAGATGATGCTTCCCAATCTCTTCATTCAATCTATGTCATGTATTCTTCATGGATTTAATGCTCTGTAGTAGACCTGGAATCCATATTTATCAGTTTGCATAGCTTGGATGCTTGTTTATCTGCAATAAGCAAGTTCAACATTTATATTAGTTCTTTGAGACCATCTGATTGATACCTCTGGGTAGTCCATCTCATCTGCTCAAAATTACAGTTCTGACTCTCAGTTTCTTTTCCCTGCTCTCTCATTTCTTCCTCATAGTCTGATGCTTACTTTGTTCCACGTCATTTTTAAGAGTGTAGGTTTCAAAAGGTCACTTTACAGCTTTCAGTCATTTAGTCAGTGAGTGTAGAGAGGGAACAATGTTAGTGTTGAGATGAAAGCGTGAGAAAGTTCAGCATAAATTAGATTGATTGCCTTTCGTTCCCGTTGTGAAAACACTTCAGCTAAAGTTGAGAAGAATCTCCTGCGGCTGTGCGCAGGGTTATGGGTTAAGAAACTCCCTGTTTAGAGCTTCCTTTTGGCACATTTATGTGGCTGTTGGAATTTGAATTTGAAAAGATACTAAAAAAGCACTTTCAGTGTTCTTTGCAAAACCATATGCTTAAACATATTCAGATTTGATTGCTCTGTATCACAAATGTGGTAACAACTAGGCCACGGATGTAAGGCTCAGTTATTTCAATTAAAATAAATCAATCAATCAATAAATAAATAAACAATGATTCAAATAGCAGTTCACACCTCTAAATAAACTTAATATGACCAAAAACATGATGTTTTCAACAGCATTCTTAGCTGTTTTACACAAGTTATATTATTAAAGGAATAGTTCACCCAAAATTTACATTTAATGAACGCATCAGCATCGACCTTCAGCCCACAATGTTTTTATATAGCATGTAAAGCATGCAGTTATATGTGAATGACAATATGTGCATATCCAAGCTTAAGCCTTTATCTAAACAAGTTAGACACAGGGGTCCACTCTAATCGTTTTAGTTTAGTTTAATTTAAATACCACTGAAAGACATCAAAAGAGAGGATTTATCAATGGGAAATCAGGTGATTAAAAGTATTCTCATGAATATTGATCCTTGGCTTTGTTCTTCAGTCAGATGGAACAATCCATCTGCATTTTCTTGTTTAAAACCTGCTCAAATAAAAGCATTGATTGCTGAAGCTAACAAGATCAAGGCTTCAAATTTGAGGTAAACCTTACAAGTATACTTTCAATTTGACTCAAAGAGCACATCTTTTTCATTCCTTTATTATTATTATTATTATTTTATTTTGTATTTATATTTTTGTATCTGCCAGGTTGTCCATGATTTTTTTTTTAATGAGCAAAACAAAAACATATTGCATTTTGTTGTAAAACAAGTTTGTTTAAAAGCTAAGAGCATAAAACTACTTTTATAATTGGCTAACACACACACATACACACACACACACACACACACTTATTTTTCTTAGTGTGGCAACCACAAACTAAGTTTATTACCTCTAAATAAATTACACAAACTATATAGGCAATTCTCTGACCATATTGTTATTTACCTGTGTTGTGTTACTGAATACATGTATCAGGCCTCATTTTCTAAGGAAGAGAAGAGAGGAATAAAAGGGAAATGCATAATGCAATATTTAGTGTGTGCCACAGTGTTGTTAGCAAGCCATGCATTAGTGAAATTAACAACTTCTACATTAGGGGGCAATAAATGATGAGTCTAAACTCTATTTTACTCATTAAAAAAAAAAGGAGCTAATGAGATTCCAGCACTGGGTTCTTTTAGTCTAACGCAGGCAGACTGTTGACTTTGCAAGTCTGGATCCTCCTTGCATCTGAGTCTGGCCAAGAACCGCCCACTTAGAGAGGAAGAGATTCATCCTGAGATGCAAAGCAACCGATCACAGCTCATTTTATTATTAGACATGTGCATAGGCTCTTTTCACTTAGGCTGTTGGCAGGTCTTACCGTGGCAACTACCTAGGTACACCCTAGCAACCATTAAGAGGACCATAACAAGCTAGAGCAACATGAATAAGCCATATTTTGCCACAAAAACATCATTGATGTTTACAGGTGCTGTTATTTTTTTTCAAGCAGACAACCAGTCTGTAAGTATTAGCCTTCACTGTCTAGTGACACCCTAGCAAACACTTAAATAAACACATTATCAACCATATAGCAACATGTGCAAGCTATATGTCAGTACCAGAACGTAGATGTAGGGTTAGATATGTTATGGAGACAACCAATCAGTTAGTTTCACCCTGATAACTGCTACACCTACTCTAACAATCATCCAGAGTAATCTAGCAACCATTTGGCAACATTAATAAAACGTACCTCAGCACCAGAACATTGTAGTAGCATGGTGTTCGCCTTTAATGACTTGTGACAGTGAAATATTATCATACCAACTATCTAGCAATACCCAACGATCTATGATTCCTAGCAACCATTAAAATCAATCTAGCAACTGCCCAGTAATTCCTTAGCAACCACCAAGCACACCCTTTTAACCACATATAAACTACTTAAGTCTGTAAGACTTCATAGACTTGAAATCTTCAAACTTTAAGTCTTTAAACTACATTACTTCAAACTTTTGGACATGTCTTTTCCATGTGTCCAATAAATCCATTTTGATACATTTGAGTAAAAATGTGTTTTCTTTACCAAGAAAGTGGATTGATGAAAAACACTATTTTCTGTTTCAAACTTCAACATAGCATCTTTAGGTTATAATAACAACAACAACAAAAAAATCAAATCCAGATTTAGATTTTCAAAGATTTATTATAAAATTGTATTATTATTATTTATTTATTTATTTATTCCGAATGTGATTCATATAATGAACCCATTAGCATAGCTTGTCAGTGAACTATGGCTCTTTGTATTAAATGCATCTGAATAATTTCCACCTGACAGCACATGGAGATTTATCAGCACTATTAGTCACAGAGCTGGCTTTACTGATGGGATGTGCATGGACATTACATGCAATTTATCGTGCAGCAATTGTTTGTTGATCACAAAGCACAAAGTAGATGAGGAAAACTAGGATGCCAGGTATATTAAAAGCGCAACCGCTACTGTCTAGATTATGTGGAATGGTGCGTTGTGATTGGTTGAGCGCATATATCGCATTCTGCCAAAAAAGGAAGAGTGACGTTTGTCGCGGTTTAGAAAAAAAGGGAGAAAACATGACCTAATAACTCTGTGAATATCACATATTGCATAAAATTAAAAATATACTTTTCAATACTGGCCAGATACAATACTGATTTTGCCAGAAAGCTTTTTTTTTTTTTTTTTTTTTTTTTTTTTTTAATGACGTTAATCACGTTTTGAAACCAAACTCTTCATATTTAAATGAAAAACTCTTAAAACAGTGAGATTTCACTCATGTTAGGATAACTTCAAACAGGACTAGGCAGTGACCTCGAAATTTAGGAAATTGTGGGTTGTTCTCTAATTTTGATCATCGCTAAAATAATGTATGTGTCTGTGTGTGTGTGTGTGTGTATTGGATAATGTAGAGAAAAGACATACGCATTATTATGTGAAGACACTGTAATCAAAGTTTCCATCTATACAGAAAAAAATTATAATAATTACAAATAAATTAATAAAAAATATTAGTTTTTTTTCACAGAAAGACAGCTTTCCAGATTCTTTCTTTCTTTCTTTCTTTCTTTCTTTCTCAGATCTCAAAGATTAGGTCTAATTCCCAGTCTCTTGTTACATCAGAGCTGCTACGCTTGATCGGGTGGGCAGACCTTGTGAGCAGCCAACCCCTGCCTCCCCCTGCTCCTCCACGAGAGAAAGAGCGAGAGAAGTGGAGGGAGGTGTGGGGAGGAATGAGAAAGAGAGAGAGGCAGACTGACTCTGTCAGGCAGAGAATGGAAGATCAGTGTGTGAGAGCAAGAGTGAGAGAGAGAGCACGCGTATTTTGAGTTTATGAGAGCGCCTGTACATGCACCATCAGAGCAGTCACTTCAGTTACCATAGGACAACACAGCAAGTTGTTATCACAGCACATTGAGAGAGACTGGACAAGGAGACACTAAAAGAAAGAGATTGATTAGGAGCCTCTCTTTATTAAGAGGGCACATCGGGGGACTGACAATAGCAGCCAACCAGAAGATTCATTTGTCTGCGTGTGCGTGAACTTCTTCTCCTTGGCACCCAAGAGATCACCACCCCTGCAAAGTACCAAAATGATCCCGGAGGTTTTTCTTATCTTGTGGCTGACAGCTCACGGTAAGCTGCCTGGTCTCCTTGTCTCCACTGTGTTGTGTCCTGTGTCAGTGCAAGCGAGTAGTGCATCTCCGGGAGTTGCGAAGGAGTCTCTGAGGTTCGGGCTGTGAAACCTTGAGTTTGTGTCAAACAGTTTGAAGTAGTTGCATGACATCTTGTTTTTCTGTCATATGAGTTTCACTGGACCCAGGATCTTGAACTTGTAAAGGAAGCTTGACGAGGTCAAGCTCTTTACCGTAGCATGTAAATGGATGTTCGACTCATGCACCGGCGAGCAAACACAACATGCTCATCACTTGTGTGGTTAGTCTTACACAGCCTCTAAACAGTCAGGCTTAGTATCGGCTGACGAATGTTTCCGCTGCTTGCCACCAGGTGGTTGTCTTTGAAAAACAATTGGATTGAATCGGAGGCTGCCGTGGAGACCCTCAGATTTTATCCGGCTCACTCATATACTCCCTCCGCGAGCAGCTGAAAGGGGAGGCAGTGACTCAACAGTGCTAAATAGATTGAGTTGATTGTCCTCCTCTGCACCAACCGGTGACCCAGAAAGGGAACTTCAAATAAATCCAAAAGCCTCTGGACTTCATTTGAAGCTCCCTGTGCTGGAAACCAGCTGCTTTGTTTGGGTTTATCAAACACAAAGTCCACAGACTTTCATTGAATCATCTTGCCCTACAGAGTTTCAGCTCATGAAGTACAGCTCAATTCTGCACTTCCTAAGCTGTTTTTCCTCCCTCAAAGTCTCTTTTTCATTCTTCACATGTATCACACAGCGTACACAAATCAAAGCCGAGCAGAGTTGGCAGAGCAAACTTAATGACCTGCTTATCACTCAACTTGTTTCCTCACCCCGACTCTCATTAAATTGTTGCAAATACTATACCCTTCGCTCACGATCTGATGGCAAAAGCAGCATGTTCACGTAACCCACAGCGCTAATATAGGCTATAACTTCACACACATAAACCCAGACGAAACTCTCGGGGAGAGAGTGTGAAACTACTTTGACGGTGACAGTGGGAGTAAAGACTGGGGTGCTCTGTTTCTTGTTTAGTAGATCATGCCTCAGGAGGCTGTCAGCATTATGATCTAGTTTTACAGCAGTATTAGACATGTGTCCAGCAAATAGGCTTTTTATTTATTTATTTTTATTATCTTTATTTATTAACTGATTATTATTTATTTTTTTTCAAGATGGAGAAATGCTAGCGCTTATCATTTGATGAAATCTCTCATGAAAAAACTGAAGATATTAATATATGCTATTATACCAAAGTTAGCGTAACAAACTGTCCATGCATCAAATTGATTTATGGATCAATTATGGACATGTTCATAAAACACGCTAACAATACACAAGTGTCACCAATAGAAATGCAGTCAGACAGTGTGTCTGATCTCCTTCCTTTAAAGCGCTCAGCGCACAGAAAGCATCATGCACCAAGTGAAGTCTCCTTGTTTTGCTTTGCTGTGCTGTTGAGCTGAGCTAGGTAATGTGGTACTAAAAAATAAAAGAAGTACAGGCAGGTAAACACGAGATAACAGCAAGCGTTCATGTCACCCTGCTCTGCCCCTGGGGATGGCAGGTTCCCCAAAGCTAAATTGTGTTTTACACATTATTGCTGTGTATGGTGCAACCAGTGTCAATTGAAATAAATATATAAGAAAGACTCCTGGAGAAAAACAAGTCTTTTATTTAAGGGGGAAAAAATGAAGGATGAGGAGAGGCTTGTGTGTGTGAGAGAGTATGACAAAAAGTCCAATAGCTGCGCTGGGAGCTAAGAAAGACTGTATTGAGTTTTTGTCAAGAGTTGAGGGTATATGTAGGGCACACTCACTCACATTCTTACACACACACAAACACACACACCTGGTGACAAGCTCTAACTGATGGCACAGTTGAACAGAAGCTCACCCTTGTGCGTCACAGAAAGCTGTCGCACCACAGGCAAACCTTCTGTCCAAGAGCTTGTCTCTCCCTCTCCTTCTCTTTTTGTCTTTTTTGGACATTTTCTCCCCCTTTCACACGCTTTCATTCAAAGTTTGTTTGTTTTTCTGAAGGACAGCACTTTCTCTACCCTTTTATTGTATTTCTCATTAAAAATATGCAACAAAATCCTTAGAACAACATTAAATTACTTTAAAATCAAAACTGCTTGGGAGGATATGACTTGTTTTGGAAGAATTAAGTTTATTTATCTCAACAGACTTTTTTTCTTTCTTTTTTTTTTTCTTGTTTTAATCATTAACCTCATTAAACATTTTTACATTATTGCTTAAAACAAGAAAGAAGAAGAAAAAAACTATTTGCCAGTGGGTTAAGAAAAGTAACTAGACTTAACTCTAGACATATTTTCTGAAAACGTTTTGTTATCTTAAGAAATTAAGTTTATCTGTATATTTTAATTGTTTGAAGCATGTTTGGGTATTTTAATTGAAAAATACAGATTTTCTTCATCTTCATTTTTCTTCAATTTAGTTTCATCCATTGTTGGATTACATTAATGCTTAAAACGGGAAAGAACATATAGGTTTTAATATTATCAGTTTTATGAAATTTGGCTTTCCATCCATTTAAATAGTTTGAAGGGTGTCTGTATATATGCAAACACTGAAAAACAAGACAAAGCATACTGATTTTTCTTGAATTTGTCCACTTTTGTTCCGTCCGTCCCTTGGATGAGGGAGATTGGATTTGTTTCCTGTCACTGCCCTTGTCAAAAGGGAAATCAGTGTTTTTCATGGCATTTTGGCAAAACATCACAAAAAGCTCTTTTAATATAAACTTCCAATTGTAGGATTCAACATTACAGAGTGTCTCAGCTTTCCTCTTTTGTGCTAAAGTCCACTGGGGGCAGTGTAACATAGACCTGAGGACTCATTCTGGATCTGTATTCGTTCATCCATATTCCTCTTGTCCTCCATCACTCTCCCTCCCCCCGTCATCCTCTCCTAACCGCTGCCGTCTTGTTCTGATAGATGAGGCAAATGCTCTCCAGGAGTGTCTGGTATTAAGTCCCCTCGCAGCCAAGGACATAAGCTGTGTCTTAACCCTCGAAAGCAGGTCTTAGTATGTCCTCTGTCTGTCTCTCTCTCTCTTTTTCCCTCTCTCTCTCTTTCTCTCTAAGCTGCACCTCAGCAGGCTGATAATTAAAATGTCACTTTTGGCTGTTTTCAGGCCAAGTCTCGGCCGCCTTACACAAGTATAAAATAAATCAAACATCTCAGTTTCTTTCATTGTAGAATTTGGAACAATATTTCCCTGATCAGACTTAGCAAATCATTCTTTGTAACATTGCAAATCCTCTTTCAGCATGGACATGGACCAAAGCCGATCAAATGTAATGGAGTTTTACATCTCAGTCTTATTTTAGGGTTAATTAATTTCATCTTTCTGCATGACATTCCGACTTCTTAGGCTGGGCCATTTTTTATCTTTGGATTAAGCCGTTTTGTATGCCAGTGATGCTTTCTCATTTCTAAACATCATCATGGACAGTAAACATCAGTATTCCTCGGTCCTGCTTGCTGTTATTCTTTATCGAGAACCAGAGCAAAACAGCTGACAGTGGCTCTATGTACAGATACAAATGTGAGTCATTGAGCTGTGACCACCTGTTTATTTATTTTTTTTATTTTTTTGTGCCTGGTGTGAAGACCCCCTTAATGTGGACCATATCTGAACCTGGACCACAAAGCCAGTCTTAAGTCGCTGGGGTATATTTGTAGCAATAACCATAATAATAATAATAATAATAATAATAATAATAATAATAATAATAATTGATTGGTCAAAATTATTGACTTGTCTTTTATGCCAAAAATCATGAGGATATTAAGTAAAGATCATGTTCCATAAAGATATTTTGTAAATTTTCAACCGTAAATAATGTATATCAAAACAATGTTAAGAACTTCATTTGGACAACTTTAAAGGTGATTTTCTCTCTCTCTCTTACTCTCTCTCTCTATTTCTCTCTGTATATATATATATATATATATATATATATATATATATATATATATATATAATTTTCATGAAAAACAGAGATGAATTAATATTTGTATATTTCATATATTAGCCCTATTTGGATGTTTTTTATTATTATTATTATTATTATTATTTATTTTTATTTTTTTTACGTGGACTGTTAAAAATTGTTATAAAAAATAAAATACATGGCACCTCAGTGATAAAACTCATGCATTTGGATATCAATTTATTCACAATGGAGAAGCCAGTTCTGTGATCTTACACATCCTGGAATGTGCTGCTCACGTGGTCAGTCGCATGATTGTCTGCCTTAAATAAAATGTCATATGCTTGGAAAAAATAGGAATTCATTAATATTTAATTGAATAATTAGAAAAGCAAAGCTCAGAAGCTACCATATGGTGTTTGGCAGTGGTCAAAAATAATTTAAAATCTGAATTTATCGATTTCTTCATGTAAACTCAGAAATGTGGATTCAGACGGCAGTGTTTGGTGTTTGTCAAAAAAAAAATATATAAATAAAACCTGTAGGTAATTTAAAATAAATTAATTAAAAAAAAATAAAGTTTAAAATAAATGTATTAATTGAATTAATAATTATATGTATAATATTGCTGCAACAAATCATAGAAATATGAATATATGTAAACATTACAATAAAGTGAAACCACTCGAAAGTCACAAACAAATAACACCTATAAAAACAAATAAATAAATAAATTGTATCAAATAAAATAAATTAAAACATTTTAAAAAATGTAAATATTAAATCGAATATATTAATAAACAATTAACAAAATCTATTAAAGCCACACAAAATCAATACAATATGTCTTGTGTGTTTCCATATTTTTTTTTGCCTCTTCATAACCCAAATTTGTTAAGATATCAAGAGGGATTTTCCTCTCTTCGATTGAGTTTTTTGTACCTCTTTAATTTCTCTATTAATTTGGCCTTGATTCCTGAAATCCAGTGAGAGCAGCTTTGCTGAAAATCTCTGTGCATAAACAAAATGTGTTTACTGGACTTTATTAAGCTGTAATAAATGAAATCAGTGCCAATGAAATCAGTGCTCTAAACCACAGTACCAGAAACCAATCCTCCGCCCTTCATTGCTCTCATCCTCTCCCACTCCCCTGACCTGTGCCCACCCTCTGCCCTCCACGCTTATGAAGCTGTCCCTGCTGGAATCTCACGGCCATGGAGCTAAATTGCTGCATTTATCCAAACTGGTGCACTTTTTGAGAAATGGGCATTATGTGGGATTACATATCTGCTGAGCGTGATGTTAAGTAATTCAACCAGATGCTCAGATGCTCGGAGATCATGAGGTCACCTGCGGAGCTTCCACTCAGCGTTCTGTTTCTTCCTTAAGGAAGCCAGAGGGGGCCAAGAGGGAGGAAAACGTCTCTCTCGATGAACCTGTCTGGAAGAGAGAGTTTCAGAAGGGAACGAGGGGCCAGCCTCCCAGGAACACAGATTATGGCAGAGATTAATGCCATCTAAACTGTGACCTAATACATGGAATCAAAAGCAGGAGAGACATTGTTCCTGTTTTATCTGGATATATTCTGCACTGAACTTATATAAATAAATAATAAAATAAAATAAAATAAAATAAAATGTTGCATTTCATATTTTAAAAGGTAAACAAAAAAGGAAGTATATAGAAATAATGTATTTTAAAATACCGTATTTTTCGGACTATAAGTCGAACCTGAGTATAAGTCGCATCAGTCCAAAAATACGTCATGATGAGGAAAAAAACATATATGAGTCGCACTGGACTATAAGTCGCATTCATTTAGAACCAAGAATCAAGAGAAAACATTACCATCTACAGCCGCCAGAGGGCGCTCTATGCTGCTTAGTGTAGAGTACAGGAGCAATGAGCAGCATAGAGCGCCCTCTCGCGGCTGTAGATGGTAATGTTTTCTCTTGGTTCATTTCTCTCGGTTCATGTCAAATTAATTTTGATAAATAAGTCGCATCTGACTATAAGTCGCAGGACCAGCCAAACTATGACAAAAAGTGCGACTTATAGTCCGGAAAATACGGTAATAATACTTAAGTGTGATTTGAATAGTTTTGGACATTTTAATGTTATTTGATCTGCTACGTTCTTTGCAATTAAATGAAAATTATTGTTTGTGTTTCTATTGAATGCAGTTGTGCTTATTTGACCCACTAATAAGCACTCGTTTTGAAACAAGATCAAAGTGTGTACTTGGGGAATCAAATAAAGATAAGGCGTATACCAAACATAACTATCATACAGGTAAAAAAAAAAAAATACTTCTGTACCTGGGAGATGCTACAGATAGTCATAAACTGCTTGCATGCAAGTGACCGACCTATGTGGCATGGTACCGGTGTAGTTTATTGATGGCCGACGTTCTGTGGTTCAAGTCACTCAAAATCTTCCTTGATCTGTTCCAGACAAATTTTCTATTCACAAAACAACATTAAAGGTGGAAATCGTGCAGACACCAGTGCAAACATTAAAAGTTAAAGAACTTGTCTTAAAGCTTTCAACACTTTTTGGGTCTGTTTGCTAGAATACTAATAGCTTCTATCTCACATCTAGTTCCTCCAAGCAGAACTCAAACAAGTTTTTAGCTCTCAGCCATGCTAATGCTCCTAATTAGCGTGCTAAAGGAGGGATTACAACACTGACAGCAGCAGAGACAGCGACTGTGCCTCTTTTTCTTGTTCTTTCGTTGCTCCTTTATGACTACTTCCTCACTTTGTGTCTGTCTATACGGGTGATATTTCATATTTCTGGCAGGCTAATTTGAATGTTGCTCAGTGGAATGGAGGAATGTTTGATGCTCGTATCAGATGAATCCTTCTGTTTGGAGCATGATATGAATACCCAATAAACGTTCTCTGATGTTTCTGGTGGCTCTGCTGCAATATGGTTACAACCTACAGGAGGAGCTGTGGAGCGAATCCAGTTAGCAAAAACACCTCAGCTCAGCATCAAATGATTGATTATTAGTTATCTCCGTCCATATTAAAGTCTACCCAATTAGTTACAAAATGAACTTACTCATCTTAGGTGGTTAGCTGATTTCCAAGCTAAACTTAGCTTAGCTTGTATGTTTTCCTGCTTTCAAGCAATTGTCAGTAGGAGTTTAAGTAGACCAGCTTAAATCAGTTAAGAATATTTTTTTTTTTTTTTTTTTTTTTCTTTTAGCAAAGAAATGTTTAATAGACTTTAACACATGTTTGGGGTTAAACAAAGCAGAAGTGATCATAATTGGTTAAATGGAAACTAATGTACAATATAATATAATGGTTGCATTCCCATTTCCCCCAATAGCAAACATAAAATAAATAAAGAAAAACAAATAAAGAAAAAAAATCTATGATACCATTTACGTAACTTTACAAAAGAGACAAAAAAAAAACAGAGACTGATTATGTCAGATTATGCCAAAAATGAAAATATAAAAAGCTCTGCTAGATTTACAATTAACAACTGTGGAAAAGTGTTAGACAATTTACAGACTGACACTTAGACCTGGGCTTCTAAATCGGAGACCATGAAATGTATTTATCTTAATCGCAGACATATACTCTGTAAATTAACCTAACATATACTTCTTATGTCTATCGCACCAAAGCCAATCAGCCAGGATTTAGGTTAAAAACGTGTTCATCTCAAACACCTTTGAGTGAATGAATGATCTATTGAACTATCTGGAGCCATTGATTGCACCCATAGAGCAAAAGAAGTTTTTCCTGCATTGCATTTGGCTCTCCAAACACCTACATGTCCTTCATTCTTTTATTTTCCAGTTTCCAGCCTCTGTGTTCTAAGCATTGTTGTGCTGAAAAATGTTCACCTCAGATTCGGCGTTGTGCTTTGAGAGTCAGAATGCTTCTCTGTGAAAGAGGGCAAACAATGTTAGGCACACTGTAATTAGCCAACGCTTTTTTGTGCTTTATGATCTGGTTCTTGTTGAGCTCCTTTCAAATGTCTTTCCTATTTATGTATACGTATTTTACAGTGCTATCCTGCGAGCTTCGACTTCAAAGGCAGTTTAATAGTGTAGAGTTATTCCATGCCAGTACATCGCCTGAAAAAAATGCTAATGTGCCATCAGGGTGGCTAAATGATTTGCTATCCTTTCAAACGTGCTGGCAGGGGTTTCAATCTGGCCAGCCTCCCAGGCCAGTTGACAGAGGTCTCTGCTTGGTCTCCTGAGGACATTAGTGCAAATCAGAGAGTCGGCCAGGAGGTGCTGGGGTGCTGTGCCACCGCTTGGCCACGACCCAGCTCTCCATGGCCCTGCCCTTGCTTGCCAGTGAAAGCAGCCACCTCTCCATATATATGAAGCAGCACTTAGAACAGATTTAATCAACTCCTCAATGGCTCTTTTGAGTTTGGCTGAACATAAAGGGGTTAACATTGGGGCATAGAATGGTCTAGCTCTCATTGGAAATGGGGCGAGGCGAGGGTCTCCAGGAAGGCCAGTGATAAAGATGGTAATGTTCAAAAATTGGATTAAGAGCAGAGTGCCCCCTAAAAGAGAGTGCAGTTTATTGAAGCCTTATCTTAAGTGATAATGTTACATCGAAGAGCAGTATAATAGCAGCAAAGTGGACTGCAGCCATATAAAAGATATGGGGCTGAGGCAGAGAGCGAGATGATAGCCTGTGTAAGTGTGTGTGGTCCACACATTACGCACCCAAGCCCGGCAGACTCCTGGGTTAGGGTGTTTTTATTAGGATGTTGAGAGAGAAAGGATGTAAGGTCAAAGGAAGCTACCCATCAATGATCAAGCCATCAGTTTAAATCACATTTTCTCGAACAAGAGTGAAAGAGGAACCACGTCACACTGCCAGCATTAAATTTAAGGCACTACTGCTACCATAGAGCAGCATTCTATCTAGACCCTTCTCGTCAGATTTACGTTGTCTTCTATTTCCTGTCCAGTGTGTTTACAAGGACATTGTTTGTTCTTTGGTGATAAAATAAAGTCCCAACCTTTACCTGAACCCTGGGGCCTATTGCAGTACTCAAAAGAGCATCTGAAGACACCTGTACTGGAAACACCCAGCATACCAACTCCATCTTCTTCTTCTTCTTCTTCTTCTTCTTCTTCTTCTTTTGTTTGCTCTTATTTTGTGCTTCTCTGGTATTTTTAGAAACTTGGTATGAAAGTGCTACTGTTACAATAGTATTGGAATTATCCATTGGATTAAATGTTTCTACTTGTTTTATTCACACTTATAAGACTATGGAAAAAGTGTCTCTGCTAAATGAATTGGGTTTTTTTTTTTTTTTTTTTTTTTTTTTGAAATTTTAGAAATTTTAACCAGCAATTGACCATTTTATCTTGCCATTTTTGGATGAGTATGAATACTGTGGATAATGTCAAAGTAAATGGATTTGGCTGACAACACTGCGTCTCTAAGCCCTCATCAAAGGCGAAAACTGAGAGGGAATGAGATGGAGGTAAACACAGAAAACGAAATTGCAGTAAAAAGCTAGCATTTGGATTAAAAAGAACAGGGAAAGCAATGTTTTGAGATTTTTAGGAAAGTCAAGCATTTCTGTTTTCTAGGGGGATTTATTCCCGCTCACGGGCTGCGTTATTTAATAGTTGTCTGCTTAGGGACATCAACACACAATACCTCCAAAGGTAAACAAAGTTATCCCCACAGATAGCTGGAAATGCTCAAATGGAATTTGATTGTAGTCACAAATGAAAGGTGTATATATATATATATATATATATATATATATATGGCGGCAGCGGCTCAGTGGTTCATGTAGGTTGTCTACAAACTGGAAGGTTGGTGGTTTAATCCCCGGCTCCACCTGACCAAGTATCGAGGTGTCCTTGAGCAAGACACCTAACCCCAGCTGCTCCCGACGAGCTGGATGGCGCCTTTTTTTTTTTTTTTTTCACCCATATACAGTACAATCTTAATATAACAAAAGCCTGAGATATAAACATACTTTACTTTTAATCTCACAAAGTAATGTCTTTATGATTAACTTGATTATGTTGCAGATTATTTTCTTTACCAGTGTCTCAATAAAATGTGATGAACATTGTTACACAAAATACATGTACTTTGTCTATCTTAGAAGCAGAGATGTGACTTGTTTTAAGCACATTTACTTATGTAGTTTGATATGTCTGATGATATTAACAGACATTACGTGTCACTGAGGCTTTTTGACTTGAATATGGAAGCAATTTTTAAATTGTACCTGTTGATTTACCTAAATCACAGTGTTAAAGGAAGTTTTCTGGTGTCAGCAACTGACAATCGCAAGCTCTACAGGTGACATTTCTGGTTCTCTTATTATCTACATTTTTAAAACCTTTATATCAGCAAAAAAAACTTTCACAAAACAAAGCTCGTCTAGCTCTAGTGTTTTGATGGACTGTCTGGCTGGAGAATATATCATGTTCTGGACTGGCTCAATAACGTCTCAAGTTCCATCAATGGAGGAAACAAATGTTTATGGTTTGTCATGCAGCATCTATTTCCACTGTCTATTTTAAATGCTACCTGAATCTACTGAAAAAGAATTATAATCATAGAAAACAGTTTACTTTATTCCATAATGTAACTTCAATACCAGTTACAACCACATAAAATAGTCTAAGACGCATTAAAAAAACACAACTGCATGCTTCTCCATTATGTTAAGCAAATCAGACCTTTCTCCCTCTCAGGCATGAGTATACTATAAATACACAGATAAAGACACACACTCTCCAAGTGCTAGAGAGCGACTTTCAGTCCTTCTGCCTCCTGCGTTTGAAGGTTGCCAAACAAGTGACTTTAATCTTGTAAACCAGCAGAGAAGGCCAACAAAGGCTGAGAACACTTCTAGAGTCATGGGAGTGCGATGAGAGGGGAAAATGAAAGGGACAGACAGAAAGAATTATGGGGTCTTTTCATGCCCGAGCGCTTTATGTTGTCCTCGGTGAAAATGGCATCTACTCCATAGTCTTTTCCATCACCTCTGTCGCGCTCATCATTCTGGCTCCACTGAGGTGAAAATGGAAAAATTTACTCTTTCAAAGGACTTGGGAGCAATTGAGAGGGCAAGCGCTATTGCCAAGTGCAGGACTTGGATGGCACCCTGATGTTCCTCGGCTCTAATGAGAGAGGATGATGAATAGGAAATATGAGCAACCCGAGCCCCAATCATCTCCATGAGAAAGCAAAGCGCTAAAAGTTTGCAGGATGTAAAGGCATCATCTTTCTTGTAATTTGATGTCTGGCTGATGGAGTCATGCTCTAGCAGTTATTGCTGTGCGGGTGGCATTGGTTTGAATCCAGCTTGCATCATTTCCTTTCCTCCCTCTGCTGTACAAGTCAATAAAAAGTTAGAAAATATGTGTTTTATCTGCCTTTTTGTGACATGCAACAAATTATTTTGTTTATTCTGAAACATCACCAGGTTAGGACACTTAGTCAGAGTATGAACTACCTTTAACGTCACAGACGAAAGCATCATGTATGTGTTATACTCATGACGCAGATTGTAATCCCTTGACTCAAATGCATAAACCGGAGTGTGAAGAGATCAAAATAAACAAGGGAGAACAAGAGGTTTAGATTTAGCTATTGAAAGACTGAGCTTTTTTATAGAGGGATGAGGCAACAAAGAGACAGAAATAGGCAAGAGAAAAACAAGTGAAGTACAGAGGGGGAACAGGGAGAAAGATGGACCGGTATCCATGACTGGTGGAATTCTCTGAGCTGAATTAATGATGCCGGAACAGAAGAGCCAGGCCCAGTGGAGACCTGAACCAGATTTCAACCTGTGGTCCCTGGAGAAGGGAGCCACTCAGCACGACAGATGAATGGGCCACAGAATCATAAACTAGCCCTTGAGCAGGACTGCCGGGACGCTTTTCATCACCACGCTGGCTCTAGTGCTCCCATGTTCCAAAATAATGTAGGACATGGGTGGGGACAGAATAGAGTGTGTGTGTTTGGGCTGCTGGCATTTATCTTTGCTAGAGGAGGCACTATTCTGTAGTCTAGTGCAGTGCTCTTTTGTCTGCTGTGTTTATAGGCATGTGGCATTAATAGCAATTTGCACATGATATTCGACTTACTTAATTGACAGTTTTTTTTAGCAAGCTTAAGCTAATGTCATTATACTTTATTATGCATAATACACACACACACATAATTATTGGCTGAATAATGCCAACTAGAGACAGCTTTGTTCCAAAACCTAATGAGCTGCCTTCTGATACATCCTAAGAGAACCTAGAACAGAACTTAAGACATAAATGTTGAGACAAATTGTTCTTAAAATAATGATTATGAAATGGCCTTATAACATCATAAAGACATTTATTTAGATCAACATTCTTAGAATGTCCTCATGATGTTATTACTTGATGAACATTCTGAGAAATGTCCTTAGAATATTAACATTAAACGTTTAAATAACATTATATTCTGGATGAAAATAATGTTAGTAAAATATTGTAAGAAGCGGTTTTGTAACCAAAAGAAAAAAGAAACAATTCTAATCACAATAAGTAAACTGGACATTTCAACATTTTAAATACATTTCAAAATAATAATAACATTTTATAGTATAAATTTCTTACCAGGTTGATGGAGTTTTGCATTACCATGCTAATAATAATATTAGCATACTAATAACTTCCAATGCAATTATAGGAAAGTGTAACTGTTTTAAGATATGGCAATTTTGTATGATGTGATTTATACGGAAAATCACGATTAATAGGGTCTTACAAATCACTTTTGAATTCATATGCATTTGCCAGCAAAACATAAAAAAAAATTAAATAATAATAATAACAAAAATAATTTTTACTATTTTCTGTCAAAACAATATTGAATGAAGCACATGTTAAAAGTTGTTCTAATCAGAGTCCCTCTGAAGAAACTTAGTGGCTGTGTCAGCCATGCAAGAACTCCAATCTACTTGAACAGGAAAATACTTAAAAGGTGCATATCAAAATTAGCTGCTGATTGGAAATGCATGTCTCACAAATGCTGTTTCTTATGCTCAAACAGCTTTAAAACTGCATATATTTCAAGTTGGTCCAGCCAATGCATATATGCAGTCTATATAAAGGAGTTTCTGCTTTCTATCTAACAGTAGTGGTAATGCAATGACTTTACCGACTGACCATTGGCTCTTTTATTAAGAAGATGGGACTTCCTTTACTGGAGCCACCATATTACGCATTGCAGTTTCTCCCATTCACAGCAACACAAGTGAGCTGTCTTTCATCTCCATATTTTTATTATTAATATAACTAATATTTACTGAAAACATTGCATTCTGGGATTCATTTGATGCAGTCTTGGAATTGGGCTGAAAGAAGGAAGAATATTACACACCTGATACACACCTATGGAATCTTAAAATACAGTCTAGGTAGGCAGCATGCTAGATTTTGCAACAGAAGCAGAGAGAAAAAGCTCCTCATAAATTAGTACAACAGACCACAGTGAGACAGACTAGACATATTTTGGGAAGATAAAGCTGAAATGATCAGGCGGAAAAGGAATGAACATGATGAAAAAGACAAAGGAGTGGAAAAGAAAGAGAAATATAACACGAGGAACAGAATAACCGGGAGTGAACAGGGAAGCGAGGGATGAAAAGAGCCGGTGTTAGCGACTCGACTATCACCAAGGCAAATTACCCACTTTGTGCAAGGAAAATGCATTTGAGTTCCCGACATCACTTTTAATGAAAACAGAACAAAAATCAGTCCATATAATTCATTCTCTCCTTTCCTCTGCAAACATCCCTCACTCAGTGGAAGGCGCGCTTCACTAGTATGACTGCAGCTGGGGAAAGCCTGCGAGCATATGTCATTAAAATGCTTAGACGAGTGGAAGAGAGCATGGGAGATGGCAGTGAAAGGGAGGGCAGAAGACATTATGTTGCAGAGGGGCTGTCAGACAGAATCAGTCCCCAGACCTCCTGCAGTGTTTACAGGTCAGAAGAGGAGAGGGACCCCCAATGTGCAACCCATGCTTCTCCCGAGATGCAAAAGAAAGACAGATAGAATGGGAGAGAACAGGAAGAGAAGTGGCCAATGTGCTGTCTAGCTGACAGGTGTGAGTATTGTTTTCTCTAATTGAATGAGAGAGGGGCTGTGGGCGAAATGGGTCAGAGATACGGCTGCCAGACCTGTCGCTCGCTGCCAGAGTGATGAAGGGTCAAGCGGTTTAGCTGTGAACGTCAGACGATCAGTTGCAAATAATTGTCCACCTTAAAGGGTTAGTTCACCCAGATAGCAAAATTATGTAATTAATAACTTATCCTCATGTTGTTCCAAACCCATAAGACCTCCGTTTATCTTTGGAACACAGTTTAAGATATTTTAGATTTAGTCCGAGAGCTCTCAGTCCCTCCATTGAAGCTGTGTGTATTGTAAAGTGTCCATGTCCAGAAAGGTAAGGAAAACATCATCAAAGTAGTCCATGTGACATCAGATGGTCAGTTAGAATTTTTTGAAGCATCGAAAATACATTTTGGTCCAAAAATAGCAAAAACAATGACTTTATTCAGCATTGTATTCTCTTCCGTGTCTGTTGTGTGAGAGAGTTCAAAACAAAGCAGTCTGGATATCCGGTTCACGAACGAATCATTCAGTTCACCAAATCGAACCAAACGGTTCGCATCTCTAATACGCATTAATCCACAAATGACTTAAGATGTTAACTTTTTAATGTGGCTGGCACTCCCTCTGAGTTCAAACAAACCAATATCCCGGAGTAATTCATGTCCTCAAACAGTACACTGATTGAACTGCTGTGAAGAGAGAACTGAAGATGAACACCGAGCCGAGCCAGATAACGAACAATAGACTGACTCGTTCACGAGTCAAGAACCGGTTGCATCGGTTTTCGGATCACCAGTAGTTCTTTCGGACAGTTCGATTCAATAAACCGGTTGAAGAAAACGGTTCACCGGTTCTTTTGCGCTCGACGTAATGGCGTCATTTGCGATGATTGCCCTTGATTCAAGCCTTCGGTTTAACCGCGCTCATAAAATTAGCACAGAATCAGTTCAGAATCAATCATCAAAAGAATCAGTTCGGTTCATGCGCTCTGTGTGTCAGTCTGCTTCACGCTGAATCACACATGCGCAGTATCATCAGCTCCTCGATTCTTCTTATCTGGCTCGGCTCGGTGTTCATCTTCAGTTCTCTCTTCACAGCAGTTCAGTCAGTGTACTATTTGAGTGCATGCATTACTCCGGGATATTGGTTTGTTTGAACTCAGAGGGAGTGTCAGCCACATTAAAAAGTTAACAATCTTAAGTCATTTGTGGATTAATGCGTATTAGAGATGCGAACCGTTTAAATCGATTCAGTTCGATTTGGTGAACTGAATGATTTGTTCGCGAACCGGATATCCAGACTGCATTGTTTTGAACTCTCTCACACAACAGACACGGAAGAGAAGACAATGCTGAATAAAGTCATCGTTTTTGCTATTTTTGGACCAAAATGTATTTTCGATGCTTCAAAAAATTCTAACTGACCCTCTGATGTCACATGGACTACTTTGATGATGTTTTTCTTACCATTCTGTACATGAATAGTATACCGTACACACAGATTCAATGGAGGGACTGAGAGCTCCCGGACTAAATCTAAAATATCTTAAACTGTGCTCCAAAGATAAACAGAGGTCTTACGGGTTTGAAACAACATGAGGGTAAGTTATTAATTACATAATTTTGCTATCTGGGTGAACTAACCCTTTAATGGAATGACTGAAGGGTCTCCAGGGTTCTGATTTAATATTTAATGACCTTACATTTACTTCAGCGCAGCTGTGTGTAATTGAACACAAACTGTTTGCGCAAAACAGATCATAGATCCAAAGGGATGAGATGTACAAGAAGTACAAAAGTACTTTTTAATGTTTTTTATTTAAAGATTAGCTCACCAGGTGGAATTTTTTTTTATTGTTTGTAGTTATTCTCAGATGCTTGACTGTGAATTCCTTAGGAATTATAAAAATAGACATTGATGAGATGAAAATATGAAAAATATGGATATATGGATAGCAAATGAGCAATATAACAGAAAATAAGTATGCCTGGCTCTTAATGCATATTTTTTTTCATTCTGGAGCATCAGTGAGAGTTTGAACCAACTATTATTTTGTCTCGTGGACTATATGTTTGTTATAAATAGTTTATTCAGGTCAGTATGAAAGAAAAAAAAAATAAAATACACGCATTTTGCATCCATCTTATTTTGGTGAAATAATTAACATTTTGCAGATACTGTGAAGTGTATGTACAGCTGTACATGATTACTGAGTCATGGCAACTCTGCAAAATAATTTTACGAGTTTCAACTTAAAGTCATAGAGATGTACCTTGAGTTTTACAGTCAGTTTAATATAATTCAAGTTACCATGACTTTTAAGGCACTTTAATAAATTTTAAGTTCAAATTGTCAGGGATCTGGGAAGAAGCCATTTGCAGTGTGAGATAAGGGTTTATTGACAGACTGATACAAGAGGGTAGTGAAGTGCACAAAAGATACCACAACAGGAACATAGTTAACAGAAACAGCTAGGGAAGGCCACTGGGACAGCTTCAGACATCAACTGGCAGAATACAATGGCAACAGAGGGGGCAGCAAGACCAGGATGGAGAAGACCACACAAGGCACCATAGAGCAGAGCTCAGATACTTGATGACCGCAGACTCTGAAGCTGACCAAGAGATAGGCAGGTAGAACCAGAGGCAAGACACACGAACTCTAAACACATGACTAGACAGGACAAAGTGCCACAGAAACACAAGACCCAAGACAAGGGGAAAAATAAAACAAACTGATAACAAGTAAAGTAAAAAACTAATTAATCCAATACTAAAAGAATATCAAACAAAATGCAAGACCAAAAATCAGGATAAGGACTAAAAGTAAAATCAAGAAAAAAAAAAAACAGATTACTAAAACAAGGAGCAAGACAAGAACAGGGAACTACACAGGACAAGACAAAACAATGGCACAAGACCAAGCAGGTAGGCATGCAGGCAGGGAGGCAGGGGGGCAGGGAGGCAAAGACACAAACCATATCCACAGACAGGGACAAGGAGGGTAACAGAAAGGGTGAGGATGACCACAAACCAGCAAACACAAAAGGGTAAGGGGCACTATAAATAGGGAGCTAAACATATGAGGAACAGGTGAGCACAATTAGACCAACAAGGCTAACTAGAGGGTGTGGTAGAAAGGAAACAAGGAGGATGGGCTAAAGGAGCACATGGCCAAGAAAATAATTAACAAGGCCATGTGCTGACACTAGACATAGACACAAGAAACAAAAACACAAACAAACAGAGTGACAGTGCAAAACCCTGACACAAATGACATGCACAGCCAATTTGATTTTATTTACAAATTTAAGGCATCACCCTTTAAAGTTAATGTAAATAAGGTTGACATTTTTATTTGTATTATTATTATTTTATTTATTATTATTATTATATATTTTTTTACAGTATAGACCGATATTTTTACCTAGAATTTGATGAAAAGTATTTTAGTTTATATTAAAACAAACTTACTTTTGATTACAGACTGTGCCATGGCAAATCTGAGTACAGTTTGAGATGTAGACTTCTGAAACAGAGTGATTCATGTAAGATTAATGGGTAGATTTTGTCCTCAGGAGAAACATCTACAAATCCAAAAGACTTTAGCAAGTCTCAGGACATTGTGTTTTTGTTTGGGACAAACAAGTGAGATCTTATTTGTGATTTAACCAGGGTTATATACAGACAAGAAAAGCCAAAAAAATAAAAATAAAAAAATGTGTCATGTGAGCTTAAATGTAGACTGCTGTGTTAAACCTTTCACATGACTTGCGTCAGGGTTGTGCGCTTGACATGAGTGCCACGAGTGCTTTGACCTGGACATGAAAAGTGCAGAAAGTGTTACTTGGTAGAAAGAAAGCAAGAAGTGTACACAGTAAACAGCAAAAACACACATTTGAGTTTTGGGCGAGTGCTTTGATACAGAAGGAAAAGGAGGATTCGCTGAATGTGGATTTACATAAGTTTTCTGTCTCACAACGCTCTTTTTGAATTGAAATTACACGAAGAACTGAGGAAGCATAACAGCAGGTTCCAGACTGAAAAACAACCTGTTTGCCCTTCTCCAGAGATACAAGCCTTTTCAGTCTCAAAAGAACCCCAAGATCTTTATGTTAGTATTTATGGTGGAAGATATTCCCAGTGAATCGCCTCTGAACTAAAATACTTTTTATATTTGCATAAATACTAAGTTAAATTGAGAGGTGTGTGAGAGTGCAGGAACTAATGGGAATGAGCAGGAACAGGGTTTGTGAGCGTATGTGTACATTTTGAAGGCTCTCTGCGGAAACACAACATGAGGAAAGGTGCCACTGCGAGTTTGTAATGGACATCATAAACTTGTGGAGTGAGGAAGAGAAGAAAAGAGAGGGAGAGATTTTCCCGGGGCTCTGAGACACTGTCATTTTGATTAAGTCATGCAAAGCAGAAAAGGAGAGCTGGGAAATCAAATCAGTGCAACACCACAGAACGCATGTGGCGAAACACAGATAAAACAACCACGGAAAGGGAGATAAAAGGTTGAAACCAACACCACAGAGTCAGTATGGACTTCTTTCTGTCCTAGGGCGTCTTGCTGGGGCCTCTGCGATCTGTTGATGTCAGGTCTGTCTTGCCCAACCTAGAGTATCACCTTCAGCTGTCAGGTGGCCGCACGACACTTTTAAAATTTCCAAAAATTTTACAAGACTGAACAAATTGTCTGTATGCCTCTTCCCAGAAATGGAAGGATGGGTAATGCTCAATCATTCCTGGCACAGGAACTGTTAAAATAAATAAATAAGCAAGAAAGTAAGTAAAATAAAACAAAAAAAAAATACATGCATACACACACACATAGATAAAAGGGAAGCAGAGCAAATTAAGTACAATTACGATTTCTGTAAATCTGAAATTAACATTTGATAGATTTTACATTTTCACGCTTTGATCAATTGATGCTGTGTGAAAAAAAATAAAAAATAAACAAATAAACAAAGTCAGAATTAAGTGAGTATTTCCTTTAAGTAAGCAAAATAATCTTATTTCAAACCAAAAACAGAATAATTTTGCTTACTCTATTGGCAGATTTGACTTTTTTTCTGAGTGTACACGTTTTTTTTTAAATAATAATGATAATAAAAAATAAAATAAATAAAAATAAACAAATAATAAAATACATGATTAAAACTTTATTGGAGTATGTCTTACACAAAAATTATATTTTATTCTAGGTTTTCCATATTTTCTTCTTTCTTGTGTGTGAAACTTTTTAATTGAATTAAGTGTATGAAAATTATTCATATACCTTTTTTAGTGGACCCTATATGAAAATCCCAGCTCTAGTCAACTAGTCTGGAGTGTGAGAGTCATGCTATTAAGCTGGAAACGAGACTTGTGATGGTAATAATGGCCTCAAGCATAGATCAAAATGCTTCTCTTACAAATCTTGAACTCATGAAGCTGAGAAGCAATGCTTTGTGATCGCTTCAGGTAATGTCACTGATTACATAGGGGCTGTTGTTGTAAAACATTGAGCCTTTCTGAAGAACAGTAGCACTTTGATAGATTCTTTGAGGCAGACACACACAGCAAGCATTCAAATTGGACTGTTTTAAGTTGAACTCGTGCAACTTTGATAGTGAATATTTCCTCCAGCTTCTGACGCTACCACAATACATTTAGATCAGAACAGACATGTCTTTTGTCTTTATACAGGATTCTTTGTGTGAGACAAAAGGGACAGTAATGGATGAATATTTAATATATTTAATAAAAAAGATGCACACACACACACACACACAAACAATAATAAAAAAATATATGTAACTGATTCATCAGTTGTTCTCCTCTGTAGAGACACATTCTTCTCTCTTTATTGAATCAAATATATAGAATGACAAAGCTTCCCACAACAGAGAAACATCTCAGATCAGATCTATTTAATGTCTTAATTTAACTTAAGTTTCTCCCAAACAGCAGTGAGATTACATGAGAGTAAACAGACTTTACTGCTTTTCAGATTTCTCTCATGGGATACAAGATCTCGTGTTTGTCTCCTAAAATGTTTTTCAGAGAAAGTGTTGTCTGTGTCGGAGAGAGATTCGGATTTATTTATTTATATTTTTATTTGTTATATATTATATAATAAAATAAATATTTAAAATTAGATTTTATTTTTATTTTTTTTTTCTCATAATCTGCAAAGAGATTCATTGAAGACCAAAGTGAGATGTTTTCTGCTTCTCAGATTTTTAACCGGGGAAAAACATTAATTTGAGAAATAAAAGTTACCTTTGGATTGCTATGAAAATAATGCTATTTGTAATTCTAATTGTTCAGCATCCTGGTGTACTTGACATGATAGGTAATCACGTATAAGACAATTCTGCTGGCAGAGAGAATGAGTGGGAGCTCAAAAATCAATATGGAATTGGTGTTTTATATCTGATCTGGCATGCATACATACTCAGCCGACGCACCTACAAACCCAAGAGATGAATGGTAAACTCCATTCGGAGCAGGTGGAGTCTTCTGGGGGACATAAGCCACCACTTATTGTCTTATTCCTTCTAATGGCCTACTGTGACAACTTCCTAGTAACCCTTGAACAAAATGCTTCCTATGGCTTGTAACTAGCAGCAAGCATCAAGCCCAATGCCATAACCAGAGTCAGGGAAAATACCTTGAGGCTGGATATTTGTATCACAGTGACCAGAAATGATACTGGGAAGTTGAATCAAAGTCAGTGACCATCTAAATGTGTTTGTTTGTGTTGTTGGTATTAAAGAGGGAGCCAGCAGTCAACAGAAGGGTCACCAGAGGAAGAGAGATGCAGAGGAAACTCCACTTTTAAAAACATGCACAACAACGAAGCAATGTAATGAGTCTGAAATTTGTGTCATCATCTTTATATTACCATACAGCAAGATATATATAACATTATTGTTACTTTATATACTTATAAATATATATATATATATATATACTTATAAATATATATATATATATATATATATATATATATATATATATATATATATATATATATATATATATATATATATATATATATGCTAAATATACCTGTTGCAAATGTGAAGTCAACAATATTGTAAAAAAAAAAAAAAAAACATCATACGTTTGATGACTAACACCCATCTTTGCCTGACAATTAGCGCAGGCCAGTATTAAGCAGTTTACTCAGATGCCTGACTGGAAACATCAGCTTTTGTTTAAATAGATAAAAGCACATCTTTCTCAAGAAAAATTCTGAGTATTTTAAATGCATTCACTAAACAAACAAGTGCTGATTTGTCTACTTTGGTATGAGGTGTAAGAAGTGAAAACAACAACAACAACAACATAGCAGCCTTCATAAAGGAACAGTAAAATGATGTTGCACTCTAAATGGTAGGTAGCCTTGAAACACAATGGCAAAGACAGTCAGAGAGTTTGTAGCAAAAAGGCATTAACAATCAAATTAATCAAGCATAGCCCTTGAGAAAAAAGAGAATATACTTTGAAAAGGAGAACTTATTACATAAATAACATATCTGAAAAAAAAGTAATAACTGTGAATTGAATGTGTTATCAAAAGCTTAATTAACCCTTCGAAAAGACCTGTCCCCTTAGTAAGATGGGTAAAACAAGGAAACACAAGTCCACAATACTGACACCGAGCAGGTTACTGCTGGTATGAAAAATGCATCAGCTTTCAAATATTGTCATTTTTTAAAAGAAATTCAAATTCTTTAGCATGTTAGTCAACAAATCAAAATAAGTGTACTTTTCAAATCCCCAAAAAAGATGATGAAAGTTATATAAAATGCACTTTATAGTAAAAAACAAACAAACATAAAAATTATATTACAAAATACTTATAATTTAAATAATTATTACAAAAAGTCATCAGATGTTAGATTTTTTTTTTTATTATTATTATTACATTTGAAATCTGGATATTTATCTTCCAAAAATCCATGGATTCACTATAAGGGGCCTTTATTCACCCCCCAGAACCGTGTGAGGGACATTTTTTTACAGATGCGCACACTTTATTTCACGTCTTCTGAACTATGGACAACAAACAACTGCTTACCCCATTGAAAGGCTTGGAAGAGCAAGGACAATTTTTTATATAACTTCGATTTGATTATTCTGATAGAAGAAGGTCACATACACCTAGGATGCTATATATATATATATATATATATATATATATATATAAATATATATATATATATATATATATAAATATATATATATATATATATATATATATATATATATGAGCAATATCACTTGAATACGAGAGTGATACCGGCTCTGGTCTAATCACAGCCGCAGATATAAAGCCAGTATTGCTTAAGTACAAGAGTGATATTGCATTTATACAACAGTTCATCATTAAGAGTGTGTACATATAAGAAAAAACAACAACAACGGGGTGACTTTAAAAACCCTTTTGGGCAAAACTACTTCCTTCCGCCACAGATACAAATCTCAGTTTGACAGTTTAACAGCTGAGCTCAAGCCTTCATTACTAATTCGAAAATGTCACTTTAGAACTATTAAGGAAGGAACTTAGAGTTGCTTCATTGAAAGCTGATTATATAACTATTTTAAAAGCTCACTGTATGTAAAATAGAGTATTGTGAGAGAGAGATGGACAGCGAGTGTGATAACTTGCATCTGATACAGCATTGATTCTTCAGCTCAATCTCATATTCACAATAAAACATTAGTCTGAATTAGCTGTGCACGATATATATATATCGGCCGATGATTGTATTTACCACTAATTAGATAACCGGCTTTACTGAATAGATGCGCATTAATCATCGGCCGATATATATCGTGCACCCCTAGTCTGAATGTCCGCTGAGGAAAGCCATATCTTTGTCATACTGTTCTTTCTTCTGTTAAGGATTATTTCAGCTGCTCAGTGAATTTGTTAAATGCGTCTTACAAGCTGTTATTAAAAGTAAAACTAACTTCAGTTTCGGTCTCTTTTAATATAAAAGTCTTAAACACTGACTCGTAAATGTGTCACTTGTCGCCATCTATTGGCGGAACAATGTCACAAAAATCACCATCACGAACACACACACTGTTTCTCCAATACTAAATACTACTATGTATTGAAAATATTATTTATTGAATAATAAACTACAACAACCGCCGTCATAAAAGCCACGCTCTAATATACAGCATTAAAGTTAAATTAAATACAACGTGATGAGATGATGCCTTCAGTTGAAACTATTTGATCTGGAACAAATATTATATTAATGAGACGTGACACAAAACAGTATTATTAAAACATTTAGTGGATTTGGGTGTCCGCTATGATACTCACTCTGAGAAATACAGGAAGTGGAGTTATACAAATGGTGAAAGGGCGTTCCTGTAGCGATACCAGTACAATATCTCACTGTTCTCAAACAATCAGATTTGAGAACCAGAACAAACTGTACTGTATATATATATATATATATATATATATATATATATATATATATATATATATATATATATATATAGTATTTTTAAGATGTGAAGTACACTACAGGTGCACATTCAGTGCAATTACAATTTTGTAAGATAAAAACAATAGACAATACAGAACAAATTTCTACACACTGTTACTTTATCCTCCAATCACAATGCAACATCCTCTTTCTGACCTGTTATTGCTGATATGTTGAATCATTTAGCTCCATAGATTTATCACAAGAGCCCAGAATCCCTCCAGCCTGTCAGAGACAGGTTATAATCCCATTTTATCACAAGCACACAGACAAACTCATACAAGCACAGCCTACAGTGAACACTGGCCTGTACAGAGCTGCCTGTAAAGGCGATGGTCCACGCATCAATCACACAAGTGTCACTGCAACTCTGTCCTGCGCTTGAATCTCTAGATCAGAAAAGCGAAGCCTAGCCGGGGCTGAGTATGGAGCAACATTAGAGCTTGTTTGTGGTCTGTCATTCTGTGTCAGACACTGGAAAAATCTATTTACTTTCCACCTGTCATGGTTTTCAGACTGACGGACTGTATATAGCATGTCGGTAAACAATGTGTCCAATATGTCAGCATGAGTCTATGTGGTATTCGTCACACACTATACAAATCAATGTTTCCTGTCAGTAGGAATAAAATATCAGCTCCCTCATTTTGTCTGTTAATTACCAGTTTAAATAAAATGTTTAAATAAGCATGGTTTCATCGATCGTCAGCTCATAAGATGTGTTTATAAGATGCGATTAACATTTCCAGTCACATTTGGTGTTAATATTCAAACGCAGCCTCTGACACTGCTTTCTAGTGATCATCAGAGATCATTTCTGATGATCATTAAGTAAACAGCATTCACTGATGAGTTTCAAGATGCTGTTGATGGCACCGGCTGACCTATACTTGTCCATTAGCCATCTGCTGTGTGTCGACAAGTTGAAAGAAATGATGTGGATTACTGTCAGTTATAACACTTTATTTTCGAGGTGTTTTCCCCGTAGCTTTCCAGTTAACCTCACAGAGCTTTTAAAAAGAGATTAAAAGAAGCCATATATAGCAAGGACAGGGTGCAGATTAGCCTTGTTTTAACTCTGGGAGTTATGCACACTGTGTACCCTAACATAGCCAGCATTTCAAAATGTAAAGATCACGAGAAAGGTAATTAGCATTTTTTTTTTTTTTTTTTTGTGAATGTTCAAGTACACTATTTGAAATAATTAATATTGTTTAATGTTTTTGAAAGAAGTCTCTTATGCTCACTGGGTCTGCATTTATCTTATCAAAAAATAGTAAAATCTGTTATATTTTAAAATATCAACACAATTTAAAATAACTTTTATATTGGAATATATTTCAAAATGTAAATTATTTCAGTGATGCAAAGCTGAAATTTCAGCATCATTACTCCAGTCTTCAGGGTCACATGATCTTCAGAAATCAATCTAATATGCTGATTTGCTGCTCAAGGAACATTTCTGATTATTATGTTTAAACAGTTGTGCTTCTTTATATTTTCTAGGATTCTCTGATTAATAGAAAGTGCATCTATTTGAAACAGAATTTTTTATGTGACATATATCTTGTTAACGTCACTTTTGGTCAGTTTGATGCATACATGTAAATACAAAAACATTCAAGAAAATGCTATTTCAGTCTTTTTACTTGCTTTTTTAAAACTTTGTACAATTTTATAGCAATTTCTGACTGAAACTGTTTCTAAATAAATCCTTCAATGCATACACTAGAAAATATCCATGCAAAAATAATGGAATTAAACTACAAACTAATATATGTATTGGGTGATTTACAGTGGAAGTAATTCACTCAACCAAGAGACGAAGCAGTCCAATAGCTCCTTGTTTTGGGGTGCAATATTGTGTGTGACAGATCCATCCCTTAACTCTTGAACAGAGCAGAGAAAAAAAAAAAAAAAACATGAAGGGGTCCTGTTTTTCAACAAATTGTTCCCTTTATTTGAGTGAAGTGAGACTGGCGAGTATTAAAGGAAGTGACCTTTGGATAATATGACAAGGACTTAACGTAAGCCTAATGAAGAATAAAATACAGGACATAACTATTACAGGCGAGGAAATTGAAGGTTAGAGAGGGAAGAAAATGTGTGACAGACAAAAAGAGATGGCCAACCGCAATGGTTCCCATTAGCTGGCTGGGTTGCAAGGGGATTGGAGTTTGATTCAGTGTCCGAGATGAACAAGCTATCCTGGGGAAATGAAACGGGATGACGAAGATCAGTGACAATGCAGAGGGATAATCACGCTCAAATCACAGCCATCTGCTCTCAATCTCCCATGCCATCCATGCGCAAGACAATCTTCAATCCCATAATCCTCACAATCTGTGGCAGGCCGTCATAATCCATACACCAACCATTACTGAAGAGTACCCCCACAACACCTCCACCAACTATTTGAGCATTTAACCCAAATCCAACTTATCCAGCCCACCAGAACCTCAAAGACCATTATCCCATTACCTTCGACACCCCTCAATGCAGAGTGAGTCCGAACGCCATCTGACGACATTTAGGTCCTCCCATGTTGATTAGATTGGTTGTGGGATTACAAACCCCATTCAGGCATGTTGTTAGGTGATGATTTGTAATCTATCGTAAAAAGGATATTGAACTAACAACACACGATGAATTACGATAAACATTACCAACAGTTTGTAAACTGAGTGTCACTCTGTACAGTCATAAAAATATACACTCAAAAAAAAAGGATTATAAACAATTTTCACTTTTTATCAATATTTTTTTATTTCTTTATTTTCTTTTTCAGTGCACTTTAATTGGTAAATTACTGGTTAACCTATTGTGTGTTGGTGCTATTTTAGATTTGTTTGTTATGAAGAAAGTTCATTCATTTTACAGGGTTTCAATGAATCCGTTCAAAATGATGAAAACATTCACATTTTATATTTTACAGTTTATGGGTTCAAATGTAACAATAAATTTCCTTTGGTCCTATTGACAGCTGAAAAAAAAATAACCCATTGAAAATAATATAATAAATAATGATTGAAAAATAAAATAAAATAATGAAGTACAATTTATAACTAGTTATAATTTATATTATTATTCACAATATTTGATACATTATAACATTTTATTTTATATTTAGTATAAATAAATAAATAAGTGTACAAACTTAAGCAAGCCCTAAGAAAAGTACAGCTATTTTTAAGAGACCTTCTTTTTGTCTCATTAGTCAACAAATCCTCTGCAAATCCCACCAGTGTCCCAGGGATGGTATAATGCAGGGGTTTTAGTTAAAGTATGACCAAGCATTTGATTTAGTGAGTCACACACTAAGCAATCAATTCATCCCGATCGATTCAACAGATCCATTTCAACTTGAAACTGAGGAGTTCAATTCAGTTCGACTTCAAATGGAACCTAAATAATTCAATTTAGTTTGATTCCCTGTCAGATTCCCTAAATGAATGTGGAAGGCATTCCTTTCAAATGAAACATGTAAGATTTAATTCAGTCACGGAGGGGTTCTCTCAGGGATTCTTTCTGCTGGTGCTGTTGCTTCAGCTTGAATGGGAGATCAGAATAAGAGAAATGCTCCAGGACATCAAGCTGATAAATTCAATCACTGAACAAGACCCACATCTTATTATTAACCAGAGCCTACTGTGGGCTGTTGTGACCGAGTGTAAGGTCAATGACCAACCTTCTCCACTCCACGCAGCTTACAAAATAAACCTCTAAAACCTGAGAAAATGGAAGAAAAAAAAGCAATTTCCTTTGGATCTGCACCAGCAGAGATGTTTGAGGCAGAAGCCTGGAGAATGATTTCAAAGACAAAACAATTTTGCCTTCACCTTTGCCTGGTCCTCTGGTATCTTAGCATCTGAATTCACTGTTGTTTCTTTCTTGCCTGTCTGTCTTTTTGATGTTACAAGACTTTGTTGTGCTCGGCGCCAGCTGAAAAGTGTCAGACCCTCCCCTTCCAAAACGCCATTTTTTTAACTGAGACTTTCTTCTAGCTAAAATCACTCTCAAGCCAAATCTCTTCACAGTTGGATTTCTTTGTTGTTTCTCCAGGGACCAGGAGACAGTTTGATGGCCTGGCGGGCAGCTCCAGGCCAGGACCCTGGAGTTTTGCATGTGTGAGAGGCTCCCAGGCAATGCTTTGTATGACCAGTCCTTCATTTTCTCCAACAGAAGCCCTTTTCATTAAATGCACTTGTTTACATAGATTCATTTGTTCACTGAAGCAGTTGGATACAATTTGAAAGTTTGTTGCAAAATAGAACTATTATTTTTTTCTTCCCTGCAATTCATTAAATCTAGCAAAGAACAGTTCAGTACAATGTGAGCTGTTAGAACCTTATTTATTTAAGTGTGGGACAGAGGGGCACTCGCTGCATCACAACAGAGTATGCTGGCCATATCATAATGTACATCAAAGCAGATGCCACACAGTATTCGGAGGAGAACGCTGGGAAATGTGAAATAATTGACAGTACTCGTCTGTATTTGCAGTACACAAGGCGAAGTTCAGCTGCATGACAACAGCTGCCAGTATGAAAGCAAGTAATGGGTGCAATGCTTACGCATCCAGTGTGAAACAGACGCGTAAAGCCAACGTTACACAAATGTGCTCTGACAGTCAAATTCTCTTGTATGCTGATGATACAGTTATTTACTCTTCAAAGTGTGATATAAATTTGATTCAATCCTCACTGCAACTTGATTTTAATACTATTCAAAAGTGGTTTTTGGATAATGGACTTATACTGAATAAAAGTAAGTCATATAGTATGTTATTTTCCACTAGGTTTGCCCGACATAACCAAGGTAATACTCTAATAATTAAATTCTCAGATGGTACATTTATGGAGAATGTTGAGGAATTTAAATATTTGGGCCTCTGGCTCGACTCCAGCCTCTCCTTCAGGCCTCATATTGACTCTATAGTGAAAAAAGTAAATTATAATTTAAGACTATTATACCGTTCAATTAATTGCTTCACACAATTGATTAGATTAAGAATTGTAACACAGCTTTTATTTCCTATTATTGATTATGCTGACTTTATCTATATGAGTACAACTGAATCACACCTTAAATCCATAAATGTTGTCTATAACAGTCTCTGTAGATTTGTGTTGAGATGTCCGTTTCTAACCCATCACTGTCATTTGTATCAACAATTGAATCTTTTATCACCAAAGGCCAGACGACAGCTACACTGGTTTCAGCTTGTCTATAAATGTATATTTTTTAATTATCCTCTTTATTTGAAGCAACATTTAGTCCTATATAGGTCAACTTATGGCGTGAGACACCCTGATCATCTCTTTTTTTCTGTCCCAAATATATCTAAAGAAATCGGAAGACGTGCTTTTAAATTTAAAGCCCCATCTGATTGGAACAGTTTACCTTGTTCCTTAAGGTCCATCTCTTCCTTTCCACTCTTTAAGTCAGCCCTTTTAACTTGCAATCCTGTGACCAATGTAAATGTTTTCCTGATGTATGACCTGGATGTAAGAGTTATGTTTGCATGTTTGTTTGAGAGCATATGTGGATGTATATGTATGTGTACATGTGTATGCATGTTTGCGTGCATATGTGTATGTATGTGTATGTAGCTATGTATTTTTGTATATGTATGTATAGGTAGGTTATATATACTGTATATTTGTTTGTTTTGGTGGCTTCGTCAAATATGGTTCTTTCCTGTAATATCTTTATATTATACTATAATGTTTATGTGAATACACTTTGGACAGACTTGGGACAGGTTGGGGTGGTTGGTTGTGAGCAAGAGCTTTATGTGCAAGTGTGTAAGTGTTTGGTGCTATCTTGAGGACCCCCTCGAAAAATGAGATGTTTTCATCTCAAGGGGTTATCCTCCAATAAAATGAAATGAAATGAAATTACTATGGTTGACAGCACTGATTTTAGCCAACATCTCCAGGATATTTTCTAATTAATCAAATAGGATCTCAGTGATAACGCTGTGTAAAACTTTTCCTATATATATTTGGGAACTCAGTAAGTCAATTAGTGTAATGCTCACTTCTTTTAACCAGCTGGGTCTAAGGGAACGGACTATTTGTAAGCATTTAAAACCTGACTGATGTAAATGTATTGGTTGTATTTGCCTTTCCTGTACCAAAAAGGCTTGTTTACTTAGAACATGTTTGTTTAATGTCATCTTTGATTTATATGGTTTCTATTATTCATGATGTCGATTTAACAGAAGACACATAACAGTTTAATATATGCCCAGCAGAATGCTCATCAAGAACTCTAATGCTCATTAATTGGTTGAAAGAAGGTTGACTCGGGGACAAATGCAAAAGCTTTTTTTCTGAGCAAAGGATTTTCTCACTAAAGTAATCTTGGTCCTGTCCTTGACTCGTAATATACTAGAGGAATACTGTTCATCATTTCTTCTCATTATGGACTGCTGGGCAGAATAAATCTTTGCATTCTGGGTAATTGTTCTCAGGGGGTTTCAAATTGTATCATCACAATGCCTCCTCCTCATTCGGGTATAACAAATTTGAAAATCATGTCTTATAAAACTCATAAAGAACTCGTCCTTGCCTGACAAAGCAGCGGCGAGCGAAACAATCAAGCCTCCATTTCATGTATGACAGAAAAATAAAAGAAAAAATGGAGGCTATATTTTTAAAAAGGTTTAAAAACCAGAAGTAGCCCAAGAGGTTTGAATTTAAGTGGGATTAAGAGGATGCATGAGAACACAGCCGTATTTGTTTACCGATTTCCTGATTATCCTTAGAGTGTTCATCTTGGAAGTGTTAATGCTCCTAGACGTAGCTTGACAAAGGACATTCATTTATGTGTTGACAGAGCACTTAATTCCTCACTTTGCATACCTTAATGTTGAAGTTTCAAGAGTTGAATATAGATCCACAGCTCCGGGCCATAGGGATCGCTTTGCTTTGCTTTAAAACCCTGTGCATGTTTGGCAGAACATTTAAGGATTGATACACTAACTGGTTTATAATATATATATATATATATATATATATATATATATATATATATATATATATATATATATATATATATATATATATATATATATATGTATATGTATATATATATATATATATATATATATATGTATATGTATATATATATATGTATATGTATATATATATATGTATATGTATATATATATATATATATATATATATATGTATATATATATATATATATATATATATATATATATATATATATATATATATGTATATATATATATATATATATATATATATATATATATATATATATATATATATATGTATATATATATATAAGCAACAATAAATTTATAAACATAGTCTTAATTTAATTTATAACAAAGTTTAATGCAAAGTTTTACACAGTGTTATCACTGAGATCCTATTTGATTAATTAGAAAATATCCTGGAGATGTTGGCCAAAATCAGTGCTGTCAACGATAGTAACGTTGGCTTTACGCGTCTGTTTCACACTGGATGCGTAAGCATTGCACCCATTACTTGCTTTCATACTGGCAGCTTTTGTCATGCAACTGAACTGCGGCTTGTGTACTGCAAATACAGACGAGTACTGTCAATTATTTCACATTTCCCAGCATTCTCCTCCGAACACTGTGTGGCATCTGCTTTGATGTACATTATGATATGGCCAGCATACTCTGTTGTGATGCAGCATGTGCCACTCTGTCCCACACACATATGTACAGTAAAGATGTAGTTTAAATGATAAAAAAAATAATCTTAAAGTTAACAAATGCCTCTAATTTTATTAATTTAAACAGGCCTTTAAAGTTTGGACAAAAACTCGTAGAAGTGTGTTTTCATGCATTTTATTGTTGCATATGGTGATTGTGAAACATGAATGTATTTATTACTCGAAAATGTGTCATTTTTCATATTAATAAGGTCAGTTTTGATCAAGAACAATACTGCTGCGCCGCCTCTGCATGTGGTGTGAATTCTCTGAGAGCACCGAAAAAAACATACGCTGCTTACGCTCTGTTTACTCGTGCAGCCAACATCTCCCGGATATTTTCTACTTCTATTAAAATTATGTCATAGTCAACGTTTTGATTGATAACTTTATCTGCAAGAGTCAACAACAGATCTTTTACTGTACCTTCCTCAGCCATAGCTCAGGATGCGAAAAACAGGAAAAAATTCCCTATATTAGACAGAACAAAGAAACTTTGTTTGAAAGGTGACGTCGCCCACTGAGTGACATACCCACAACCGTAACCCTGAAAACGAAATGTGGAGGGAGGAAATAAATGAATTAATGAATGAATGAACGATTGAATTAATAAATAAATACATAAACAAATGAACGAACGAGCGTATGAATTAATTAATGAATTAATGAATTAATTAATAAAAAATAATTACTATTTATATACATATTTTTGCATTTATTTGTTTAAATATTTCATTATTTATTTAACTATTTAATTATGAAAGAGATAAAAGTTTCCTTGAAAATTAAATAAATTTGTAAGTTTATAATTTAAATTAATGTATTTAGAAATTTAATTATTTTTAATAAATAATGTTATTTCTGTCAATTCTACTTAATACTTTAGTTATTTTAGTTCAAATATTTTTTGTTTAATTAAATAGTTAAATTAATAGTTTTACTTAATAATTATAGCTATCAAAAGTTAAAATAAAACTAATTTTTCAATCACAATAGTTTTGTTAGTTCTCATTTTTATTTCAATTCTGTTCATTTCCATAATTATAAAAAAATTAAAAAATAAATATATTTTTTTTTTTTTTTTTTTTTTTTTACGTTAATGATATTAAAACACCCATTATGTCTTTCCCAGATGGGAGCTGTGAAATTAAACACTAAGGGCTAATAAATATTAAATAAAATGAAAAATACCTTAATATAACAATACAAGATGAAACACTAAACAGACACAGCGATACTCAAATAAAGATCCAAATGACCATAAACAGCGAGACCCTTTGACATCAATCTGAAAAACAGATCAACAAGAGCGAGTAGTTATTTGTCATCTTCCATCCAGGGATTGATGTGACCAGATGCTGCCCCCCCACCCCTCTTAAAACCAATCCACCACTCTGATCTGGATGAAAGGATCAGACCCACTTAACTGCTATATGTAAAAGATGGCACAGCACCAGCCTGCATTTTTGGCCTGGATTTACTGGTGTGGTTATAGCCAGCCGCATGGTTACGTGTGGCTTTTTTTTTTAATGATAAGCAGCTTGGGCTCCACAAATGGGAAGAGATGATGAATGTAAATGCTAACATTCCTCTGATAAATGCATTATTTTATTTTCAACTGCTTCTGGCTAATGCAGAGGCTATAATGCTTTTTAGTAAGCCCTGCTGGAGAAAATGAGAGGCTTTGAGTGTGAATGGAGCGCAGGGCTGGAACCGGTGACTTTCGATGGTTCACTTATCATATAGCAGACATGCATCTTCAGATCAGACAGCATTGCAAGAGAAGAGTCTTGAAGGAAGCGTAAATATGGCTAAATCTGCATGATTCCTTGAGTAGGGAGAATTTCGACCAGATTTATATGGCAGACCTTCCTTCGTATGCGTATAAAAGGAAATATGACTGAAGCAGCACTTTAGAAGCAAGCTGACGGTGGCAAACTCTAATTCTGCCAATAAACATATAAAAGCTAGAGAGGGAGGGTTTATGACTCTTTCTTCGGGTGGCTTAATGGACACTAAAAGTGATGGCTTGCGTCAGTAGGACCCAAAATGCTCTTGTGCAAATCATCTCATATATTGCAATTAGCTAAAACTTGCTTTCCATCTTTAATCCACTTTTGTTGGACAGTTTCCCTACTTTGATCCAAAAATCTTGAAATATTTAATACAGATGCAGATCACAAAGCTTGTTTTGCTTTTTGAAAAAAAAGATGGGATTTCAAACAATCTTGGAAAAATAATCTTCTATCATTTTCTGGGAGCTTGTCTGTAATCGTACATCAGTGGAAATTAATACTCTGATATTGTGCTAGATCTCAGAAAAGACCATCAAAGGAACATAGTGGATGAGATTACGCCACAAATATCCCCCCAGGTATCGTCCTGAGATGACAGGGCAGGCCACATCGCTCAACAGATATGTCTGTGTGATGTAGGAGGGAAGAAGTGGCATCTGTTTAAGTGACTGTCAACGCTGAGTGAGGAGAACGAATGAATCCACTGTAGGAAATGGGGTTGCAGTGATAGTAATAACACTTGACAGATACTGGAGCGAGACAACATACTTATCTGAGTATTATGTGAAAAGGAGTTTCACATAATATTTTCAAAGATTTGAGTGCAGATTTGGTGTGTGTGTGTTGGATTTGTATGACTGAAAGAGCACTGTAGTTTTAGGTAACAGATCATCACCCAACACTACTCTCAGAGAGCTAAGGGCTTACAGCAAACTTTAGTTTCTCAGGGCAACTGATAAACTCTCCAAATTTCCACCACTGATCTATAATTTCCTTTCATCCTATCATCACTAACACACACAGATGTTAAACACCAAGACAGATCCTATCAGTTTTAAAGTGAGGTTTTTCGAGTGGTGTAAAAAAAGAAAAAAATTAATAAAAAAATGACTTCCTCACACAAATTCAATTTTTTATTTCAGATGGTTTTGCAATTCATGGTGGTTAAATAATATCTGTATGCTTTAAAATGGCTATTAACGCCATAGTTGTTGGTTGCCCGCGGCCTAGCAGCTAGCACAAGTGGAAGACACAATTACACAAATCGTTTAATTTCTAGGTCCTTTCTTATTTTTTGGCTACTGGTGTAAAAAATGCCAAGAAGATTTAAAATAACTAACTACCGTATTTTCCGGACTATAAGTCGCACTTTTTTTCATAGTTTGGCTGGTCCTGCGACTTATAGTCAGGTGCTACTTATTTATCAAAATTTATTTGACATGAACCGAGAGAAATGAACCAAGAGAAATGAACCAATAGAAAACATTACCTGTACTCTAGACTAAGCAGCATAGAGCGCCCTCTCGCGGCTGTAGATGGTAAAGTTTTCTCTTGGTTATTGGTTCTAATTGAATGTGACTTATAGTCCAGTGCGACTTATATATGTTTTTTTTCCTCATCATGACGTATTTTTGGACTGATGCGACTTATACTCAGGTGCGACTTATAGTCTGAAAAATACAGTAATAAATAAATAAATAGTCCAAAAATGAAAATGCTATCGTTATATCCTCAACCTTATGTTGTTCTAAACCAGTTTTTTTTCCTCCATGGAACATCGGAGGGGATGTTTTGAAGAATGTTCATGCTGCCTTTTTCCTCACAATAAAGCGTGAATGGTAACCAGTGTCTTTAAAGCTCCAAAACTGACAAAAAAAAGAACAAATGAAATGAAATCCAATTAAAATAAATAAATAAACTAAGATAGATAGGTAGATAGATAGATAGATAGATAGAGCACAAAAGAACCATAAAAAGTAGTCCATGCAACAAAAAAGAAGAGATTTAAAAGTGTTCATTCTTGTCTTTTCCAGACAATTAAAGTGAATGTAACCAAGTAGTTAATGCAACAACTATTTGAAGAATGTGCACACTGCTCTTTGCCATAAAAGTGAATGCCGACCAGTGGCTTTCAAAAAAAAAAAAAAAAAAAAAAAAAGCACAAATGTACTAATGTGTACATTGGTTTTCCAAATCTCATAATCAGTTTGATAGCTTTCTGTAAAGAACAGAATGAAAATTAATTATTCCCTTCTGCTTGACATCTCCTTATGTCGTCTATGGAATTAAGGGTGAATACATGAAACATTTTTTTTTTTTATGAACTATCTGTAAGAAATGCATTGGTGTGTCATTTTCTCTAGACACTTTGTTATTGTTCTGTGGCTTGTCATTTTAGAAATCATTTGCATTAGGCTTTGCTAATTGCTACGCTGCTCTCTGCTTTGTCTATTTCTAGGGGGCTGGGACCACCATTAGAGACAGTGTCAGCCTCATCAGAGAGGTGTGCGTTGGCGAGATGTATAATCTAGCCTCCTTGCACATTGCATGTGACTCATTAGTGAGTGGGGGGACCCTTTGATTACTCATTACAGTTAATTATCATTCAATTAAACAAGGTCAACAGGCTTGATAGCCTGCTCTTCAGCCTCTCAGGGAATTGTGTTTTAAGGTGCTCATCACGACCCAAACAGGACATGTGTTCTGCAGATCTCTGTGATTCAAGCTGTTGTAACCACCACACCACAGGTTCATAGAAAGCCGGTACAGTTGGTAAAGACATCTCATACAGTGCCTGTCCACATCTTTATTGGAGTAGTCGAGTGGTCTGGCAGGAAGTGTACAGGAAGCTACTTTGAAATTGTAGTTTGGCAGGCTACACACAAATACTAAAGGAGTCCAAGAAGAGTCTAGTTAACCATTTACAAATAAATTAAAAATTAAATTAAATTAAATTAGCGACTTACAGTACATTCAGGCTATCAATTTTTACTTATCCTGTGTTCCCAGGGAATCGAACCCCCAACCTTGCGCTTGATAGCACAATGCTCTACCAGTTGAGCTACAGGAAGAAATGAAGCTATACAGATACTTAACCTTTGTGCTGCACTGAAAATCCTTTAATTTTGACCATTTTAGTGAACAAATTTGTGGACATATTAGACAATATTCACTCCAAAAGAGATCAATAAGTTCCAAAAACAAATACACTGTGTAAGGAAAGTCAGTTAGTCAAATGTAATAATATTAGGTATATAAAATAATTAAAATGCTACATGCAATTTGGTTGCAAAATAAATATATATATATATATATATATATATATATATATATATATATATATATATATATATATATATATATATATATATATATATAGTGCTGAAAAAAAGCTACATTATTTTCAAAGGTAGTATTAGTGTTGCTACTTCTAGTTACTTCTTTTAGTATCAATAGATCCAGGTTGTGTGTGCCTTACGAGTCGCTACTACGTTTGCTCATCAGTCAAGATTGAATAGCACTGGAGATTTTATTTGCCTGATATCTGTTTACAAATTCCTAATGATGAGAGAAATTACTTGGTAAATAACAAAGACATTCAGCAGATTGACTTTCAGGGGATACTCTTCCCTGCTCTCAGTTAAGACACCGATTGTTTTCACTGGATTGAGGCGTATGTATATATATATATATATATATATATATAATGTATATATATATATGTATGTATGTGTTTGTGTGTGTTTATGGGGTTGGAAGCTAATTTGAAACAGGAAGTGAATGTAGGTCATGTTAGAGGAGACTCTAATGTGTTTCTTTCTAATCTTATACCTTCAGAAATCATACACACACACTCCGCTTTCACAGAGTATCTTCAAAGCCATTATTTATGTGGGTCAGTGCCTCTGCTCTTACAAGTAGCTTTCAAGTCACCCTAAAATGTGTACTGGTGCAGACAAATCATGACTCAGGTACAAACTAACCCCTTTTCCCACAACAAATTGCAGACTCTGAGAGCTGGAGCCCAATCTGGAAGCATTCATAGCATAGAAAAAACAGTTTTGGTCAGGGATTTCAAATTCAATTCTGGTTTCAAAACTGGTGTTGGTCTTGAACCAGGAAACATTTTGCCAGAAGTAAACCAACAATTGTATGTGTGAATTGATTGCTAGGACTCCTGAATGTCACATAAAAAGTAGCACAATACTGCACAAAGATGCAAATTCAAAGTATTCCTTTTTTTGTAAGGCTAAGAAAGCAGGTCGTGTGTCCTCAAAGTAAATTACTACATCATTGCGTAGCTCTAAAGAAAACTCTGTCCATTTTTCAGAGCACTTGCTGATCCAAGCTCCAGTTGAGTTATGACATGAGAGCAGCACCACTTTTGGTAGAAAAAGGGCAATTGGCAGCTGACTGAATCCCACATATTTAGACACAAACATGAACATGAATTGTTTCATGATGAGTCATGCCATGTTTTTGTCTTTGTACAGGTAATAAAGTCAGTCTGTGGTCCACCATGCTGTGAACTTTTCGATTCCTTCTAACTCACACAACTTCAGAGAGAGAAAGATAATCATTTCCTAAAAAGAAGAGTGTGCATCAAAGATAGTACCAGAGGATGGACAAATTGATTAATTCCCACCTTTTTTCCACATGAGATCTGCTCAGTCTTACCTCTCTCTGTCAAACAGGAAACCTTGTTGAACCTTCAGTCACCAAAATGCATGAACAGCCTCTGAGTTTGGTATTCTGATGGTTTGGCAGGAGAGCAGTAATTGGACTGTAATGAGCAGTCTTGTGCTGCTTAATGGGATATCGTTTTGCTTCACCTGTTAAACATTCAAACAGAATATCATACATTAGCACTTTAGCTATACGTTAAGCGATATTTAAAATTAGGATGTATAGATTCATATTTTTTCTCTGTTCCTTTGATACAGCTCTCTCCACCTTCCCAATCTGCCAGACAGTGATGAAAGAGGTCTCTCGATCCCTCTCCTTCCTGCCTAGATTAAACTGAGGCGCTCAGCATGAAATTAGGAATCGATTATTGCAAGTCCTATGTGCTTGGTTAACCTCCTTTAATATTGTGTGTGTGTAAGTGTTTAAGGACACAAACACAGTGCCCCAGGTAACCCATTAATTCCTTTAAATCTGTGCAGGTGACACCTCTGTTTAAAGATTTACTGTGATCATACAGCAGAACTCAAAGTCGTTGAGAGCTCAAGAACTGACACAGGTGAAATTGCTCTGCTTTTTAAATCAACTTTAAGGATATCTGTTCTCTCTGTGCCCCTAAGTAACTCTGAGCTCAGAAAAAAAGACAATGGATCATCATAGGAAAGAGATAATACATATGAGATCTCTTTAATGTCCCATTCTGCTCCTGGGGGAGCACCATCTTGTAGAGATCAATTTTGATCTGCTCCAAAGAGATATATTTAGGTATGTTTAATTAGAGCTTGAACAAAACTCTGCAGCAAGGTAGTCCTCCAGGAGCAGGATTGGACACCTTTTTGCTCAAAGAAATAATTGGCATTGGCTTGGACACTCTTGTCCTAGAGCAGAGCTGCTCAATTATATCCCTGAAAGGGTCAAAATGCAGTGCATTTAGTTCCAACCCTTATAAAAACACATTGGAAACAGCATGATTTGCAAACATTCAGATACTTCAATCTGAGATGCCACATTAGTTTTATAGCCCATTTGCTACAGAATGTATAAATGCATGGTTTTATTCAATGTAACAAAGCTTTATGTTTTTGACATTAAGTGACATTTTTACCAGAAGCACCTCATTTTCACATGTCAAGCAAAAAAATAGATGAGCAGTATAAGTGTTCAATGGCTAATACATGTGTTATAGTTGTAGTCATCTTAGCAGCATTATTCCATTTATTCTCCTGTTCTATGAAAGAGTAACCTCTTAGCAATATATTTTCTCTCTAGTTAGAGTTCAGACAAATACCAGGACGCACTTCTAGCAGGTTACTTAATCCGGATGCTGTTCCCCTAATCATTGTTAACAAAGTGTGGAAAAGCCGTTGTTAAAAACCCATTTTAGGTGTCGCTATAATCTACTGAAGGCGGTAACAGCATGCAAGCTCTAAGTCTCAGTTTCTCTGTCACAATCAAATAAGTGTTAAAGACGCATCTTGATTCAGGGTGTATGTGGTGTGTGTGATTCCTCAACCTGTATCTGCCGGTTTTCCCATTTCTAATGTAGCAGGGTAACACTCTTAACATGTCAAGCTATTTCCAACTTCAAAGCAATTGCTAGGGCTTCAGACACAACATTGTGTGGCACGAAGCCAATATACTTTGCAATAAGTGGAGTCTTTGAAATGACCCTGAGGGAGGAAGAAAAAAGCTGTAACGAATAAAGAAAGGAGAGAGAATGGAATGGATTTCAGGGAGGTTTGGTGTGGACAAGCCTCTTGAAAAAGAAATTTCATCCCTCTCTGGAATAGAAGTGCTCTATTGTATAGCATGTAAAGAGTGCAGTCTGTGCGTGTGTGTTTCTCAACCACCTTGAACCAGATCCAGTCAGGAATCTTGGGAGATAAAGGGTGAAGGACGGGTCCTGCTCAGCAAAGCAAAGCCAGCATTTGGGGTGATGATAATCAGCTTACTACCTTTATTAAAGAAAAGCAGATAACAACTGAGGGGTTACATCTGATTACAGACAAGAGGTGGCAGACAGTGTGTGGTAAGGGGGGTGTCGCTATAGGGTGTGAGGTTTAGTGAAGAGCACATACTGTGAGATGCTGGCAGGCAGAATTGCACCTTCACACAACTACACAATCAGAACATATTTAAATGTACAGCTGTGAGGTAATTTTAGACAAGGGGTGGCCAATCCTGCTCCTGAAAGGACAATGTTCTGCATAGTTCGAACAAGCTCTAATACACTTGCGAGGAAGTTTCTAGTGAGTCTGTGACCTTAGCTGGTTCCAGTGTATTCATTTTGGGTTTAAGCTAAACTCTGCAGGACAATGACCCTCCAGGAGCAGGTGTCAACACCCCCTTTGTAGACCAATAATTTCACGATGGAATGGCTACAGTGGAAATAGATTCTAAGTTATTTACAAAATGTAATGTTGATCGTCATCGGATTGATTGATAAAATCAAAGGAGGAGAGGCTGTTTAATCTTGTCACATATGGTCAGGATATAATGTTATGCTGTCGAATATGTAGTTAAACTGACAATCTGAAATTTTTCAGCTCAACAGTTGTGCTTGGTGGAGCTGTGGAGTTTGGTTTGTCAACTGGTCAGGTTGTGAGACCAGTTGGGTGACTAGCTTAAACCAGCTACGACAAGCTCACCACTGTAGTCCGGCTTAAGCCCACATTAAGGAAATAATCTCTGTCAATTGCATGCAAAGAAAGCAGGAAACCAGCTCCACATAAATATCACACTCTCTCCCTTCCCACACCATGACTAGAAATCTGTTTGACTGCTCTTCCAACTCCACGCCAACTTCAGTGAGACATTCAGATGAAACACTAGAAACGAAGCGGGCTGTTTCCTCCCAGGCAACTTTCACTTGTTATTTATGGCAAAGGGAAGACCAATCAAAAGTGTGTTATGTAAAACTTCATTGTGAGCTATTTTACAGTCTCACTGTCTTTTTATAACTCTCTTTTCAGTTCTCACTTTCACAGCCTTTCTCCATCGAATCTAACTTGTGAGTTGTATCAGAAGGCCCTGTGGTCTCTCATTCTCTCACTAGGAATGACCACACTCTTTCTGCTTTTCTTTCTTTTTTTTCTTTCCTTGATAGAATAATTCCTCCCGTGCACGGCCCTTATATTTGTCATCTTAAAGGCTGATGCAGATTCTGTCTGTCAGTTGCCGTGACAGCAGCGCATGCTTATTTGCCCTGCTATTTTGAGCAGTGATTGACAGCCGGACAGGCTTGACATTCTCAGCTGTGTGGCGGAGTCTGTTATTATGCGAACATTAACATTCCGATAAACACATGGTCCACCATTGAAAAAATAATTACACACCATCATTCTGCTGTCTCAAAGTGGTAAGAATATGAGCGTGCATCTGTGTTTGGGGTGGATTTCTACGCATGCGTGGACATTTTTTTGTTGCTGTTGCCGTTTTATTGCAGGCCCCGTGTTTCTCATTCTCTTATCATTTGCATTTTCACTTTTGCCTTCCATATGGATTTATCCGATTAAGCATATCTGCCCCCTGCAAGTGTGATGCCGTTTGTACAATAGCAGCTAATTTTGTACATTATTTAAAGGATTGTAATGCTGCCTTGGTTTGACTGATAACTTTAATAAAGTGAGCACCCTTTCTTTGGCTTGCTGAATATAGGTTAGCATGGTTATATTTCAGTTGAGACCATAAACCAAGCCCACTGTTTTGCTTTTCAAAGAGAAAGAGTGGTTTTGAAAGTGCACGGAGCTGGAGATATAAAACGTAGCGATGCGCAGAGGAGAAGAAAATAAAAGCGTATTCAAAACCAGGAAATACCACAGAGATAGTGAGAATGAACCAATGTGCTGGGACCTTGGGTAAATGGATTTTCAGAGGCTTCATAAAGGTAATCTCAATGCGCATAGAACAGAGTTTAAAGGAATCACTGAAGCCCATACAGCTAAAATTCAATTTCTATTCCTGGCACTGATATCATTTACCATTGCTGATAATGGGCTGAATAAGTTAATGAAGTTTGGACACTATGAGAGTCATCTGCGTTGCATCTTTTCAGAGCAGAAGCATTCTTAATGTCAGCTGTTGCACTGAGAAGTATCTTGATGAATGCATTGAATAAACACACACACACACACAAAAAATAAATAAATAATGAAAAATACTAATCACTCGGAAATTGGTGTTTTATAACACACACACACACACACACACAATACCTCTTAAAGAGACTTCAGCTAAGAATGAGTCAATTTTCTCACCCTCATGTTCTTGCAAACCTGCCTGATTTTAAAGCATGTTACAGAAGATATTTCTGAAGAATGTTTGAGTCCATGTTTTTTTTTTTTTTTTTGCACCTCTCCATTCTAAGGCATACAGGTTTGGAAGGACATTGGAAGTGACAATTTTCATTTTCTGGGTGTACTATGCCTCTAACGACTTCAAAAATATGCTCATCCTCAAATGTCTTTTTTACGGGTTTGTACATCCTGACGAGTTTAGTAGAGAACAAGTGACCTAGCAACCATCAAAAAGGTGACAGACTCAAATGGCCATGTAAAAACTCTGCTCAGCATCTTGCTTTAGTGGCTTGTGCATCTGTATGCAAGAGCAGACGTGAGACAACAGCTCCATATTGCTCTCCATTAGCATCAATGATGTGGCAAATATCCTGGCATCAGCAAGACTACCTGTATCTTACAGCCCTGCTGAGAGAATGAAGCTAACAAAGAGAAAGAAGAAAAAGTTGCAAGCAAAGCAGGATAAGTCAGCTTACAGTTAAAAAATAAAATAATAAATAAATAAAAAGGAAAAAAATATGATGCAGTGAAATGAAACAATATTAAACCTCAGAGGAGAGGTGACTGACCGGCACTGTTTGTGTTTCTGTGTGTTTGTCATTTCTGCTGAGAGTCAGCTCTCTTCCTTCTCGCCCGTATCCCCATGGTCCTCCGAAATCTCTTTCTTCATCCATCCACCTTTCTGGGTGTGTTCCATTCTTTACCTCCAGCCTCTTCATCAGCCTGACAAGTGGTACCCTGTCCTGAGGGATCGCTCACGGTGAACTGCTCTCCACAAAGGCAACCGTTCAGTCGTCCAAGCTGTCAGTCGTGTGTACATCAAATGCAGTCAACAATATCTACTCACTGAGTTCGTCTGAATGCAGCCTGTGTTTTCTTGCCACAAAAAAGGTGGCTTCTTACACTTACGGAGGCAGCACTTTTCGAGACCCAGTCACTTTTAGCACCTTTCTTTCAGAGCAAGTGTTCAATTATTTAATCTTCCTGTGGCCTTCAGACACATGTTAGTCTTGTTCTTTTTTTTTTCGGCCTACAGAAATGGCCTAATCTCTTTAAATACTCAAAACACAAGGCCAAACTCTCACCCTGTTTTACTTTTCAGATCCAGCAGGATTCAGAGCATGAGAGCTTGTTGTGTCAGCTAAAAGCAGCCATTTATGTGTCCTGTGTGTGTTGTTTCTTCACAACCTCACTCTTTGGGCAGCAAAAACAGAGGGAGGGAAGAAAAGAGACGGTCCGCTGTTTGTTGATGAGTGCTGTAGGAGATGATGATGGTGTTTGGAGGGATTGGTAATTGACAAAATGAAGCTCAAGCTGATTTAATTAGAGAGAGAGAGAGAGAGAGATGGAAAGAGAACGAGATGGAGCTTAAAAAGAGCGTCAGAGTGAGACAGATAGGATGCAGTACATGCTGGCACAAGCTAAAATCAAACCAGAGGTAATTAATCAGCAGGAACTGTCCCTAAAAGAGGCTGAATCCCCTGGAAATGCATTTTCGGTGTTTAATAGCTAGTAATTGATTCGTAGCCTTTGAATTGCGCAGGTCCCGGGAGTATGAGGACCTCTAGGAGGAGCAGTGGTGTCAAGAGATAATCGTCATGTTGAATCTGATTCAAAGAGTGCGGTGTGCATTTGCGTGTGAAGATAAAGCCCCTGAGGGAAATTAAAAAACTTGGAACACTTATATCTACAATCTTTTATTAGGTTATCATCCACAGAATATTGTTTATAAGAGAATCATTCCTAGTCTAAACACCAAAAGATGCCTGGAAAATAGACTCAGCAACTTTGGCAAGGGGATATGAGGTTTCCCTGAGCCAAACCAGATAGATAGACTTGGCTCCGTCTGCCAATAAGTTGTGCCTGTGTGCTTTTATATAGACCACTCTTTTGTCTGTCTGCCCTAAAATTACCCATGACAGGCCTCCCCTGGGCTTGATCTCTGCCCACTCCTCATCTCTCATTTTCTTTCTGGTAGGCCGGTGACCTTCCTGAGGTGCCGAATTCTGACCTTTTTAGGTCAGAGCCGCAGCTAAAAGGCCTAGAAAAAAATGTTTCATCTTTAATGATTAGCTCACACTTGGGTACTAAGGGAAAGAAGGACGGTTATGATTGTTGAGTCCGTCCTTGAAATGTAAAATATTAATTCAAAAATTTAAATTCTGTCATCATTAGCTTCAAACCCTGTAAGACTTTCTTTATTCTGTGGCGCACAAAATAAAATGTTTAGCAGAATGTCCAAGCTGCTTTTTTACATAAAAAAAGTTAATGCTGTCTTGCCACAAATTACAAAAAAACTAAACAAAACAAAAAACTGTCAATATAACTTATTAAATATTTTGCCAATGGATATTTTTGTGTGTGTGGAAGTGAGTAACAGTTTTTCCTTGTCTGCTGCCTTTGACGTCACAGCCAAAAAAAAAAGGCATATTTCAAGCCAAATTCTTTTCAGGGAGTCTCGTACCAGCTGAGCAAGTGCTTTGAGATGAATGGGAACGCTAACAGACAGCTTTCTCCAGGTATTATAGATTTATTCGGCTTGAATATGTCTGGTAGCGTCTCTGCTGGTGTTTTGTATGGGCTTGAACATTTTATTTTCTTCTCTTCAGTCTGTAAGCTCTCGTCTTGTCATTTCTAGACTGTTAGCAAGCACACAATAAAAGCCTAATTCATTCTGCCAATTTAAGAATATGCTATTTTGGCTTAAATGAAAGGCAGAGGGGGAGAAAGAGAGATTGAGCATCCGAGACTAAATTATTTTTTACTTAATGTCAAGTCCCTCTTGATGAGCTTAAGTAGTAGAAGGCAGCAAGCGAGGGATGAAGAAAAGACATAGCATCCATCTTTTGATGTTGTTGTCCTAAGGATGATGAAAAACTGACCTCAGATGAAAGTGCACTCCTCTCTGTGCCCAAAGCTTTTTAAGCAAGACATTGTCTTTCAACCTAGAGCCATTCTAATGCACCGAGGGACAGATTTCACCCTAATTGCTGCAAATCACTTTCAGGAGGGAGGTCCGTGTGTGTGTGTGTGTTGTCAGAGAGTGACTCATTCAGATGCATATATTGGCAGAGGGCTCTGTAAAAGCCAAGCAATCTTCAGTTTCTATTCTTATTTTTCTGGATCACAAGGCAGGAATCGAAAGAGCAGCCGTCTACATTACGAATCATTACTCGGCTTCACATAGCCAGACAAATCTGAACGCACACACACACACACAGACACACACACACACACACACACACACACACAGTAAAACTAAATGTCTCTCATATATTTTCCATTCGACTACTTTTTCTCTACTGTTGCCACACACTGTAGCCGGGACAGACAATGAATAGAACAAATAGCACTCACATTTATGAGTTTACAAAATTGACACTTCCAGTTTTGCTTGCTGATTCAATGCACAATTTATAAACAGATATGATGTGTAAAAAAAAATAAATAAATAAACCTATCAATTCAAGAAAATGTATGTTATTATTAATAGTTAATATAGTGCTTATCTTAACATAAAGCAGAGGCCTAAATGTCATATTATTGCTTTTATGAAATGGTTACCTCTCTGCCCTCATTTCTTTATTAATACATGCACATATATCAAAGCGTAATAAATGTTTAAGCTTCATTACAATAGTCTCTGAAGGTTGATTACCCAGTTGTTCCTGCATTATTGGTCTCCACATGTCCCTAGTAAGCAGGATTTTCAATAGTTTTGCCAGTTAACTGATGTATACATGATAGAGCATTTGTCCATTATTGATTTTGCTGATGGCACACTCTGCTTATGGGATGATGAAGCCAAAGACCACATCGATACATTGATAACAGCCACACTGAGCAGAGCACAGAGATTCAGTTTTTATCGTCTATGCACACACTTCTTCACCACATTATTGATTGGTCTCTCCTTAAAGACGAGTCTCTGAGAGCGAAGGTTTTGCACAGAAACACTTGCATGTTGTGCAAGTACTGCAGTGTTGGGGAGCAACTACATAAATGTAGCAATGCTAATACCTTAGTTACATTTTTCAAAATTACAACAGCAGCTCAGCTACTTTTATCAAGTTCCAATGTAGCATGTGGATGCAACTTTACAATAAAATTTATCTCACTCTTAATGTCATACACAAATTGTAGTCTCTGTGCAGGATTTTTATTTTTGTGCCTTTTATTATTAGCAAAACATGATGTTCATCCCTATATTGTGTTAAATGAACTACAGCTTGACTGTGTTACAAATAAGGGTGTGTGCTAACGAAAGGAAAAAGTGCTAGAGGAGGATCTGGAACAAATGAGGAGTTTACTGGATGACGAAGGAGATTACAGACAATATACTACATTTACAATACAGTCTTAGGTTAACACTCACAAATATACATATACCAAATATAGCATTAACATAGACAATCATGGACGAGGAAGAACTGAACAGACTGGGTATTTAAACACACAGGAGGTAATGAAGGAACTGGAGACAGGTGGGGAATAATCAATTAACCAAAACAAGAAAAGGAAGGTGACCAAATAAGGGAACAGAAATCCATGAACGTAACAGACTGTAGTTAACCATAAATTATGAGCAGCTTGTAGCTTTACAGTTTCAAAGTAGCTGACGAAAAGTTAGTGGGGCTTGTTTTTCTCCTTGTGTCTATAGTTAGCATCTCTCCCTCTCTTTTTCCTCCATTTTTTAAGTCTGCTCTTTCTCACTCCATCACAGTGATGAATCTGCCTGGATCCTCAAGGAGACCAAGTCCACCTTTCAGATAGTTTACCTGCGGCTGGCTGTTTGGGTTTTTTAGGCTGATGCGGTCTGACAGGTTGATTAAAGCAGGTTAGAGGATCCACTGCTGCTGTCACTTAAAGTCTTGACGTTTCTGTGATGGAGGGGTCAGGAAAGGAGAGTAAAGCATGAGGGTAATTGGGCCAAATAAGTGCATGCATAGTCATGAATGGAAACTATGGTGGAGAAAATAAATAAAACATCTCAGGTTTACAAAATAAAGGCTGTCTTGTATGCTTTAAAAGTGCTCAAGGTTTTCATGCATTGTATTTTCACTTTCTTGAAGATGTTACACCAAAATCTTAACATGGAGTGTTGTTCATTGGCTAACTGTCCTTAAATGATCCAAATGATGCTTACAGTTTGGGCTAGATATCTTTTGTTTTCATGTTTTTACTGAGGTAAATCTCTCAGTGTAATAGGTCAGCACTTATAGCCCACTATTAGGAAGCAAACTGAAAATGTATTTTAAATAACTTTCATAATGCGGAGAGTTAAGCTAAAGGGCAGCTTTGCTCATATATTCAATTAGCGAAAAACCTGAAGTAATCCACTCAGTGAAAACAAGATTTTGGTATTTCTGCTGTTGTTGCATTCAAGCTGAGAAGCAATTTTTTGTCAATTACATAAAGCTGATGCATTGCTCTTGTAGTGGTTGACCTTAGGTGTAATGATCGTCTCTCTTCGACCACTTTCAACCACAATTGCGCTGAACAGTTCCCTACTCGCACCAAGGAGGGTACAAGACTGAGTTTGAGTAAGCAGACAGTCAAAGTCCAAAAGGTGAAATTAAGTGGGTGGTTCTATGGTGAAAGCCCTCTCTCTTGCTTTCTCAATAACCTCCATGTCTTCAGTTTGTGCTATATCTCAAATGCAGCACAGTTTCACTAAATGAATTGTGTTGAATGCAGCTTCATTATTAAGGAAGTAAAGTAGCATCTGCTATGATGATGAAGGTTTATTTCTTTTCACACCCGCAACCCTATCTTCCTGCTTGACCAAATTAATTGTGCTGTTTTGACTGCAGCCAAAGATACAAGCTATGGCTTTAAAATCCTCTATATAACTTTAAAATAATGAGACCAATTAAAAGTGACAAGCCGGCCTACTTTGTAGTCTGCAATGGCCTGTTTATGAGCAAAGTGTAATAAAGCAACAACACAAGAACCATAAAAAAACTTGCAATTGTTCTACATGTGCAAACTACAATGATTTGGAAGTGGTACCTGAATTAATTTGCATAAGCTTAAATTTGTCATAGTGTGTCAGAAATGACTGCTAATCATACAATATTATGTCACCAAAACTTATTGTGGCCATGTCCGTATTTTGTACAATAAGTCAATATAGCAATTGTCATGACAGGCCCAGCATCAATGGCATTTTTTCCCTCTTTTCATTTAACACATGGCATGGCGTGCCAAATTAAAGGACACCACGGGCATCTATGTTCTGAAGACCATGCTTAGCTTAGACAATCAGACCCACACCAAAGCAGCACATACCAGTATCAACCAAATAAACTAGTGTTTTCAGATGGGTTTTAAAGTGTATGGACACATTTCAAGTGTGTGGGCTTTTGTCTGATCCTTCAGGCAAGCTTCAAAGTCTGGTATACATCCTTGCGGGTGCGCTTGAGGTTAATATGAGTGAGACCTCACGTCAGACATCATATGTGTTGTCCCCACAGAGTTTCCCATTAGCATGATGCTAAAGGGCCCATCATTTTACTCTCCTCTTTAATGTCAAGTGATAATAACCCTTACGATGTCCAGACGAGATGAAAATAATCAGCATCTTGTTAACCCTGAGGCTAAAAAGGAGATGGTGCCTCAAAGGAGAGAAAGATGGCAAGAGAGAGGAAAAACAAGACTAAAACTGAAAGAGCTGTATACCTGGATATGAATGTTGAAGATATTAAATGTTCTAATCTCTCAGCTTTACTTGCTTGGATATATTGGCTGTAAGTGAGTGAGTGTGAACGTGTGTGCACTGTAAAAAGATCATAAGTATGTGCACACCCTCCTATCGAAACAACATGTTTGGCTAGTCCAGTAACTGAGCAATGTTAATATTACTCCATGCAATGACATTCTAATGATTTTCTTGATCTGAACAGTTTTGAGGGGGTCTACTAGGGGCTCTGATGTGTTGGTTCTGGCTCACAGGTCTAGGTCAAAACCTAGACCTTTGAGTCAGAACCTACACATCAGCAACTAACAAAACCTTGCATTTAGAGCTTGCACTTTTTTAGAGCTATTTTATTTATTTATTTTTTATCACATTTTTCAATTGTGTGTCTTTATAAAATCAGTTGTTTTTGAACACCAAAAGTTGCTTTGCGATGATGAAAGCCTTTAGAAAATCTTGCCTTAAATGTTCAGCAAGCATATATGTTTATGTTTCCACAAAACACTCATATTTAGAAGTTAGTAATAGATGGGAAGATCGCATAGTCCATACATGCAATACATATCTCCAAAAGGTGTCTTTCTATAGTCATCACATAAATGCACTCCACAAGATACATTTGCATGCATACACATAAACAAAAGCCCACAAGGGGACTGTTAACTGCCCTGAACTCCTGTTGTTGTTGTTTTTTTCATATATATTCATAGATTGAGATATCACAGGAGAGACTTGGTTAAATAAGTCAAAAGGAAAAAGGGGGCCTCTCGAGGTGTATATTGCCCCCTTGCATCAAAGAGATTGGTCCCATGCCTTATCGTCAATCATTTAACATATGGTACACAAAAAAAAACACTAAGACTTCAAAGATTTCTTTGAGATGTAGGCACACAGATCCTACGCCTTGTAACTTGCCTGCTTTGTAAGGGGATTTAAGCTTGTATTCATATCGATTCGTGCTTGCAGATTTTTTATTTTGGTTTTATTTTTTCCCTGATTTCGATTTTCATGGCCTTCATCTGAGCCGGGCCTGAGTATGCAGCTTTCCACACAGAGGAAGGGAATCCCTGAAACTCTTTGAAGAGGAAAGAGGGAGTGGGATTAAAGTGTCTGTACTCATTTCTTTCCCCTCGCCTTAACCAGACTTCTCCTGGTTGGTGCAGTGTGGCTAGGGATTGGGCAGGGTTAGGGCAGAACCACTGCTAGACTTCCATGTATTAGTTCTGGAGAACTTTTTTTTTTTTTCATTCCTCAACGACTCAAAGGGGGAGACTTGTAGATCGAGGGAACGCTAGCCTGAGCCTCGGGTTGGCTTATCAGGGCAAACAGATGCAGAGCACTCTTGGGACCTCATCAAGCCAGTTCTGGAAGAGGCCTACCTGCTGGCACTATGCCATTACCATGCTGCATCCAGCTTCCCATAACCCTCCCCACTCTCAGGCCCTGGGAAACGCAACCCAATTACCTAAAAAAAAAAAAACAACTACTGTGGAAAGGTCAAAATTATGTAAAGCTCCAGAAAGAACAGCAACAGCATGATTATTCATTAATATGTGTTTATATATTTGCTTGTCTTTCAAAAGTTAACATCATGAAATGTGTCAATGGTGTAGTGGGAGGTAATGCACAGCGATATGAGATATGGAGGGAGTAATCTCTGTCACGTACTTCTTGAAATAGCTTTCATGGATGAAATATAAGATGGCTCGGAGCGTGAATGCTGTTGGGGATACATTACGATTAGAGGGAGAAGATCTCATGTGAATTTGCAGCCGTGAGGCTCAAATTTTGTGCATTGTGGCGTGTGTGTGTACGTTTATAATGTACGCATGTTTGTGTGCGTGTGTGTCCTTTAAAAGTCGCCCTATATCATTCTCTAGAAATAAGGTGCACAGGATCGAATCAGTTTCACATGGTCTCCAGGTTGTGAGCTGCTTGTGATGGAAGATGGGAAAAATTGACCGTTCCTCGACCTTTAGAAGTTCAAAGATTCCTCTGCTTATTTTGACTATTGCCTTGATATCCATTTTTAATCAGGACATCAAACGAAGAAACTGATTAGGTTTCTGATCACATTCCAAGGCAGATCTGTTAAGCGTTAAGCTCACAGAATTGTCCCTCACAGACACACACACTCAAACACTGTACAAAAACTAATTACATTTTATCCAGCATACAGGGCCTTTAGAGTAACAGAAGAAATGCAAATTTGTTTGATTCTACATGAAAATGCATTCAACCAACAATAGCCCCAACTAGTAATACAGTATGTGAGTTTTCCGAACAAACAATTTCATAGGCTGACTTGTTGATCTGACATATACTGATCTTCCAGCATGCACTGTTGCATGAATAAAATATGCGGTAGCTTTTATAGACCTATAGCATCACTGCTGAAGAGTAATTAGCCAGTGAAGATTTACTTATTGCAGAAAGTTATCTTGTTCATTGTAAAATTCGAAGCAGATGTCATAAATGTCACTAGACCGGGAATACAAACTGAAGACAGAGGGGCTAAAAGGGTCACACTACATAAGGTCTGTAAGACTTTTGATTTGCAGTTTGCGAAGTTATTTATACTGTTGCTGTTGCTGCCACTGTTTAATTTAGTACTGTTAAGAGCTCAATATATGTTTGTCGGTTGTACGTAGCTGTTAGTTTTTAATTGCTTTGAAGTTTCTGTGCATCTTTACCACTTTTTCACACTATCTCACACATTTATACATACACAGTATATTTCTCATGTTGCTTACACGTAATTTGTTAATCAGTCAGTAAATCAACCAAATTTTAATTGACATTGTTATCAGTTGTGAACAGAAGTGCAAACTTTTAATCTAAGAGTATGCTTTTCATACAGTTAAGCGTATTGTTAGCAATATTAGCAAATTACAGCTCATTTGACCATCAAGTCAAACGAACGCCTATTTCTGGGAACTGTTTGATGTATCTTACTTGTAACCAAACATTGTCTACCTGTGAAAAAAGGGAGGGTGGAAAATAAAAGTAATTGATTAAAGCTGTGAGACACAGTTTTACGGCGTGCTTTATTTATTGTTAAGTGTGTGAAAAAGCACTCTAAATTCTCCACAATTATGTTTATACATTACTTGTGTGTATTTATGCCTCTTCTAATAGGTGCTAATTGTGCACATGATGGATATTTTTTTCTCCTTGTACTTGATAAAAAAATCCTCCGTCATCAGATGTGCAAACCATCTTTTAATTAAAATGGAGGTATGGAGGAAATATTTTCCTATTAAGCTGGAGAATGCAAGTAATTGGACCATAGATTGCAAAATTCTGATTGATGGCATTAGTGCTATTCCTGAACAGCAAAATCCATGAACAACTGCACATCCGCAGGGGACTTTTTGTCACAGAGGGCTTGTTAAAACATTTGTGGTGTGTTTAGAGCGAAGGGTTGAGGTGAGAACGCATCCTAAAGCCTCTTGGTTGGGAGGACGGAGGGATGACATACATGATGAAGAGGAGGAAGTAGAAGAAGCAGGAACAGTATTTGAGAAGGGTGCTCAGGAGGAGGGTTCAGATTTGATATATTAAGTGCAGCTCTTTCTCTGACTGCTGCTAACTTGTCAGTCGACATACAATGAATGGTACTCACACCTCACTGTGCAGTGATTGGCTTTTTTTTTTTTTTCTGGACGAGGAGAGCAAGATGCGCTATTCCTATTCTATCTATTCTCTTTTTTAATTCATTCATTATTCTGTCATGCTGCCCAATTCAGACCTCAGATGAAGTGGTGCTTGATGAAAGATCTTTGACGCTGTGGCCTATTCTTCACTCTCTGTCTACTATGCATCATCCGAATTCTCACAAATATGTTGGTTATGTTGCCTGAGTATGGGACATCAACCCGTCAAGTAGCATCTGTCTCTTGCAAAACCAACCTTGAGACTCAATCACAAGTAGCCCAGCAAATTCCCTGTTCTACTGAAATGCAACTAGTTCAGTTTATTTGCTTTTTAATGCAAAATGCATGCAGGTAGCTAAAAATGTAATAAAATAATTGACCCTCAGAAATAATATCATTATATTGCTAATACTGTGTCTAAATATTTTATCTTATTGAGCAGTATGTACACTGCCGAGGGAGTCAGCCCACAATTATTTGCACTCTAGAAATTCCCAGAATGCAGAGTGAACACTGGCTGCTAAATTGATTCACTTGTGTTTTGCATTGTGTCGTCAGCAATACTAGACTAACATATGCATGCATGTATAAAGTTCTTATTATAAGATAATTACTTTAAAATAATATACTTTTAAATTGTGAAGTGAATGAACATTAAAGAAAAGTCATTAAAGAAAATTATAAATAAATGTATATTTATGAAATGCAATTATTTGAACTTTAGAGCTCTTTATTTAAATTATACTTAAGAAGTAACAGTTTCATAATTACTTCTATTGTCTTTGAAATATGCTAAAAATGTATTGCAGAATATACTGACAAGCAGTTATGCTCAATTAAAATAAATCTGAATATTATTTCTGTTAAAAAAATTTGTATGTCATGTATTCAAATATATTTGTAATGATGAAATTGCTATTTGGTGTAAAAATTGTAAAATTGTACTGACTTTAAATGTAATGTAAAATTTCACACTACAGTTAAATTTATAATCACCTGTGCTGAAATACATTTGAAATGTATATCTGAAGTAAACTTGTAATATAACATTACAAGTCATTAAAATGTGTACTAATGTTGGTTAAGATAAAGGCATGAAAGTGCACTCTCTTGTGACCTTTTTATATATGTAAGTACAGATTAAAAAAATAAATAAAAATAAATAATAAATAAATATATATATGAAGTACACTACAAGTGCACATTAAATACAATTAAGCATCATTCTTTTTCACAAGGATAATGTGATTCACAATGTAGGAAACTAGGGATTAGATTGAGACACAGCCTTAAAAAATGAGATCCACACTGATGGAGATAAAAGTGCAGTGGTTGGAAAAAGACACACACACACAAATACTATTTGAAAAGTGTCCAGGAAAAAATAAAATACACTTCAGACAGAGAGATAACTCTTTTACTCAGCACATCCTACAGGAATGACAGGACCCAACAGATATCCCAAGAGAATTTCCAACATTGCTCATTCAGAATATAGTCTTCAGAAAGTCAGTACAGAAGAACTAGTGTCATATTCATCTGATGCTGAATGTTTCAGCTTATTTAGGGTAACATAATCGAGTTTACAGAATATACAGCTAATAAAAATATGTAAATAAAACTTTACATCGCTTTTTTTTGAACAAGTAGCTCAGTATTCAAAATACTACACTATTGCTGAGCTGTTGTTATGCTGGTTAAAATGTGTAAAGATGGTAGCTATACTTTTAGTGAAAACTTGGGTCATGTGAATTATTGAAGCCCTCACTCTTACGCCGTCGCTCTGCCCAGTCACACGAATAATAGCATGGAGCTAATAACAGTGAGCCTGAGAGAGGAGGATGTTTAACCGGGCGGTTTGAGACGTGTTAGATGATTTTGTGTAGTTGGGGTGGCAGGCGTCGGCGTTATGGATTTGAGGCTGATGACGCTTGACACAGCTGCAGATTTCAGGAAAGGTATGCTCCAGTGAGGCAGTTCGTTGTTGCTCGCCTGAGGGTCAGACCTTCCCTGCTTTACCCCTCGTCTTCCCCTGTCATGCAGAAATAAGACTGCCTTCCTCTGAATGCGAGAGGATGGGATACGGAGATTTTAGCACAGGATACGGACTTATAGTTCAGCTATGACCTGACTCTTGGACAAGAACCTTTCTTCCATGGTGTTCTTTTCTCCAGAAGATGCTGGTGTTTTGTGTAATCAGAAAGCAGTGATAAAGAACTACAGTTTATTTTATCTGATGCAATAGTCATTTGCTTCTCAGCATGAAAAAGCAAATGTGCTATTCATCATCAGTTATTACGCCAAATTTGGAAAACATTTCACAGTCGAGCAAAAGATGTTTTTGCAGTTACAATCACCACTTCAAATATGCGGATGAAAATCATAATTAAATTAGAAATGTAATCATGTATTTATTACAGAAAAATTAAGATCCACAATGCTGCACATTAATTTTAATCAATCCTTTTTTTTAACTAATTAAAATCAGAGAGTTGGTTTTTCAACCAATGCATAAACTGTAATATAAACTAATTTAAAATTACAAATGTTGCCTTGATGGCTAATAAAATAAAGTTTTCCCCATTATAAAACCTCTTCTTTATTATTATTAGTAGTAGTAGTAGTAGTATCAAGAGTACATTACTTTCAATCCGTCAACTATAATAACCCTGGTCCAAGCAAACCAACTGACTAAAATAACACTATATAAAACTCATTTTATTTATTTTATTGTATTTCTTTCCATTATTATTATTATTATTATTATTATTATCATCATCATCATCATCATCATCATTATTATCCAATGACTCTGTTACTTTTGAAACAAACAAACAAACAGATAAATAAATAAATGCATTTTTTTACACTCACATGAACTGTCTGAACAATCCAGCCAGTAGATTAAATGTATGTGCTATAGTGACAAAAAACACTGTGTGTAAAACTAGTGTCTCACAAGTGAGCGAGTCTGCCTGTGATTTATGGGCTCAGTAAATGTCATCACATCCGAGTTGTTTTAGGTGCTTGGGCAGAGCTGAGTGGCATTTGAAAACATCAAACTATAAAAATGTGGCAGGCATTGCTTATGTGCCTGTGTCCGGTCCAAAAATATTGAACAAGAGTTTTAAAAAGACGGAAAGCTGCTAAAAGATGTAGAGAGAAGAGTGTTGTACGAAAGAGAGCCTTATCGATTTGAATAAGCCGACCTGTGAGCTAATGGGGTGCGTCATTTTGTTTTCCCCCGCTGTGCAGACAATCCATCACCTGTTCTACATTTAGGGAGCAGGGCCATTGCCATTGCCATTTATAGAGAGCCTCACAGAGGGAGCAGTTTAGCTAGAAGTAGGATGGTCAGATAAAATGTTGAGCAACAAAAGGAAGTAAAGATAGACATACTGTATTAAAGACAGAAAATAATCATTCATTGGGAGCTAGAGGAGGAGCTCAGGATAAGTCTCTCCCATCATAGGCCAGCCTTCCAAAGGACTTCCTCCATTATAGTTTTGCTTCTTCCAAAATCATCTCACGACAAATCCAGGTAGAAAAGAGTGATCCGGTCAGCTGTCACCTACCATCCATCTACGAGCTTTATGAAGTCAGTGACTTGAGCAGAGCTGGTGCGATTGTCTCTGACTCGACCCTCCCCAGACGTCAACACTCAGCACCAGAACATCTCGTCACAGTGACAGCTCCTTTCCTGAGGCCATCTGCCTTCTCACTGTCAACCATGTTGTGATCAAGTTAAATTAAATGCATTTATACAATCCTATTGTCAATTAAATTATATATATAAGAAAAAAAAATCACTTGATCACAAATTGTAAATTTGTAGTTCTATTTAAATTGTATGTACATTTCAGCATTAACAGTGGGCAACTGTGAGAAAGTTACAATATCAAGTTGAGATGTAGTCAATTACAAGAAATAAAGTCACAATTGTGAGATTTATGATCAAATTACAGAGATATTTGTTCTGCTCATGTGTGATAAACGAGGCCAATAACAATCTATAAATTATATTCCTGTTTCCCCACTTGAATGCATTTAGTGACAATTAACAACTCAAATTAATTTACTTAAATGAGCAAATTAAACAATGCTAATTCTGACCAGATCAACTGGGACAGCAATCCTTTCTATTGTCCTTGTTTCTGTGTGCTGAGGGCTTCAGCAAGTATATTTAAATCTCTGAACTCATATGCAAACTCAATGTGAATGCAAATGTTCTCAGGAAGTGCAGTGAGTGATGCATCCAATTTTTATGCATTTCTCCTCCTGTCAAGCCTCAGGTGAACCACTGCACACACACACTAGCTGGCAGCGCAGAAGGGTGTAAGCGTGGGTGTCTGGAAGAGGTGCCAACAGATGCTACAGCCTTACACATTCAAATCATCCATATTTTTATTTATTTATTTGTTTTTTTTTTATTGCCATCTCTCTCACTTCACCGCGACCCTCCGACACCCTCAGCAGGCTTCCTTCTCTGAGCTGGCAGCCTTTCACATCTGAGTAACACACCTGTTTGCTCTTGGAGCTTTATCCTGTCAGATTGAATGCCGTTTCGGAAAGATCAGGTCCAAGGGAAGTACTGTGTAGCTTCACTGATCAGGGCAGTATTAATGCAGAATGTAATGCTCAGGATCACATGAATGCAATGAACATACACCTCTTTCAGTATGTCTAGCATTTCCAAAACCAGTACAATTAAATATAAAGACAATGTAGATTTATGTTAAGGTCATGAGCAAACAACTGCAGTAACTTTAAGCATCAGCTGTCAGTTCTGTCCTTAACTCTAGTTGATTATTTTCTATGTTCTTTTTCATGGTAAATTTACTTCATTTATTACATGTCAACTTACTCATGTTAGAGTACTCATAGAGTGTTAGGTTAGGTTTAGTAGAATATGTAAATATGTACTTGCAAAGTTACTCAAAGTCAGCAGGTATTACGTAGACGGTCTACTAATGATCTAATGACTACTAGTTGAAATCTAGTTGCAAAGTTACTATAGATAGTGTTACGTTGATTAGGGTTTTGTTTGTGTAGTATTCTACAACCAAAATTCTGTAACCCACTCAAGGAGAGTGTAGTAAACCACATGCAAACGTCATGTAGTATCGGAAAGTTGGAACAGCTGGTTTGAAAAAAAATAATTCAGCGCTTTCGCATGATTGTTTCGCATGATTGACTTTGCATTGACTTGGTTGTGTGTAGACTTACATAAACTGAATGCACGTCACACCTCTATTGCATTTTATCATGACACAAGTTATCAGATCAAAAACCTTTTCAAACCATCCTCTGCTCCTCAGTGTTTTGTTAGACTTGGCGTAGAAACCAAGTCTGACGACAAGATATCGCGAATGCGAACAGTGTTAAAATCTTCAAGTAAAAAAACTTTTTCAGCACAATTTCATGGAAGCCTTGATTTTCACATCACTATCAAATTGGTTTGTTTCTCCTACCTCTAGTTTATTGAACAAAAAATAAGCTTGACTAAATAAGGGTGACCACGAAACCTTGAACTCACAAACAACCGTTATGGGGCAAAATTACAAGACACAATAAAATGGAAACATTAAGGGTTATTTATACACCAAGACTAATGACTTATAATGAACACATTTGCACAATCAAACAATGAACCAATGAGAACACAGGACACATTACTAGAACAACCAATCAGAACATGACACATTACAAGGGGCGCACATGGCAGATTACACAAGAGGCAAAGGAAGTACATGATAAACAGGAAGCAGAACTGGGAGCATGAGTTGAGAAATAAAAGACATGATCTCAAATAAAACCCAAACCAATGTGATAAGTAGCATGTCTAATGTGAATTATCAAAACAAAACATTACTGTGAACGGACCTTCAGTGCAAAACAGTGAACCAGAGTGGATTACGATGCATCTGTTCCATGCATTTCTGTTTGAAATAACACCAATGTCCACTAGGAGGCCAGTTAAGAGTGAGTCAGACTAAACCTACTAAATTGAGTAGTGAGAGAAGGCTGACCACTAAAAGCACTTTTCTTATTTCCTCTGACATCCCTAACTCCCTCAACAGCAAATATGATTTGTGTATGTGAGAATTGTTATGAAACAAACTGGCTGCATGATTCTCAACTAACAGGCATTTTATCTTTTTTCAGAATTAAAAATGCATCTCATGAAACCTGATGTCATTTCATTTGAAAGGTGAATTTGGCTTGATGTGGTTTCCTTTTACCTCTCACTGACTTGGTATTTACTCACAGGCAGTTATTTAATTAACAGGAAGCAGTCGAGTGCTTCCCAGGCAAATGTGGCGTTCCCTTGAGGCTGGGCTCCAAACCTGTCTGGAACCATTTGTCCAGAAACATGTGTTCTGTGTCAGCCCGGTGTGTCCCGTTAAGTCATTCCCCAAGAAGTTTTGCAGACAATGCCAACACCTGACAATAGTGAAAAGCCCCAAAGCCCCCTAATGTTTCATGTTGAAAGTGATGTTAGGTTGATTTGCTCTGGGATAAGAGTGTGTGCAACTGTTGCGGAACAGACTGAGAGATGAAAAGCGGCCGAGACAGGTGAGAATGGCTCTGTGGGTTGGAAGGGTCAGATTGTTTACATGTTCTTCTCGATACTCCCATGAGGCTTTGCAGTGAGACCCAGCTGAGTGTTCCATTAGCACAGGGCCACACTGTGACGCGGGAGCGCTGATACAAATAACACTTATTAATCAGGATAGATCACACACTTTGTCCTTGAAATAGGTCTTGCTCTCTCGTTCTTGGTTCCTCTACCTTTTTTTTATCTTCCCTCACTGTATGTCTATGTAATCTGGTGCAATTTTTCAACCAGGTAATTCACCACCTGTCCTCCCTTCAATACTCCCCGCCACCTCTTCTATAACACACACACACACACTTACTCAGGTACATGTTCCACTTTGCCTATTGCTTTGACCTCTTGCCTTTTACTTCTGTACACCATTAGAGGAACTATAACTTCAATCATTACCAATGTGGGTGAATGGGCTGTCCTGATTTTATACCAAGTTTGCCTCCAGCCAATCAGTGGCAAAAAGCATGTGATGGTACAAAAGAGTGTATCACTGAAATCTAGTTGCTCAAAGTCAACATTAAACAACGGTGGAACCTGTTTATTTTTCAATGTACATCGCTTGTCTTATTGTGTTTGACTGAATGGGTTTCAGTTCCCTGTAATCACCTGTGGCATCCATTTAACAATTAATGTTAAAATGTGATTTAATCACACAATATATTCTATAAACGTATGTTTTTTTTTTAATCTGTGGATTCAAGTTCACTAACTTGCATATTAAGTTAAGTTAAGCTGAGTGCTAGATAGCCTAACTAGTTTGTTTGTTGAGCAATTGAAAACATTATGTACAGTTACTTCTATACACCCAAAAAAAACAAAACTGAACAAAACACTAATCATTCTAATTAAGATCTGAAACATAAAACTGTTTTTAAGGCATAAACATACTTGTCAATGCTTTGATCAAAACCCATCATTTTTCAAGTGCATCATCAGTCTGTTAGTTTAATCCTCACCACAAAACTTGATCTTTCAAGGTATTGCTGTTTAATATTGTATGTTCCTCATGTTAAATGACACGAAAAGTACCATATTCCAATCAAACTTTAAAATGGAAGTTGTTCATTTTACAGTGAACTGACTAAATTATCAATTACGGTATTTCACACTTGTTCTAAAGGCGACAACAAGAAATCTAAATTATGTCTGGTATTGCAACAAACAATTCATAATCCAGTCTAATTCCAGTGTGTAAAATCCCTTCCCCCGTGTTTTTTTTTTTTTTTACTTACTAAATATCATGTTTCATTTAAAAGAAATGAAAAAAAAAATAGTTGCAAGCATTATTTTAAATGGACTCTAGCATTATGTCATCCAACTTTCATCAACTTCCTACCTCTGCACTGTTTCTCAGCAATCTGATGATTTATACTTAGGATCTAGGGGGCCAGAGGGATCAGCAGGGAGTGTGCCAGAAGAGCTAGCGATACTAGCTAATTAGCAGCAGCTGCTGATGGGATCGTGGTGTGGATGCTGCCAGAGGAGGCTTGACAAAATTGTTATCAAACGCAATTAGAGGAAGACAGGCAGGATTTTCTGAGACAAAGAACCCCAGGCTAGCTCTGAAAATAGTGTATGTGTGAATGTGTGCATACACACATATGGAGAGCTTAAAGTGTATGGTGTATGTATATTAACAAGTTTGTATTTTGTACTTTTTCTCTTTTTCAGAATCTGAATTTCTCTCTTAATTTGGGTCTTTTTAGAATATATATAACCAAGGCAAATCAGTTCAAGATCACCTAAATGAGGTGATAACTCTGGGGAGGATCACTTGTGGTAAGAGATCAATCCAGCAAATGAACCCAAGAGGCAAGAAGTATCATGTTTGCCATTGTGAATTATAATATCTAAAAATACATAAAATATTTTATCACAGCATAGATAACACCTCTTCTCATAGTTTTCTTCTTCTTAAACAAAGCAAAAACAAACAAACAAAAACAAAAAAACAGCATTATTGTCACACCCAGGGGCTGGCTATGCTTTAACTAAGCCACACCCCTTCTCAACTTCCACCTCGAGGAGGTCCCCAAACCCGACCCAATGGCCAAACAACACGAGAACAAGTAAGTGATAAAACAATCTTTATTTAAATATTTAAAAATAGCTTGGGGAATAGGGAAAGGGCAATTAAAACTAAACTCTGACTCGGCCCTCCAGATGGGCTATGGCCGGGAAGAGGTCAGGGAGCAAGGGGGCCACGGGGATCCGGGGCGTAGAACTCGGGCCCCGGCCTGAGTCTTAGGTATCCGTAGCGCCCTCCTTCTTCCTCCTCTTCGCTGAATACAGCTCACGGTAAGTACTGGTTCACACAGTTCGTTCTCGAGGTGCTCACTCTCTTTCTCTTCCTCCACAGGCAACGGGCTCTTTCTCTTTCTCCACAGGCAACGGCTGGGACACACAGGCACAGTTAATTCAGCTTGGTTTTGCTCTCACCTCTTCGCTGATTACAGCTCACAGTAAGTACTGGTTCACACAGTTCGTTCCTTGGGTGCTCACTCGCTTTCTCTTTCTCCACAGGCAACGGCTGGGACACACAGGCACAGTTAGTTCAGCTTGGTTCTGCTCTCACCTCTTCGCTGATTACAGCTCACAGTAAGTACTGGTTCACACAGTTCGTTCCTTGGGTGCTCACTCGCTTTCTCTTTCTCCACAGGCAGCGGCGTAAGTACAGGTTTCCTCAGTCTCTCCTCGTGTTACCCACTCTCTCTCCTTTTCTCTCCACAGGTATCAACTTGGGCACAATAGCACAGTTAGTTTGCTTTGAATGGCTCTCACCTCTGGGCTGGACACAGCGTACTGTAAGTACAGGGTTCGCTCTATTCCTCCTCGTGTTATTCACTCTCTCTCTCCTTTTCTCTCCACAGGTATCAACTTGGGCACAATAGCACAGTTAGTTTGCTTTGAATGGCTCTCACCTCTGGGCTGAACACAGCGCACTGTAAGTACAGGGTTCGCTCTATTCCTCCTCGTGTTATTCCCTCTCTCTCTCCTTTTCTCTCCACAGGTATCAACTTGGGCACAATAGCACAGTTAGTTTGCTTTGAATGGCTCTCACCTCTGGGCTGGACACAGCGTACTGTAAGTACAGGGTTCGCTCTATTCCTCCTGGAGAGATCTACACAACGCCAGGTCAATATACAGGGCACTTTCGACTGGCTCTTAGTACTCACATCAATGCCACTTCCAATCCCCTTTTTCACGTCGTCTCAGTTCGCCGTATAATCTGTTCACTTCTCAACCTTTAAGGTTCGCGATGTCTTCACAATCATACAATTCCAGCCTGAGGGAGAGAGAGAGTTAGACAGCTACCAGCAGCGTACCAAGACGGGCACAACCCAGTGCTTCACACACACCAAAAAGAGCTTCCCAGACTGGGAAATAACTTGGCCTTAAGTACTGCCTTGTCCAGCGTATCCTCCAATCACCAACCGCTGTCCCTAACTAGGCACAGGTGCATCGAATTCCCTGATTTTCCTTCTTACGGCGCTACCGGAAGTTCCGGTGTTCTGTTTTTCCGGTCCGGGCGGAAACGCTTCCGGGCGGAACCAAACTTCCCGAATTTTGGTTCCGCCCCTAAAGATCGTCACCTTGTGACATCCTCCCCCGCCAATCCGTTCTAGTCCCTAGAACGTCCTCGGGCTGTCCACTCCCCATAGCGGGCAGGGGGTCGGCCTCGGTTCTCTCGCTGGGATCGTCTCACTGGTGAATCGGGCTCAGCTTGTTCAGGGGCTGCTTCTGGTTCTCTCGGGGCGATCGGGGGTGGTGCCACCACGGGTCTCCCTAGTACCACAGCCCAACCTTCAATCCAGGGGGCCGCTGGTACAGGTTCCGTGGGGACTTCTTCCACGGCTTCAGGGTAGTTAGGGCATGGGCGAATCATGTTCCGGTGCACCACACGGTCGGGGCCTGACTTCCCTTCTGGCCGGATGGTATAGACCGGCTGCCCCGGCCTCTGCTGCCGGCAGACTACATAAGGGGTGGCCTCCCAACGGTCACTCAGTTTCCCCTTCCCCTGCCGCCGATTATCTCTCACCAACACCCTCTCTCCTGGCAGTAGAGGGGCTTCTCTAGCAGTCCGATCATACAACCGCTTACTTTTCTCTCCTGCCGTCTGTATCCTTTTTGACACCTGCTCGTAGGCGAAATGCAAGCGCTGGTGATGGCGCCCCACCCACTCCGTTACACTTGCTTCCTCTTGGTCGGCTATCACTCCTAGGACCAGGTCAGTAGGCATTCGTATGTGTCTGCCAAACATCAGGTAAGTGGGAGCGTAACCCGTAGTACTATGTATACTGTTGTTATAGGCCTGTAGGAGGTTTGGCAAGGCACTCACCCAATCGTCCTGCCGTTGTTGGTCCAAGGTCCCCAGCAGCCCCAATAGGGTCTGATTGAATCTCTCACAGCCGCCGTTCCCCTGAGGATGATACGAAGTGGTGTGAGTTTTCGTGCAACCGTACAACTGGCATAGTTCTCTAATTACCCTGGACTCAAAGTTGGCTCCTTGATCGGAGTGCAGAAACTCCGGGCATCCGAACGTCTGGAAGACGGCCCGCCATAAAACTGTAGCGGTGGTGGTTGCAGTCTGGTCGAGGGTGGGGATAGCCCAAGCGTACTTTGTGAACAAATCCGTTATTACCAAGATGTTCTGGTAGCGATCTCGTGGTCGGCCCAGTGTCAAGAAGTCCATAGCCATGATATGAAGGGGGGCCTTCGCATGGATGGGTACCATTGGCGCTCGGACCTCCCGTCTGGACTTAAACAATATGCATCTCGGGCAAGCTTGAATTAGGGCGTGCACCGATGCCTCTAGCCCGGGCCAAAAGAAGAATCTCCTAAGCAGGGACACGGTCCTCTCCTGTCCCTGATGCCCCAACTGGTTGTGGTACGCCGAAACTAAAGCCGTTACCTCATCTGCGGGTACCACGATCTGGCGTACTTCTTCGCCCAACTTCGGGTCACTGACCCTTCTGCACAAAACGCCATCTCTCAGCTCCAGCCTGTCCCATTGCCCCAGCAGCCTCCTCCCAGTATCCGTCTGGGCTAACCTCTCCGCTGGCGTCAGCCGTCGGCCCTGTTCCAGCCATTCCCTTACCAGCCGCACATCTTGATCCCTGGCCTGTCTCTCCCTCCACCGACGGGGATCCCATCCCCAGTTCTCAGGCACGGCCTCTTGTCTGCTGCCTGGTGCCTCTACTGCTCCTACCATATAGCCCTCCTCCGGGCTGGCCCCTCCGGGGCTTTCCGCTTCGGGCAGCCTTGAGAGGACGTCCGCGTTCGTGTGTTCACGCCCTGGTCGGTACTGTAGTTGATAGTCAAAGTTGGCCAGTTGGGCCACCCACCGCTGCTCCACGGCTCCCAGCTTCGCCGTCTGTAAGTGTACTAATGGGTTATTGTCTGTAATGATCGTCACCTTGGCACCCCAGAGGTAGTCTTTAAATTTCTCACTTAGGGCCCACTTCAACGCCAGCAGCTCCAATTTGAAAGAACTATAGTTCGCATCGTTCCTCTCGGCTGGGTGGAGGCTCCGGCTGGCGTACGCGATGACCCTCTCAACTCCGTCCTGCCGTTGAGCCAACACCGCTCCCAGCCCGAGATTGCTGGCATCTGTATACAAAAGGAATGGTTTTGTGAAATCTGCGTATGCCAAGATAGGGGCCTGTAGCAGCTCCTGCTTCAATGTCTGGAACGCCGACTCACAATTTGCATCCCAGTCTACGTTGGGCGACCCCCGGCCCCGGTTACGACCTGTGCCAACCAGCAACTGATTAAGGGGTTTAGCAATTTTTGAAAAGTCCTTTATGAAACGCCTATAGTATCCCACAAATCCTAAAAAGGATCGCACTTGCCTCACTGTCCTCGGGGCCTTCCAGTCCTTCACGGCCGATACCTTTCCAGGATCTACGGACACTCCAGCCGCACTGACCACGTGGCCCAGAAAGTTGACTTCTCTCCGTAGTAAGTGACACTTATTGGGCTGTAGTTTCAATCCGTACTTCTCCATGGCCCGAAAGACTTCCTCGAGGTGCCTCAGGTGTGAATCAAAATCTGGGGAGTAGACAATCACATCATCCAGGTAAACTAATACTGACTCCATTAACTGACCTCCCAAGCACCGCTGCATCAGCCGCTGGAAGGTGGCCGGAGCGTTACAGAGCCCGAAAGGCATCCGGTCCCATTCAAATAGTCCAAACGGGGTTGTAAAGGCAGTCTTCTCCCGGTCTGCTTCGGCCACCTGCACCTGCCAGTAGCCACTGGCCAAATCTAGGGTAGAGTACCATGCCGACTGCGTGAGGCTGGCAAGCGAATCTTCGACCCGTGGCAAAGGGAAAGCGTCTTTCTTAGTCACGAGGTTCAGCTTACGGTAGTCCACGCAGAATCTCCAAGCCCCCGTCTTCTTTTGCACCAGCACTATGGGGGCCGCCCACGGGCTGCTGCTTTCCCTAACAACTCCTTGCTTCAGCATGCCTTGCAGGAGTGTACGTACCTCGGTATACAAAGTGGGCGGAATTGGGCGATACCTCTCCCGGCTGGGCCCTGCATCCCCGGTAGGTATATGATGTTGTACCACCTGGGTGCATCCGTAGTCTTCGTCGTGGGTGGCGAACACATGCTGCCATCTCCGAAGGAGGGCCTGTAACTTCTGTGTCTGTGCTTGCTCTAAATCCTCCCCTTGTAACGACTCACCCGCCAGGTGGCTCAGCACACTCCTCTCCATACCACCCCATGGGGTGTCTACTTGTGTCAGGGCCACCTCGATGACAGTGGGGCACACCTGACGAAAACTAATATCCCTCTCTTCCCTTACTTGGTGGGATGTAACCGTTGTCAGACGGGCTAATCGTTGGTGCCGATGTAGTTGCACCGCGTATGGATGTACATTCCGTATCCTCACGGGGACTCTCCCCCGCCGGACCGTCGATAATCCTCGTGCCACTTCCACTTGTGGACAATCCACATGGGGCTCCACCAGCACCCACTCTTCTGGGCCCGCTCTTCGGGGCGGTACTCGCGCCCACACAACAGCCTCACTTTTTGCGGGGACAGACAAAGCAAAACGACACATCACTCTTCCTACCTCTTCCTGTTCCCTGCGGACTTGGCTCATTTGCACCCTTCGACAGTCAGCTACCACACACTCCCACTTGGGCCTCTCTGCAGGTGGTATCTTCGATACGGGCCTAGCCCGAAATAGCTCTTCCCAGCAATCAGCGAGGACATTCATGCCCAACAGGGCTCGATGTGCACCCAGACAATGGTCTTGCACGATAATCACACCTTTCTGGGGGACCATCACTCCGTGAACCTCTAGGTCCGTCAATCGGTAGCCAATATATGGGATGTCGAGGCCGTTTGCGCCCTTCAGAGTAAGCCAGGGGGCCTCCGCCCCTGGTGCCCCTTGTTTCCCAAACACTTCTTCGGATAAACTCTCAGCAAACAACGTCACTTGGGAGCCTGTGTCTACCAGGCATTGAATCTCCTTGCCGCACACTCTCACCTTCGCCACGGGGCTACGCCCAATCATCTGGCTCCTAGAGCCATATCCTCTTCCAGGGTCTTCTCGAGGGGTCCCGGCCACACGACCCACAGTGGCCGGCCGACCTAAAAACTCCCTTCTGACGCCCTGCGGGGCCCACACTGACGGCTATAGTGACCTGGTTTGCCACAGCGGTTACAGATGGGTCGCCCTTGCTCGTCCCATTCGAAACGGGGCCGGTTAAAGTGGTTCGGGCGCCTGAACGGCTCTCGGCCTCCCTCTGAGTACACTCGGTCTCGGGGCGCCGGCCGTGGTTCCTCCCGCGCCCGTCCTTGGCGCAATTCTCCTACGAGGGCTTTAGACAGTTCAGACATCTGATCGCGGACATCTTTCAAAAGTTCAGCCTTCAGTGCTTGCTTCCAGTCAGGGCCTCCGGGTTGTGCTGGTGCTACTTCACTGACAACCGCACACACTGGGGACCCACTCACCTCAGTCTCATCACCTTCCAGGGCCAGTGCCTCTTTCTTCAGATCTTCGAACGTAAGACCCGGGTCCCTTCGAAACTGGATACGTAGGCTCTGTCTCACCGGACCCTCCTTCAACCCCAGAAGAAACTGGTCCCGCAATAGAGTCTCTCCATCTCCCAACCCGTGGTCCCGACGGGTCTGTAGTCGGGCGAATTGCTCTCGCAACCTCAGGGCGAAAGCTCTAATCGGTTGGCGGGGGCCCTGCTTACAATTGAAGAACTGGGAGCGAAGGACAGCTACGGGGGTGTGGTCACCATACTGTTCAGTGAGGAACTGGAACACGGTTTGGGCGTTGGCTCTAACGGCTTCGGGGGCGGCATGCACCTCTCGCCGCGCTTCTCCATCCAGGGAGTTTAACACAAATTGAAGCCGCTGGGCTGCACTAAGGCCCTGTAGGTCGGCCAAGTACTCTAGTTGAGCCTTCCATTCAGACAATCGTACCTCGGATTCTGTCCCCCCATATTTTTGAATCCAGGGGCTCCCCATAAAAACGGGCATGGCACGGGGTTGGGCTGAAAGCCCCGCGTTGTCGGTCATTGGACGACCTTGGTTACTCAACTCGAGGTGGAAACCCTGCCGACTACGCCAAATCTGTCACACCCAGGGGCTGGCTATGCTTTAACTAAGCCACACCCCTTCTCAACTTCCACCTCGAGGAGGTCCCCAAACCCGACCCAATGGCCAAACAACACGAGAACAAGTAAGTGATAAAACAATCTTTATTTAAATATTTAAAAATAGCTTGGGGAATAGGGAAAGGGCAATTAAAACTAAACTCTGACTCGGCCCTCCAGATGGGCTATGGCCGGGAAGAGGTCAGGGAGCAAGGGGGCCACGGGGATCCGGGGCGTAGAACTCGGGCCCCGGCCTGAGTCTTAGGTATCCGTAGCGCCCTCCTTCTTCCTCCTCTTCGCTGAATACAGCTCACGGTAAGTACTGGTTCACACAGTTCGTTCTCGAGGTGCTCACTCTCTTTCTCTTCCTCCACAGGCAACGGGCTCTTTCTCTTTCTCCACAGGCAACGGCTGGGACACACAGGCACAGTTAATTCAGCTTGGTTTTGCTCTCACCTCTTCGCTGATTACAGCTCACAGTAAGTACTGGTTCACACAGTTCGTTCCTTGGGTGCTCACTCGCTTTCTCTTTCTCCACAGGCAACGGCTGGGACACACAGGCACAGTTAGTTCAGCTTGGTTCTGCTCTCACCTCTTCGCTGATTACAGCTCACAGTAAGTACTGGTTCACACAGTTCGTTCCTTGGGTGCTCACTCGCTTTCTCTTTCTCCACAGGCAGCGGCGTAAGTACAGGTTTCCTCAGTCTCTCCTCGTGTTACCCACTCTCTCTCCTTTTCTCTCCACAGGTATCAACTTGGGCACAATAGCACAGTTAGTTTGCTTTGAATGGCTCTCACCTCTGGGCTGGACACAGCGTACTGTAAGTACAGGGTTCGCTCTATTCCTCCTCGTGTTATTCACTCTCTCTCTCCTTTTCTCTCCACAGGTATCAACTTGGGCACAATAGCACAGTTAGTTTGCTTTGAATGGCTCTCACCTCTGGGCTGAACACAGCGCACTGTAAGTACAGGGTTCGCTCTATTCCTCCTCGTGTTATTCCCTCTCTCTCTCCTTTTCTCTCCACAGGTATCAACTTGGGCACAATAGCACAGTTAGTTTGCTTTGAATGGCTCTCACCTCTGGGCTGGACACAGCGTACTGTAAGTACAGGGTTCGCTCTATTCCTCCTGGAGAGATCTACACAACGCCAGGTCAATATACAGGGCACTTTCGACTGGCTCTTAGTACTCACATCAATGCCACTTCCAATCCCCTTTTTCACGTCGTCTCAGTTCGCCGTATAATCTGTTCACTTCTCAACCTTTAAGGTTCGCGATGTCTTCACAATCATACAATTCCAGCCTGAGGGAGAGAGAGAGTTAGACAGCTACCAGCAGCGTACCAAGACGGGCACAACCCAGTGCTTCACACACACCAAAAAGAGCTTCCCAGACTGGGAAATAACTTGGCCTTAAGTACTGCCTTGTCCAGCGTATCCTCCAATCACCAACCGCTGTCCCTAACTAGGCACAGGTGCATCGAATTCCCTGATTTTCCTTCTTACGGCGCTACCGGAAGTTCCGGTGTTCTGTTTTTCCGGTCCGGGCGGAAACGCTTCCGGGCGGAACCAAACTTCCCGAATTTTGGTTCCGCCCCTAAAGATCGTCACCTTGTGACATTATAACAATTTAAGTCTCTGATTTGGAACAATGCAAACAATCTGCAATCAAGTCTGTTGATATACGTTGACTTGGCATTAACCTAGTTCTACCGGTGGAAGATGCTTTGAGCTGATAAATAAAATATCAACAGCAGCTTTTTTTTTATGTTAACTGCAATGGGTAAATTGAGAATTATGAAGGAAAAGCCCTATTCGCATGGGATTAGTATTACCTGGTGACCTCCAGTCATTTGTAATAATTGCGAAGGTTGTCTGTGATTTTGATCTTGTGCGACTCAGCCATGTCTGTAATTTGTAAAGTAAAAATTTCCCCCGCAAATGACCTACCATTTTTCACTGAACACCAAGGTCCTGTGATAACATTAGTCCCTTGCGAATCGGCATCTCTGTGATTTGGCCAGTATTTGGCAGGTCGTATATAATTTTTTCGAGGTTTTTGTTTCCTGTATGCCTTTTTATCCATCTTTTGCGAAGAATGGAGCTGCATTGTTGTGTTTGATAGTATTTTGGGTGCTGTCATATCGCTACACCATAGAAATTTCAGAAAGAGAAAGCTGAAAAGGTTGTGAGGTTAATGTATTACAAATAAATCAAGCATAAAGCTTGAGATAATATTTTAACCTGGTGAAATGTAAATGACACAGCGCACAAGGCTATATTAGTTTCTTTTTCAAAATCACTCAAGGTCCCAAGATACAACCCGAATTCCGGAAAAGTTGGGACGTTTTTTAAATTTTAATAAAATGAAAACTAAAAGACTTTTAAATCACATGAGCCAATATTTTATTCACAATAGAACATAGATAACATAGCAAATGTTTAAACTGAGAAAGTTTACAATTTTATGCACAAAATGAGCTCATTTCAATTTTGATTTCTGCTACAGGTCTCAAAATAGTTGGGACTGGGCATGTTTACCATGGTGTAGCATCTCCTTTTCTTTTCAAAACAGTTTGAAGACGTCTGGGCATTGAGGCTATGAGTTGCTGGAGTTTTGCTGTTGGAATTTGGTCCCATTCTTGCCTTATATAGATTTCCAGCTGCTGAAGAGTTTGTGGTCGTCTTTGACGTATTTTTCATTTAATGATGCGCCAAATGTTCTCTATAGGTGAAAGATCTGGACTGCAGGCAGGCCAGGTTAGCACCCGGACTCTTCTACGACGAAGCCATGCTGTTGTTATAGCTGCAGTATGTGGTTTTACATTGTCCTGCTGAAATAAACAAGGCCTTCCCTGAAATAGACGTTGTTTGGAGGGAAGCATGTTGCTCTAAAACCTTTATATACCTTTCAGCATTCACAGAGCCTTCCAAAACATGCAAGCTGCCCATACCGTATGCACTTATGCACCCCCATACCATCAGAGATGCTGGCTTTTGAACTGAACGCTGATAACATGCTGGAAGGTCTCCCTCCTCTTTAGCCCGGAGGACACGGCGTCCGTGATTTCCAACAAGAATGTCAAATTTGGACTCGGCTGACCATAAAACACTATTCCGCTTTGAAATAGTCCATTTTAAATGAGCCTTGGCCCACAGGACACGACGGCACTTCTGGGCCATGTTCACATATGGCTTCCTTTTTGCATGATAGAGCTTTAGTTGGCATCTGATGATGTTACAGCGGATTGTGTTTACCGACAGTGGTTTCTGAAAGTATTCCTGGGCCCATTTAGTAATGTCATTGACACAATCATGCCGATGAGTGATGCAGTGTCGTCTGAGAGCCCGAAGACCACGGACATCCAATAAAGGTCTCCGGCCTTGTCCCTTACGCACAGAGATTTCTCCAGTTTCTCTGAATATTTTGATGATGTTATGCACTGTAGATGATGAGATTTGCAAAGCCTTTGCAATTTGACGTTGAGGAACATTGTTTTTAAAGTTTTCCACAATTTCTTTACGCAGTCTTTCACAGATTGGAGAGCCTCTGCCCATCTTTACTTCTGAGAGACTCTGCTTCTCTAAGACAAAGCTTTTATAGCTAATCATGTTACAGACCTGATATCAATTAACTTAATTAATCACTAGATGTTCTCCCAGCTGAATCTTTTCAAAACTGCTTGCTTTTCTAGCCATTTGTTGCCCCCGTGCCAACTTTTTTGAGACCTGTAGCAGGCATTAAATTTTAAATGAGCTAATTAAGTGGATAAAAGTGTAAAATTTCTCAGTTTAAACATTTGCTACGTTATCTATGTTATATTGTGAATAAAATATTGGCTCATGTGATTTGAAATTCCTTTAGTTTTCATTTTATTAAAATTTAAAAAACGTCCCAACTTTTCCGGAATTCGGGTTGTAATACTAATCCCATGCGAATAGGGCTTTTGACAACAACAAGCTGCACCAGTGGCAATATGCCAGCTTTTGTTTCACACCTGCATAATTTCCACTGTATGGGAACTGGTTGTCAGACCGCTGCTGCTGTACACTATGTGGACAAATATTTACACAGACGAAACATAAACTAGCTACTGTTACAATTTCTAAAAAGTAAAAGTAGTATTCATGCAAGTTCTAGTTTTGTTTGTTTTAAAAGATTTCAGATATGCCCCGCAAAACACACACACTCACGTGGATTAGTAGATGGCTGAATATGAAGGAAGGCCTGGTCATTAGCCAGCCATACGTTTATGACCATCGGTAAAACTCTCTAAAACTTTCTATTCTCTCTTCAACCCTGCTATGCAGTTACAAAGAGTAGTCAGACTTTAATGGTGGAGAAAACGTTAATGGTGATAGGAACATGAAGGCACAGCAAGGAGTTGACCAACTGCTCTGCATGTTTCTCCCTGAAGCCCCTTATAAAAAGCTACTAAAAAAGGTGATATAGCACTGCTATCTTGACAACTCTAAAACGGGGCCAAAAGTTTTCAGAAGGGATGTAAATTATGGTTTCTAGCTGTTACACTGGCTAACTCCACCACTGATAGCCAGGTGTGAGTTTGGTTCCTTTTTCCATGCATGTCTAGCATCTGTGCACGTCATTGGAATAGGCACACATATGTCTGCTTTAGTGTGGCCCACATGAGTGTGACCATGTGTTCACGTCTATGTGAATGTCGGTGTGAGTATTTAAGTGTATACGGGAGCTTGTGCATCCCAGGTGAGATGCTGGCTGCTGTTACCGCCCTGTGAGACTGGGTGGGTGCTGCTGGGTCTGGCAGAGGCAGGAGAGTAGCAGCAGATGTGAATTGTCAAGTCTTGTGTATGCTTCATTAGCTGCTCTTCCATTTGCACCAAACACAGCTGTCACTTGGCCCACAGAGCAGGGGTGTGCAGTTGTGTGTCTGTGTATGCATGCTAAAAAAACACAACAATTAGTTTGCATCATTGGACACACAACCACGCTATTGAATTCTTCTAAACACACATTGCTGGCACTGTTCAATAAACAGTCTTATCGTATCATCATGTGAACTGGTCCATATCTTGAACGACAGATCTCTACAGCACTAGAATTAAACACGGATGAACATTGTGTATATGTTGCAATGAAATATAAACTCTTTGAATGGAGACCTTTGGTTCTCCATTGTCTTTGAGTGATTAAAACTGTTTAAGAGCAGGAGAGAGAAAGAGACAGCAAAAAAAAAAGCCCTTTGGGACGGCGCAAACTCACTGGCATAAGAATGGAAGTCTGCACTCTAGTGTTGTTAATGAAATCCCTCCTGCCTAATTATGTGAAAAAGCACAATATGTTTGGGATGTGCTCAGCGCAGATCCTGACAGGCACTAAAGAGTCATCGACAGCTAAAGAGCGACAGAGTAAGCACACAGAGAGGAAGAAAGCAAAAGTGTAATAGAGAGAAAAAAAGAGTGTGGGAGGGAAAATAAGTTATCAGACCATTAAAAAAAAACATTCTGATACTACACACACGTCTTAATGAGACCGTTGCAGTGGAACATAGCTATCCACTCCAGAAGAGGTAGGTCAGTCAGAGCTATACACTTCACACACACAACTACTTCATCTACCTCTAATTACCTTCTCCTAAATGACTCTTTGAACCTCTTACAAGAGGGTAGGAAAGGTAAGGTTATCCCAGCTCCTCTAAAACCCACAGAACTCATATTATCACTTACTTTATAGTAAGAAAACCAATCCTATTTTACATTCTGAAGAAGTGAATGCATACTGCTTCCTTTAATGGGCTTGTATCTTTGTCGTGCATACACAGGGTGATCTAACCCATGAAAAATACCCAGTCAAAGACAGAGAAAACGAGTACAGTCGATAAGATGAAGAGATAGACTGGAGAATAAAAAAAAACAAACAACAAAAAACATAGATATGAAGTAGAGAGAAAGGTAGATAATAGGGGAACTACTGTACACAGAATAAAGGATCAGGAAGCCTTACTGATGGAGGGCTCTGTAAATGACAATATCTAGCATACACAAAACACTCAACGTTGCTCTTGCACTAATGATTTTCATATTAAGAAGTAATCTGGAATTCATTAAAAAAGTTATTAGCTCTGTGTCTGATAGGGGAACAAGGTCCACGGAATCACGTCGGGGACACCAATACAATAATGTTTACCTGTGATAAGATAGTCCCTGACTTTATGAAGAGAGACAGACAAGCAACGAAATATTATGAGTTGCATGATATAGCAATCCGGAACAGGGTGAAGAAAAAAGGGTACTAGCAGTGCCAATTGTTGGCACTGGGGCTGGTGCCAGTGTCAGCTCCTGCCAATCACTCCTCGTGGCCCTGTGAGGAAAACTCATTGTGCTTCTTTATGGTTACATTTGTTTACCAGCTTTTTTTTTTTTGCCAACGCTGTCATCACCACATAATTGTGTATACAAAAATTGTCATTGACATCATCCCAGGTCAGTGTCATTCTGCAAAGAGAAAGAGTGAGAAATGAGAGGTGCAAGAAGAACGAAAATGGATGAATCAAAAGACACACAGTAGACAGGAGCAGGGAAGAAAAGCAATTGTATTTCACTCTTTTAAATTACACACCTTGCTGAGCTGATGTGGGAGTGTGTCGCGCCGGGGGCAGGTGCTTGGCCACGGACTAAATGAAGGTGCCATGCTTTGCGCTGGCTGCCAGTGAATCTGTTAATTAAGCATACTAATGGATGTAATTGCAGCCATTCGTGAACCCAGAAGCTGAAGTAAATGCTAGGTTCATTGTTGGTGGCAGAGTTCGGGCTGACTCAAATAGGAGATCCCCCGTGTGTATGGTGTGAGAGAGGTGTGATGTGAGTCACAGAGGGAACGACGAGGGAGAGCAGCTAGCAGACTGACTAAAATGCGGCTCCCTTCAGGTGCACAGCAGCTGCTCTCAGGCAGATACCCAGCTGTGTAACAGTATCCCGGCCCTGCCAAATCGGTTAGGACTGAGTACTGTGCTAAATCAAGAGCTTGGTTACAATACAAGTACCCTCAAATGCTAAAAATGTTAACAATAAACAGAGGTGAGTAGAGTACCCAAAAACTGTACTCAAGTAAAAGTAAAAGTACTTCTAGAAATATTTACTCAAGTAAAAGTAAAAGTACTAGTCTTGAATAGTTACTTGAGTAAGAGTTAAAGAGTATCGGATAAAAAAATCTAGTCAAGTAGTTAGTTACTAGTTACTTTGGGTCATATATACTGAACCTATTTTTATTTAGATATATAGATAAAATGTATGTGTGCATGTATAAATGTATATATTTAATCAGCCTTTACTCCAATTTATGTAATTTATTATAAAACCCTGTCTGTTTACTTAAATAACAGATATAGGTGTCATGCCATAACATATTTTTAATACGACTGACTTTATATTAAATGTGAATTTAACATTGAAAGTTAATGTGATATAAATATTGCTACTAATCTTTCATTGTTTAGAAAGAGAGCAAATAACATTTACATTATCAAAGATCATTTTCACTGACAGTCTAGATTTCAATCACTCTCAGAAACTCCCATTAAAATCACTGAACCTGTTAACACTGTCAAATCAATATCTTATTTACAGATTCGTACACAGAATTCGCCAGAAAGAGGTATTCAGTCAGTGAGCGAGTGAAGGAAGCACCGGCATTTCAGCGATGACTCATCTGAACGCCTCTGATTGGCCAATGCTTTAATAAGCTCAAATGAATCATGTGTGATTGGTTATAATGCGCAGTGCTGTAAAAACACATCTATCTCTGGCTCAGCGCAAGCAAGCAATCACAGATCTGAATTTAGCAGCTGATGATATGACTTGCTGAACGTACACGCACCGGTGTTATTGTATTAAAATTAATAAAATCTTAATCGGCTATTTTTTGTCTTTTGGAAGCTGCATTCAACTTGACTCCCTTCTGTTATAAGCCACACACGTACAACAAACTAATGTCAGAGGTATAGTGTACTGTAATCGAATGTAGCCCAAGTTATTACCTGTTAAACAGTAGACAGCACACGCGGTGTTCATCTAGTAAAAAAGTGAAAAAGTGAAAGTGAAGTGAGTGAAAAAGTGAAGTGACATTCAGCCAAGTATGGTGACCCATACTCAGAATTTGTGCTCTGCATTTAACCCATCCGAAATACACACACACAGAGCAGTGAACACACACACACACTGTGAGCACACACCCGGAGCAGTGGGCGGCCATTTATGCTGCGGCGCCCAGGGAGCAGTTGGGGATTCGATGCCTTGCTCAAGGGCACCTAAGTCATGGTATTGAAGGTGGAGAGAGAACTGTACATGCACTCCCCCCACCCACAATTCCTGCCAGCCCGGGACTCGAACTCACAACCTTTCGATTGGGAGTCCGACTCTCTAACCATTAGGCCACGACTTCCCACAGTAAGGATCTAGGATCTAGTAAGGAAATCCATCGCTAGCAAATAATAGCCTTTGCAGATTTGCTTTCAATTCAGTGCAGTTCCAGCCACGTTTTCAACACTGCTGATGTTAAACGTTACAACTCTGAGTGAACTGCTTCAGATGCGTGCGGCAGGGAACTGAACGACTCATTCAAACTGATTCATGAACCAATTCACTCGTTTGCCAATTGGTTTGATCAAGCCTTTGAACAGAATTCACTCAAAAGAATGAATCATTCGCGAATGGGCATCGCTCATTGCCCAGAGAAATGTAGACGGCGCGTTTGGAATAAACTGAAGCATTTATAACATTTATTGCATTAAGATAAAGTAACGAGAGGAGCATCGCCCATAGTAACGAAGTAAAAGTACAGATTTTTCCCCAAAAATTTACTCAAGTAAGAGTATAAATTACCCATCTTTTAATATACTCCGAAAAGTATTAGTTACCCCAAATAATTACTCAAGTAAATGTAACGAAGTAAATGTAACTCGTTACTACCCACCTCTGACAATAAACAAATAATTTTCCACCGCAATACAAAATAGACATCACAATATAGTAATTATTTCTATCATTGTTCTGGTCTCTGTAAGAAGAGGGTACTATTTGTAACAGAAGCCATATCATATATTTTTCAACATTGCTGCCTTAAGACCTGCAGATTAAATTTGAAAAATGTTGAACTCATATCAGACTTCTCAATATTCGCCTAGAACAAAACCAATTAAACTTGATGAAAATGTTATAACTCCACCTTCTATTTAAACATACTGTAATTACATCCAAAATATGTGGCATAAATTATACCTTTGTTAAATATCACTATAGTGCCAAAGCCAAGCACTAAAACCACTCTGAATGTTAAAGTATAAAGGCATTACGGACATACCAGTATGACTATGCAAATACATTTGACTTAAGTATTATTTGCCTAGCTAAGGATTCTGGAGAGTGACAGCCTTGTTGTGGTGAATGATTCCTACCAAGGACCTATTCATGTAAGTACAGTAGCTTATCCATCAAGAGCAGTCCTCCTTTAGTTGATCCTTGTGCTTAAAAACCACTCCATGAGGTGAGACCTGAAACCATTTTTTATTGAATTTTTTCTCTCGATCTACCCAGTGCCAGATAAAATGTTATCTATGGTACAGTACAACCAACCAATTTGATTTATTTCTCCGTAACACTGCTTTGATTTGTACAATGAACCCCTGTAACTGGTCTGGTTATTGACCCTTCCCTTATTTTCCGGCCATCTTCACAATCTAAGCTTACCGTTTTCGGTTCAGATAATTCCACTCGTTTGTCTTGGCTGATTACTTGAGAACTAATCTATAACGGGCTGTACCCTGGATTGAATTAATGAAGTATGCATTATGATAATGTTGCTATGGCAGGTGGAAAGGTGTGCACTCCCACTGAAAATACTGTATATGTCAGACAGTCTTTGTGAAACCCATTGCCACCGGGGCCTGGCATCACTGTTTTCTGTTATTAGCACTTCCATCGGCTAATGCATGGCTGAAGAAGCATTTAACAATTTCAAATAAAAGGCCACATTAAAGAGAAGTGATCATTAGCAGGTCTTGAGGTTCACTGGTATGTTGTTGTTTGCTAATGATAGCTTTCTTGTGTCAATTCTAATATTATGTACATATTTATTAAGGGATCACGGACTCCAAAAATGGTGACTAGTGTGCAGTATGTTGCCCATGACCTTCAAAGATTTCATATTGTTAGAGAATTACTCAGTTAGCTTGTACGGCTAATGATACTTCTTCATTCCATTATAGAAAGCACTCAAGGTTTCCTTTGCATGCTTTCTCTAACAAAAGCACAACCGTAGAGATCAGCAGGATATGTAGCAGGAGCCTGTTGACATATGATGTGTTTTATTGTGTTGTCCCTCCTCCTGCAGTGTATAAACACCTCAGCCCTGTGAAGTAGCCAAGGGGGAATTAGCCATCGACCTCGTAAATAACTTTCTCACCTCTAGTCAATAAGTAATTTCACGTTATTCCACTATCGAACATAGTCATCACTGTGAAAAGTGACTGGAAAGGAGAACGAGTCTCTGGTTTTGTGGTGTGGTATGCTTTCACTGACTACACACATACACACACAAAAATGCAGCGCTGTTGTGTGTTACGTTGTTAAGAAAGGAGACCTTATCTTGTTGATCTGTGCCAATGGCTGAGAATCTGACAGGTGTGTGTGTGTGTGTGTGTGTGTGTGTGTGTGTGTGTGTGTGTGTGTGTGTGTGTGTGTGTGTGTGTGTGCGTGTGTGTTTGTGTATGTGGTGCTTTTGATACAGATGTCAGATGTAGCTGATTAGCTAACCTTTAGTAAGCTCTTCCTTAAACTCGGAGACAGAGCGAGAGAAGAGGAGATAGGTCAAACTGCAGGAGGAAGTCAGTGTCAGTTCCAAGGCAACAAACAGGAAAGGTGGTGCCCCTGTGACCAGCATTCTCCACAGAAGATAAATTCAGATTAATTACTAGTGCATCGTAGCACAGGCAACCCTCGGTGGTCGTACGGCTCATGTGCCAGGTGTAATATATGATTTTCATTTTTCTTCTGTATGAGTTTCATTCATCATGTCCTTACAGATCTGTAATAAACTCTGCATGTGTGTCTTAAATGTGTAGAATGCAGAGCGGGTTTTAAATTACAGGATTTCGGCAGCTTGTCATCTTGTAATGGTGTGCACTTGAACAAGCCATATAAAAGAATCATGACTTTTCTAACAGTTTTCTCTTTAAGATCAGAATCTAATATTGAGCTGGAAATTGCTTTTCTAAAGCCTTTCTGACACTAGAAGAAAAAGAGCAATCAAGAACATATATTTTACAGTAGGTGGACACTGTGGGAATGCAGTGCATTAATCTGATCTGTAGGATGCTGCTTTGCCACAGCTCACTGAGCTTCTGAACTGTACAATAAAAGCAGTTTTGTAGTGTACTTCCTGTAAAGTGGGCATACATGAAATAATGATTCTGAGATGTTCTACACTTCCTCTTAGCGATACAGGTGGCAGCTCTATAATAATTTGTCCATGGTGCATGCCCATAGATCTGTCATTCTCTCCTACAGCACTGATCATACCATATCTTCTTCCTATCTGAGCTTCCAAGGCCCCCTGACAATATCTGAGGCTAAACTAAAAAGAGAGGTGGGATCGAATTTCGCTCTGTCTTCCAATCAGCCTCTTGAGACCTCAGCCGGAATTGATGAGTATTTCACGACTGTCACTAGGCACTAAGCTGCTGTCCAGGGGTCTCAGGAATGAGAGTGAGAAAGTGAAATCACAAAATCTTACTACCTTTTTCACATTTTTACCTTTACAGACAAATTCCCTTGGTCATTTAGTGCAATGAGCAGATGACAAACAGTATAATAATTATTGATTATAGTCACATATTATTTTAAGATCCAATTCTCACTATTAACAAACCATTAACTATGACTTTTGCCTCAATAAACATTTAACATTAATATGATTATTAATTATGAAATATATGAATAGAAATTAGCACTTCAAAAACATGTTAACATATTATTGATTAACTCATAATCACATTCCGTAAAGGTCACATATTTGGTCTTCTCCGGTTATAGATTTCTACTGTTTGCACATCTTAAATAATTTATTAATTATTAATAAATCTAAAGTTTAAACTTATGTTTTCGTAAAAGGTGGCGAGTTAAGTTCAGCTAGGCTTGCTAAATTCATAACCCATTGTAATTTGGGTGCAAAACGTTTTTTCATTGCCTCAACACTTATGTTAGTATGCTACTGTATATCATTAAACAGGATATTGCTTGAATCATACATCGACAGGAGAAATAATTTTTCAAGAAGATACTTATTATTATTATTATTATTTTTTTTTTTATTAAAACAATGTCATATAAACAGATGGAACTGTGTTCCCATATATTAAATAAACTGACCCCTGTACATTTCTGACCCCTCAACCAACCCTTAAACCTACCCAAACCACCAGGTTTCTTCAACAACACAGCGTTCAGTACATCCAATTTGTTAATTTACTGTATTAAAAACACATGTTGCTTTTTTCATAGTACGCTTCATGGAAGTTCCCATATTCAGTTGGAGGGAAGCTCTCCAACTGTCAGGAACAGCAAATCTGTGATAAATGTGAGGCTACGCTATCTTTCCTCCTGCTTGATGTTTCTCTCTCACTCGTTCTTTTGTCTCTCAGTAATGATGGAGAACCAATATTGATGAGAAGCGATAACAATCCACTCTGGGACTGAACTGACATGCCGGCACATCCAATGCCGTCAACAGCTCTCTAACCTGCGTAACTCACCATTAATCCTAACACTCACGCCTACGCATGAACACACTCTCGCACAAACATATGTACAAGAGCACTGTGTCCAGAGACATATTAAAGACGATCCTCCACACTGATCCCTGCTTTCCACAGAATGGTGCTCAGGGGGGAATGTTTTTAAGCAACATGAAATAAGATAGCAATAGCGGAAGTGAAAGAAAGTGTGAGTGAGAAATAGAGAACACACAAAGGGAGACTGCTTGAAAGCCCATTAGAGAAGGAAAAACACAAAAGGCTAGGAATAGCAGATAGGTTCCATTTTAGCCCGCTGCTCCTCGCGGCCTGCTCATTAAGGGCCCTGCGGGCAAAGGGTTTCTCAGACAGGCATCTGACAAGGTGAAAAGAGCCAGGCCTCCGCTACACAGCGGCAGGCCCTTCAAAAGTGAAGGCAGGAGTCATTAGTCTTCCCACAGCCCTGGCTGTGAAGTGAGCCTAACTGAAGCTGAAAGGTCCGTCACACTTTGAAACCTAAGCCACAAGCACAGGTGGTCACAACAAGCCATCTGCTTTTGATAGTTCAGAGACAGAGGCCTATGATAGCGCACGGGTGTTTTGTCCTTAAAACGGGTGACTGTCCAATCTGTTGCTATTTGCCTGCATTCACATTCCTTCCTCCCTCTCTCTCTTAGCCTTGTGGAAGCTCATTTGTCAAGAAAGCCTTGCTTGCAAATGAAACCTGGCAGCCTTTCATTGTGATAGATGTGTGAATGCAGGACAGTTGTGTGTGTGTATGTGTGTCTCTGTGTGTGTGTGTGTGTGTGTGTGTGTGTCGGCAGGCACCCTGCTTTCATAAAGCATGTTACCGTGATGAATACTGTGGTAAAATCATTGACCTCTTGGAGCACTGCATGTATTTTCTATGCAAACAGCACACCTTCACAAAGAGAAAAAGGGAACTTTAAAAGGCAACAGAAATATGATGACACCAATGTTCAGTAAACAATTAGGTGTAGGTTGTTTATGGCTGCCAAGAATGCTTTTATCAGTGTTTACATGTGGCTTACCCAATCAGAATTTAGAGTTGTTTTATGATAAGGGTCATTGTACCCGTGGATGTTGATAGATTTATACTGAGCTGCTGCTGTTAATGTCATTCTGTATTTTTGTTTCATCTGAATTATTGTTCAACTTGCAGAATAGAAATATTTGCTCATGGCCATTGAACGAGCAAAAATAGTTTAATAAAAAACTAGTTTAAATAGAGTTTAATAAAAAAAAAAAAAAAAAGAAAGGTGATGGCATCTGCTTTGAAGCCAACACAAATAGTATATTTTCCCCTGCAGAAACTCAATCAGGCAGTCTGTGTGACAGATGCTGCACTCTCAGAATACCTTTGGCTCATTAGTGCACCACAAACAGAAAACATGAAAGAGATAACCTGCTTCTCATCGCTGCCCACAACACTGACCTGTTCATGGCAAGAGTGTGTGTGCATGTGTGTGGCAAAATAAAATTATTTTTTAATAACAAAAATTAAATACAATGGATGAGAGACATGAAAAACAAAGAGAGAGAGATGTAAAATGTATGTAGCCAATGTGTGCTTACTCATGCAAAGCACACCACTGTGAAAACTAAGGAGCTGTGGGGAGTTAGCTGGGCACTGCAAAGTGGTTTCTAAAATATTTTGACTGCTTTAAGTGCAACACTGTGTAATTGTTTCTTACTGGCTTAAAGGTCTATTTTATATTGTGGTCCTTCAATTTGTTCAGGGCCCTCCTTCAATTTCATGATATAATGTGTATAATTTTCACAGACTTATGAAATAGTAACTTAGTAGAGGTCTTAGTAAAGAAACAGCATACATCTCCTCAGCAAGTACACAGTTTGAGGTGTCATATGTCTGTAGCATAAAAGGTGCAGAAAATGTTATGCTAAGTTTAGTACTCCCTAACAACAACCTAACCCTAGAACCAGTAAATATGCTAAATGTTGAAGCATACATTTTTTTTATTTTTTTTAAATGCTACACTGAATAAATGTGAAAAAAAAAAACAACCATAACAGCCCTGAACTAATTTACCATACATCGAAACCATGTTAACATCCCTCAACTAATTGATGCTTGACGGGCAGAATAACTGCACTCAGCTACTGGAGTGAGAAGATATGAGAGGTCGATTTATAACTTTCATTTGAATAGACTGAGCTCAGCACAGAACACACTATAACCTTAATACATAGATTCCATAATCATAATTATGGTGTATGCCGTGCATACTTGAGATGATTTGTGTCTTAGATTTTATTTTATTTTTTTGCCCATGACTTTACTTGAACATGCAATTCATCAAATACGTGCAAAACAAAGAAAGTACAATCATGAATAAAGCACATTTCGTGTTTTTATTCAGCTGAAATTTCCAATTAGTGGACTGAAAACAGGTTCAGCGCATTCCATTGTGCAGCACTGTCAGTGCCATGACTGCAGCCTTCAAAATATATCCACAACGGCGTCCACATCAATCTCTTTTGTCGATTAGTCTGTATTTTATGTTTCTTTCTTTGCTTTTTCTTTTTTTATACAATTTTTATTGACTGAATGGAGTTGAGTGACAAGGTGCAAATCGTGCCTTCAACAATAGAGAAAGATTCCTCATCACATACAGATCAGCATTGAGTCACCAATCATCATTTTTAGATGCCGTTTCTGACAGGATCTTGTGCTTACCTGCGGGTACGCTGAGCTGAAATGTAAATGTGTAGACAGCAAGTTATGCACAACATTTGACTACTGCAAGCCATGTTTTTACTGGTAGCAACCTATGACTAAGACAAAGAAAGAAAGTTTGTGAAAGAACAGAAACTAAACTTAAACTACAGTAGAAATGTGCATTATGGTATAAAGGAAAATTGTAGAAAAAAAAAAACACTTTAATGTTATATTTCTAAAGAATGCTTGATAGTCTGTTTTCATTCATCTTCGAAGCTTGACTTCTTACTATCCGTGTTGGAAGAATACATATAATAATAATAATAATAATAATATTAATAATAATAATAATAATAATAATAATAATAATAATAATAAAAGAGCCTAATTAGACCAAAATGGGGCATATGATCAACAGAATAATAATGTAACCTCCAAAAAAAATAAATAAAAATAAAATACATCATCATAATAAATTCCATCAAATAAAGCAGTAAATGTCTGTAAACCATTAATAAAGCACACATTAAGTTACAGTCAAGATGATCCTTAAACCAAACTCTTGACTATATTCAACAGATTCAGTGCTATGAACTTGTAAAAATGGTGGCAACATAAACAAAAAAGAAACAAGAAAAAAGAAATGCAGTACCTACCTATCCAAATACAAAACAAAATAAAAACTAGTTGGATTTTGAAAGCTCTAATAACCCGCTCTGATAACCCCCCATCAGTCTCCGCAGACGCCAGACATGCACCTTTCCTGAAGTAACTCCACCTCCACGGCAGCCCTGGGGGGTTAATAACTGCCGGTGTGATGATGACTGCCTACATTTCCACTTGTGAAGCGAGAATGCCTATTAAGACAAATTGTGCCAGGAAATAAACAAACCCTAACTGGCTGTCAAGGAAGGATCGCTCTGATTACATCTACAGAGTGGGTTGCTTACATCTCTAAGCACATGAAGGGTTTTGAAAGTACAGACCACAGCTCGGCTGCCCTCTCTCTTTACACACTTATCCATCAAAACGACAAATGCTAGATTAGTACACATCATAATAACAAATCAGACTGAAAAAATAGAGTTTTCAGAGCTTGGACACATTTCTTTCATAACATGCCTCTTTTCTGTTCTCTGGCCAAGGGGCATTTTATAAATATAGTTGATGAGAACCATTAACTGGAGCCCACAGGGCTTCAGTGGCCCCGAACTGATCGCTTTCAACACACTGAGAGGGATTTTCTGATAAGAGTGATGTTGTGTGAAGAGCAGATTACGTAAGTATCCATGTTTTATGGAGTGGTGCTGCCCTAGTTGTTCCTATGGTAATTGAAAATGGTATCAGGAATCAGACCTATTCTTTGTGAGTCACTTTCATTTACCCAGAGGGGAAGAAAAGGGCCTGTGCAGCAAAACTACACTTGTGTATATTGAGGTTGTGACACTGAAATGGAACCTGCGACAGAAAAGCCCAAACATGGTAAATCATAAAGACTTCAGAACATCGAACATTCTCCTCAACGCCTCAGGGTTTTATGGGACTGGGACAAATGAAGATCGACTCAATCCATACACGCCGATCTGTGATATAGGGGACTGGGATACTTCAGCATGCTTGGAATTATGGTTTGTGCATTGGTGCAATGCGTTTGTCAGCTAGTCACTTCATGGCAACAGGAGGTAAATTTCTCTTTGTGAAACTGTCTTTGCATGCAAATGCAGTAGAATAGCAAAAAGGTTCATGTAGAAGATTATCAGTGAACCTCGGTGGAGCTGTGGTCATCTGAGATGGCCTGAGTTCAAAAGAAGCATTCACGTACAACCCGAAATTCCTATAAACATTCTTGAAACCAACCAAATATTTTCCAGTGCCTGACTGAAACTTTAAAGGGTCATGAAACCCCAGACTACTTATTCTAAGATTTTAGCAGAGGTGTTTGTGTTGCACATCATAGAAGACAATGTTAGCATCCGCTAATTTTAACTGTTGGAGAAAATTGGTTAATTTTAAGCTTTTTTTGCTCTATTTTCATCTTCCGGATTTAGAATCTACATTGTGTTGACGTCACGATTTTTGACGTTGCAATGGACTATAGTACATTGATGACGCGTCGGTGTCTATTCAATTATTCATGAGATGGCGTGTTCTTATCCTATGAGAAGACGCTTTGCTTAATTATTCACAACAGCATGTGTTGATTTGCTATGAAAGACTCATCAGACTGTGAAATGACATTTCACACCTTAACAGAGAAACATTCATGGATTGCAGAAGATTGTTTGTTTTTTCTTTGTAATAAGAGTTCGGCACAAACGCGATTCATTCACTTGGTGAGTGTAACCGGTTTTATAGCTCTGTGACACAACCTGTCAGAAGGCTTATATAAACGCCACAGAATAATATATATATATATATATATATATATGTCTCATTTGTGAGTCGCTTTGAATACAAGCGTCTGCTAAATGACTGAATGTAAGTGTAATATGTTTTTGATGCAGAGTGCAAATGGCTGTGCATTTATTTGTGCTTTTAGCTCGATGGGAGTGAAATGAAACTTTCTGAACGCAAAGCTTTGTGTGCTGTCTGTCTCCCCTCTTCCCCCTCCCCCGGTCCGCTGCACACCACGCCCACTTTTTTAGCATTTTTTTTAAACCGTGGTGAGAACTAACCTGTGCTGAAATGGGGGGTTTCATGACCCTTTAAAAGACTGTATTTGCACTGTTTATGAGACTGAAAGCAGCACAAATGTGTCAATGGAGTTTTCATATCTTAGGTAAACAAATATATTTATTTGAACACCAAACCCCACTAAAGCTGCAAGGCACTGACAAGTCGACTAATAAAAATAAGGGATGGCACAGTTAACTGAAAAAAAAAAAAAAAAAACCTTCCGTTCTGTTCACCACACATGGTTCGGCACGTGCTGGGACCGCAGTTCAACTTAAATCTGACAAAGCATCTGTAATATGGTAGCACGTAAAACAAACTGGGTTCAGTTAACATATGTTTCTGTTGATGGATGCGCATTCTGGCTTCCCAGACATTACATCAACAACGATAAGAAAAAAAAAAACCTTGGACAAACCATTATATGCTGGATTATGAGCAGTCATTAATGCCGTCATCACTTGGGTGCTGATAGCGTGCTCACAGATGAGACCTGAACAGCACACCTTGATATCTGTGTTTAAACTAAGCTCATTTAAACATTTAAGAGCCAGAGGACGCGAGCTCGTGCGCGTAGTGTGAAGATTTGTGCGTGCGCTCATCCGAGGCACGCAAACCTGCACCTCAGAATGCGCGCAAATATTAAGCTCTCTCTGAAGTATTGTGTTTAAATGGACAAATTCAGACAAAAATTATGTCAAAATGCTCGTTTTGGTAAGTATACTACAGCAGACATAGCCGACTGAACACAGGCCACTGTATCAGTGAATTCTCTTAAAGTGACAGTCTTTAAATTAATTGAACAGCAACAACAAAGAAACCACTCACTGCTCTTGATTAAAAAGCTTTTGTAACTTTAATAAAGAACAGTCTTTAATTTATACAGTCAAATATGCAATGTTGTTTTACATTTAATTACTTTATTCAATTTATGTACCTAAAAACTAATGCTAGACCTCCCTAAAAAAAAAAAAAAAAAAAAAAATGAAAATCACTTTTTATTTTTGTTTGTTTCTTTACTCTATTGTATTTGTTTGTGCTGTTGCTCGTAGTTGGATAGAAAATTCTTTATTTTCTTAATTTTTTATTAGAAAACAGTTCTCTTACGAGAGCTCTCTCGTACTGCGTCTTAGCTAAGACGCTACGGGAAAAGTCTCTTTTCACGAAATACTGAAGCAAAAAATTATCCTTAATTTTGTATTTTTGTAAAGCGCATTTGCAGCAGTACACAGCCATAGGCGAGACGGCTCGTCCGCTCATTGGCTTGTTCTGCGGCAACTGCACAGCCTATCGAGCGCAGGCTGATGCAACATCAGACCAATAAGAGCGCTTCGCGCCCTTCTTGCCACTTCCCGCCGAAACGGGTGTGGCCCAACCTATAAAAGGAGCTCGAAAAGGCTGACTCACCTGATTTTTCATCTCTTCAGCGAAGCTCACGCATCGCTGGATCACTGAGGAAGCAAGCGCCATCTGAGAAGCATATCAGCGGGACGAGCCATTCTGAAGCTGCTGGCCTCGCCGCCTTCCACTGCCGTTCCTGCTGCGCTGTCCGGCGCCTATATCCTTTATATCCTTATATGTCATGTGTGTGTTCGCCCTGCGACGCACACTCACAAAAAGAGCTGCGTCTTTTTAAAGATGCCCTCGTGCGGCTCGTGCAGAGCCCCGCTCAGCGAAGGAGACCGTCACGTCATCTGCGTCTCCTGTCTGGGTGAGGACCATGCAGCGCTCGCGCTCGCTGACGGCGGCTGCCCTCATTGCGAGCTACTGCCTATGGTGACGCTGAGGACTCGCCTGGGATCCTTCTCGAAGACTGCATCATCCGCTGCGCCGCAGCGCCGTAAGAAGCGCCGCTCGCAGCGCTGCTCGCAGCGCCTACCGGAACCGCCTCCAGCTCAGCCGAGCTTGCCAGTTCCCTTCGCCTCGCCGGCCTCCCCTGCATCGCTTCCCGATGTTCAGCATCCGCTGTCTGCCGACGCGTCATCCGAGGAAGTGGATCTCAGGCCCGCTTCGGAGGAAGAGGACACATGCTCTCTGCTTGCTTCGGGCAGTGAGGGTTGGGCGAGCTCCGTGGATCTCGCGCCCTCTGCTCAGAGGCCCAGCAGACGGGGGGATATCGATAAAGAGCTGATGCGAGTGCTCGCGCTGGCCGCGGCGAGCCTCGGCCTCGAGTGGTCTGCACCAGCGCCCCCTTCACGTTCCCGGCTGGATGGTAGCTATCTCCCGGATGAGCGTTCTTCTTCAAGCTCAAAGCACGCCCCCTTTCTTCCTGAGCTTCACGAAGAAGTGGCGAAAGCTTGGAACGCTCCATTTTCGGCGAGAATCCGTTCATCTGTTTCGCCAGCATTCTCCGCACTGGACGGTGCTAAAAAAAGAGGCTACCTGTCACTTCTGCCGGTGGAACAGGCTATAGCAGCGCACCTTTGCCCGCCCTCTGCTGGACGGCGGACTAAGGCGGCGTTGTCATCCAAAGCCTGCCGCATGATGTCATCGCTGCTCGCACGGATCTTCTCTGCTGCTGGGCAGGCTGCGTCTGCGCTACACACCATGGCCACGCTGCAGATTTTCCAGGGCGATCTCCTCCGCAAGCTGAATGAGATGGGACCTGAAGCGATCTGTCTCGCGGATCTGAGGAGTGCTTCGGATCTCTCCCTCCGTGCTACTAAGTCCGCTGCACAGGCCATGGGACGGGTTATGGCTTCCGCTACGGTGGCTAAGAGGCATTTGTGGCTGATGCTTTCTGACATCAAGGTATCTGAGCGCGTTGCGTTCCTCAACGCGCCGCTGACTCATGCTGGCCTCTTCGGATCATCTGTCAACGAGTTTGTGGAGAGATTCGCCGAGGCCCAGAAAGCTTCGCTGGCTTTCAAGCACTTCTTGCCGAAGCGCTCCGGTTCTGCATCTAGCCGCTCTAGGCCGGCCCCACAGAGCTCTCAGCCACGCCCACCGCCTCCAACTGCGTCATCGCGACAGCGTCAGCAACGCAGCTCGGGACCCCGTTCTCGCTCTTCAAGCCGTCGCCCCGCGCCGCGGGAGCCGCGGCAGAGGATTGCGGTGAAGCCAGAAGCCCCGAAAGCATCCTAGCACTGCTGGGAAAGCGCCGGTGTTCGAGTTCCACTGCGGCCGAGCTCTCACCCAAGCGCGCCGCTGTTGCAGTTCCAAGAGTTGTGACTGCCTCAGTGTCTTCTGCAATGCGCAAGCCTGCACGAGTGCCCGCTTGCCTGCACACAAAAGCCGTTATCACGGCTACCCAGATGTTTCACGAAAAGAGTGTGTGTCTTCTGGTGTTCCGGCCATGGCCGATGGTGCTATAAATGTAAGGACGATGCCCACTCCTCAGTGCCCATCTCCACATGTAAGCACAGCCCTGCACACAGGGCCTGCGCCCATAAAAGCGACTCAAGTCGATCGCGCACACTGCATAGTAAGCGTGCCCACCCCTCAGTGCCCACAATTACTATGTCACACGCGTCATGTGGTTTCTGTAAAAACGAAACCCGTGCACGCTCATCCGGCCACGGCCGATGGTGCTATAAATGCAGTGACGATGCCCACTCCTCAGTGCCCATCTCCACATGTAAGCACAGCCCTGCACACAGGGCTCGCGCACATAAGATCGACACAGATCGGTCGAGCGCGCCGCATAGTAAGCATGCCCACCCCTCAGTGCCCACAATTACTATGTCACACGCGTCATGTGGTTTCTGTAAAAACGAAACCCGTGCACGCTCGTCCGGCCACGGCCGATGGTGCTATAAATGCGGTGTCGATGCCCACTCCTCAGTGCCCATCTCCACATGTAAGCACAGCCCTGCACACAGGGCTCGCGCACATAAGATCGACACAGATCGGTCGAGCGCGCCGCATAGTAAACGTGCCCACTCCCCAGTGCCCACATACACTATGTCACATACGGCGCGCGGCCTCTGTAAAACCGAGGCCCGTGCATGTGCGCTCTGCACAAGCAGACAGCGAGTTGAAAGTGGTAAATGTGCACATATGCAGCCCACAATTACTCGCAAACATATCGAGTCCCACGGGACCTGCTCAGCCTTCCCCCAGTCGGTTAAGCACCGAGACGGGGTCGAGGAGGAGCGATCTGCCCGCTGTGATCAGCGCGCTCCCCGCCTCAAATGCGCAGCACACCCGAGCGCCGCCGTTGCCCGGTCAACAGAGCGCGCTTCGCATCCAGCCCTTAGCCATTCATGCAGATGCATGGTCAGCGCTTCCAGGGGTTTCGGTTTGGGTGCTAGGCATTATAAAGAGAGGCTACTCGCTACAGTTTTTTCGACGCCCTCCGCGCTTTTCAGCGCGCGTCGAAACTACGGTCGAAACAGAAGTAGCACACATTCTTCGGGCCGAAATATCAAAACTGTTTAACAAAGGGGCTGTAGAGCCTGTGTCTCAAGCTCAAAGCGAGGGAGGGCTGTACAGCAGATACTTTCTGGTGCCCAAGAGAGACGGGGGTCTCATGCCCATACTGGATCTAAGACAGCTGAACAAGGCATTGATGAAACGCAGTTTCAAAATGCTTATAACCAGGAAGCTCCTCGCGCAGATTCGCAGAGGGGACTGGTTCATGTCAATAGATCTGAAGGACGCGTATTTTCAAATACAGATAGCGTCAAACCACTGGCGATATTTGAGATTCGCCTTCGAGGGCCAGGCATACCAGTTTACAGTCCTGCCGTTCGGCTTGTCCGTGGCTCCTCGTACATTTACGAGATGCATGGATGCAGCGCTCGGTCCTCTCAGACTCAGAGGCATGCGAGTGCTGAATTATTTGGACGACTGGCTGGCTCTGGCCCGATCACGAGCGGAGCTCGTGGACCACAGGGCCGTTTTGCTCGATCACCTCGAGAAGCTCGGCCTCAGTGTCAATTGGGCGAAGAGTTCGCTGAACCCCAGTCAGACGATTCTGTTTCTGGGTATAGTTCTGAACTTGTGTTCCATGACAGCGCAGCTGTCACCACAACGCGTGATGGGCATTCAGCGCGCAGCGAGTTCTTTCCTTTCCGTGTCGCTCAAACACTGTCAGAGGATGCTGGGCCTCATGGCCTCAGCATCTCCGGCTCTGCAGCTGGGCCTGCTCCGCATGCGCCCCCTGCAGTTCTGGCTGAAGGCACGGGTGCCGCACAGAGCATGGGCGTCTGGCCGGCTGCATTTCAAGGTCAATCAGAGCTGTGTCACGGCTCTGGCACCTTGGACAGCGAACGGCTGGTACCGATCAGGTGTAAGCCTGGGGACTTCCCCGAATGTGAAGATGGTGTTGACGGACGCCTCCACTTCGGGATGGGGAGCGCTGCTCGAGGGCAGACCGTCCTTTGGCCTATGGTCAGAATGGGAAAAGCTCCATCATATCAACTGTCTGGAAATGCTGGCAGTGGAGAACGCGCTGTTGCGCTTTTGTCGCCAAATCAAGGATCACCACGTCTTAGTCCATTCGGACAACATGTCTGTGGTGTGCTACATAAATCGCCAGGGTGGTCTCGGGTCCCGAAACCTGTACAGGCTAGCGGAACGCCTCCTGGTTTGGGCTCAGCGCAACGTGCGTTCGCTGAGGGCAGTGCATGTGCCTGGGCTACAGAATCTGGGTCCAGACAGGCTGTCCAGAGGCAATGTTCCTACGGGCGAATGGTCTCTACACCCGCAAACAGTCCGGCTGTTGTGGGAGAGATTTGGCAGGGTGGAGGTGGACCTCTTTGCGTCCCACGAAAACGCTCACTGCCCCGCGTTCTTTTCCAAGAATGAAAGCGCGATGTCACGGGACTGGCCATGCTGCCCGCTTTATGCTTTCCCTCCCGTCTCCCTCCTTCCGCAGGTGATAGAACGGGTGAGAGAAACGAGATGTTCAATACTGCTTGTAGCACCTCTTTGGAAGAACCAACCATGGTTCCCAGATTTGATGCAGTTAGCAGGTGTCGCCCCGTGGCCGGTATCGTTGAGGAGGGACCTCCTCTCGCAGGCCAGGGGCTCGATTTGGCACCCTCAACCGGAGTTGTGGTCCCTCCATGTGTCGAGGATGTTCACCCCTTAGTTGTGAGGTGACGGAGGTTCTCTCCTTCCTGCAGGAGCTGTTGGATAAGGGCAGAGCCCCATCCACGCTCAAAGTTTATGTCGCGGCCATCATAGCGTTTTCTGAAACAGCGCTCGGTCAGTCAATAGGAAGGAATGATTTGTTCATCCGGTTCCTCAGAGGAGCTAGGAGGCTGAATCCTCCCAGACCTCCGTCAGTCCCTATGTGGGACCTCGCGGCGGTTTTGGAGGCCATGAAGGGTCCCCCTTTTGAGCCTATCCAATCAGTTAGCCTTCAGCATCTGTCGTTCAAGACAGTATTCTTGTTGGCTCTCGCTTCAGTGAAGCGTGTGGGTGATCTGCACGTGCTCTCGGTGAGCCAGTCGTGCTTGTAGTTTGGGCCTAATGACTCAAGGTTCATACTCAAACCTAGGCACGGTTATGTACCGAAATACATCAACACGCCGTTTCGGGCTCAGGTTATTGCCTTGTCTGCCCTGCCGGTGTCAGGAGAGGATAGAGACTCGAGTCTTCTTTGCCCTGTCAGGGTTTTAAGAGCTTATGTGTCTCGCTCTGCTGCCTTTCGGCAGACGGAGCAGCTGTTTGTCTCGTTCGGTGGACGTTCCAAGGGAATGGCTGTTTCGAGACAGACTCTATCCAGATGGATAGTTGACGCCATAGCGTTAGCTTACGCTTTCAGGGGCCTGCAGTGCCCGTTGGTCATCAGAGCACACTCCACAAGAGGCGTCGCCTCGTCGTGGGCGTGGTCTACTGGGATCTCCTTGCAGGATATATGCATGGCGGCAGGTTGGGCCTTGCCGTCTACATTTATCAGGTTCTATAACCTGGAGGTTCCCGTCTTGCAAGCAAGGCTGCTGTCGGTATAGTCGAATCAGGGCCCTGAGGGAATTCTGAGTTCATGAGCGCTATGCGCTGCCGACTGTTATATGGGCAGTATTGCGTAAGACCCGCATTGCCACATTGGTCAGGCCTTGCCTCGGCTGTGTGATGTCATATTGCCGCATCTATGGATGCTGCTAGATATGGGACAGAGGGCTTTCCCCCTTTTCTGTCCTGGACTCTCTGTGAGTCCCTCAGGTGACTGTGCACTGTAAATCCTGGGCGTTGCTTCAGGTTGGTTTATTGGTGTGTAATCCCTGCGCGCACGGCATTTTACATTGGGTTCCCGTAGCGTCTTAGCTAAGACGCAGTACGAGAGAGCTCTCGTAAGAGAACGTACTCGGTTACTAAACGTAACCTCGGTTCTCTCTAGAAGAGCGAACGAGTACTGCGTTCTCTGCCGTGCGCACGTTTCACTCTGGTTCGCTTCGGCGATGAAATAAATCAGGTGAGTCAGCCTTTTCGAGCTCCTTTTATAGGTTGGGCCACACCCGTTTCGGCGGGAAGTGGCAAGAAGGGCGCAAAGCGCCCTTATTGGTCTGATGTTGCATCAGCCTGCTCTCGATATGCTGTGCAGTTGCCGCAGAACAAGCCAATGAGCGGACGAGCCATCTCGCCTATGGCTGTGTACTGCTGCAAATGCGCTTTACAAAAATACAACATTAAGGATAATTTTTTGCTTCAGTATTTCGTGAAAAGAGACTTTTCCCGTAGCGTCTTAGCTAAGACGCAGTACTCGTTCGCTCTTCTAGAGAGAACCGAGGTTACGTTTAGTTACCGAGTACGTTTTTCCATAAACATAGCACATACCGAACTTTACCGAAACCATGACTCTAAAACCGTGAAACAAACCGTGAAAAAGTTTTAAGAGATTAAACGCTGTCTGTTGCTTTTGAATTGTGTTTTTGCCTCATCTCTAAACCAGAATGAGAGAGCACGTATGACAAAGACACACAGAACTGCCTTTGTCCCAGAGATGAAGGGTCCTTGAGTCTACCTGAAAGCACTGAAGTAGGAATGAGAGACAAAAAACAAAAATGATGTTTATACATTCTTGCCTTCTGAATACTTGGATTTTCTTTACTAAGTTAAAAATCCATGAACAGATTCTGATGAATCAAGAATTTTTACAACGTACAAACAAATGAAGCACACTGTCTGAGCAGCGATGCCTAAATAAAGGTTATTTCATGTCTGCTCCTTGTCTCTGTTTCAAAATAGATGAGGTGAAATCTGTTGTGGTGTCATACGGGAGAACATGTTGCTACTTTCTACCCAACATCCCTCCCTCCTTCGGCAATCGCAGCTTGTGAGTAAAGCAAAGGATAGCATGTGGTGTTGTGCTTGTGGCTGTAGCATTATTATCCAGGGTGCCACAGCACAAGGATTAATCCGGGAGGGGCGTCACTTTAAAGCTCTGCTAATGAGTTGAATCTTCTTAATGTGTTCTCCACCATAATTCCAGTCTGGATAAGTGTTGCTTTACCTCAGCTGTGCTCACACAGTGACTTCTGTCTAAAAATTTTCCTTCTTCAATTATGAAGCTTTGGACTGCAGGAGTAAAACTTACCTTGAAAAGTGCGGTTATCAAACTTAGCTGTTTTACTGAACGGGTCAAGGCTCGGCTGATTGCATGGCCCAGTTAGTGTCTGTTGTTATATGTTGCAGATTCACCATCTGGAGAAAAAAATAAAAAAATAGGTATTTTTCTTCATTGAGTACCGCAGGTATGATGTATTTTTGTAGGCCAAGATACAAACAGTAGTTAGCATTTTAGCACTTCTGCTACCATCTTCCTAAGGTCAAAGGGTTTTTTGAATGGGCTTTTGGTGAAATTCCTGAATTAACACAATACATCATCGTTATTGCACCCTATTGACAGACGGTTGTGAAGTATTCTGATGAAACAACCTTTTATTATCTTAAATTAACTATTATTTGTTGTTTTCAGTCTAGGGTTGTCAAAAATGCAGGTGAAATTTCTCAAAACACCTATTTCAGTGATATCTGTCAAAGAGTAAGGGGTTTTATGCCTGATATATTTATAAAAAAATGCTTACATCACACTTAACTAACCTGAGAACAGCAGATTGGGACTGGGACGTGCCCTGAATCACAGTACAATTCTAACAAAGTTCTTTGGGGTTCTTGGTACGCCCCATTTGGGTTTGCTGAGTGTGTCTGATTGATAAGACAAAACAGACTCTGCATTCCTGCTATTTCTTTTAAGTGGCGTGTATCATTAACGTGAACAGTCTCAAAAAGCTGTTTTTTTTTTAGAAAAGAATAGCTTGCACAGCTGCAGAGGTTTTGAATTTTTCTAACTCTCATCCAATGTAGCCTTCAGAAATATCAAACGCAGCAGGCAAACGTGCTAGCACAGACAGCAGACATATGTGCATTTACCCCCCCGGCTCTCTATCTCCGCCTGGTGAATGCTCTGGGCAGCAGGCAGGGGCAGGACATAAGACTGTCAATTAGGGTTAAAAGGCGCAGTGCAGGAGGGTAGGAGCAATGAAGCATGGGTCCAGTCCAGCCACAGCACCTGATGCCTAATAATGGAAGTCGACATGGCTGTTTCTTAATTCCGCCACTCTGGGCGAGATTCCAGCACAGCAGAGGAAGGCCAGAGGGGGGATTTCTACAGCTGCAGGCTTTATCTCCCCTTAAAGCTTCTTTCAAAAAAAAAGAAAGAAATTCACCAAATTATTACTGCTATTATCATTTTAATAATATAGGACTGTTCACTGTACGTGACACAGAAATCCAAGGAGAATAACAGGCATTTTATCAAGACAATAACATAAAAACATGACTCACATTGTTTACAAACCTTTGGAGACAACATTAAATTAATATGGACCTTTTTTACTTCGTTATTGTCACTGGATTCATAAGTGCATTTTATTCTAAGAAAGTGCTTGTTTTCATAATCTTTCGCAAAAACATTCTCCAAATGTTTTATGGTTGAGTGAACATACACATACACAGATATATAATTATTCTCTGCATTTTTCGGAATGTTTTACTTAGACATTCCTCACAGATTGACCCTGCTGTTGCTTGATTAGCACAAGCATCTGCATTTTCTGTAGGACAAGTGTGGATAACGTGTTGTACTGTCTCTCAGTCCCAGCAGCTGTAGAGCTGTGTTTGACTGGTAAATACACTCTTCTTATTGTACTCAGCACATCTCACCTTAGCAAATAGAGAAAGAAAGGCAGAGCAGAGAACACGTGCCAATTTTCGCAGCCTTATTTGTCCAGTCATGTCTGGGGGCTGTGTTTATTGAGATCCGGGCCTTTTATTCATAAAACAGATGATGATGTTCTTTTCCAAATGGACCTGGTCAGAGAGATTTTTATCAGTCTGAGAAAGAATTTGGAGACCAAGACATTTGTAGCTGTCATGCTATTTTTATATTTCTGTCTTTGACGTCACAGCTCAGGACACAGTCTGATGCTGGTTAAGGTTGGGACTGTGATTGTTATTGTGGTGCCATCGGCCAATCAGAGCTGGCATGATGTCATTCTCCTGCAGGTCTGGAGATATTAGTCATATTTAGAGCTCAGATGATTGACTCAAACTGTCTGATGAGCAAGATGATAGATAGACAAACATACAGACTCTGCTTATGTCAGTGACAGTGTGTTTGCATGTCTTTGCTGCTGGGTTTTTTCTTCCGAGTTAATTAGATGTTCAGAGCATTTCTGTTTGTTCTGAGAACTTTGACTTGGGGGAGAAGCAGGACTCCACAGAATCTGACACAGTGTCTCTCTTATATCTGATACACAACACTGAAAAAACACACGGTAATTGGATGACAAGAACAGCGAAAGGAAAAATAAACACTATTCCATTCCAAGATGATGTTTGGTTTTACTGTGCATATTAAAAGGTAGCAGGGTAAAAGTGCACGGCAGGTATATTAATTCATATATGATAATTAAGTCACACATAATCATATTCCTTTCAGCAAAGAGCAAAGGTTCCCCCTAGCACCAATAAACATCTATGAGACTATTATGTAATAAATGTGCACATTAATTCTATGATAATCAGGCACCCATTTTCCCAAGGTTACATCCATGCCCCGTCTTCTTAGCTGCTGCACTTCTCCCTGCCTCTTTTTCTTGTTCCTGTTCTATCTGCCTCTCATCTGCTTGTGGTTTTTGCTGTTAAGGCAGTTACTCGACTAATTGCCGTGGTTGATTCGCACACGTTTTGGCTCTGGGGATTGGTAGCTGATCCGGTAATGGAGACAGAAGACTATGTTTCCTGTGAGTGAAATAGTGCACAGCTTCAGACAGTAAAATGGGAATTCTGAAAATAATTTAATGAATGAAAATCCAAAATTGAAAGATCCCAAAATGATTCTCCCCACATCCATAATTAATCACCTGCAGTGTCTATATATGTGTTTGTGAATGTTACAAACAGTGTCCAGACAGAGTCCTGGGCCTTCAAGATTTATCAAGCTTAAAATCTGTGAGATTCTGATGAATGGATTAAAACATGATATCTGGAGATGCCCTGATTCTTTTCCCTTGAATCTGGTTGAACAGGAGGAAACATGCAGACAGGAAATTCTGTCAAATGAAGCCTGACTGCCAAATGCACAGCAGTCTGTTAAACTCACATCCCTCAACTGATCTGACAATCGGCACCATGGATTCAGAGCATTAACGATAAATAAAAAGCCATGGAGCAATAAAAGAACAATGGCATTTAAAGTAATGACATGCTCTCACTCTAATTAAACACATAGTTAATTAAAACTATGTCATTATCCACGGACCATTTGCATAAGTTTCAGGGGTACAACAGTGTGTGATATCTATTCTATCACTCCTTAAAAAAAGCACTGCATATACAGTATGTATGCCAGTTTAGTATACAATAACATGCATATATGCATTTGGCAATTTTGTTTGTTTGTCGTTTGTTTGTTTATATGGAACATACTTGAAATAATACATTTTAGATGCCATTTAGGGTCACCTGAAATAGATTCCACAATAACAGACTATCTTAAGAATAAAAATATAAAAACAAAAATAAAACAAAACAAAATAAAGTGGTCTTTACGAATGGTTGCAAAAAAAAAGATCTGGAAAAGGAAGAACTGAAGACGAGAAGTAGTGTGCAGAACACAGAAAGGGAGGTAATTAAAGTAGTGATTTATCCTTGATTGGTTTCGGATGTGTAATGTGTTAATGGGAATACCCCACTGTGTGTCTGTGAGTGTAACTGGCTGACGGGATGATGGTAATGCAACAGAGCAGAGTTGGCACTCCCTTGTCCAAACACATCCATCACATCCCATCATCCTGATACCTCAACCTGCCAGCCTCCTTTTCCTGTTCTTCATAGCAGGCCACACACATATGCATACACACCTGTATGCTATACATGTGACCTGACACGTTATCATATGTAGTATACTAAGCCATCTGCAAATAAAGTCCATTTTGCTGTTGTTTACAATTCAGGGGGCCGTAAATATCTACCACTGTGAAAGCAATTTACCTTCTGTGAAGTATGTGTGTTTTGTATGATCAATATTATCTGATCAATTTTTTTCCTGAAATAAAAATTATTTCTGCAAAAAAACATGGCCAAAGTCACAAAAAGTTATCGAACCTGAATCCATTGCAGCCTGAAGCCCAGATAAAAAGAGAAACCCAAAAGAGCTTATTTATGTTTTAGTTTGTTTTCGTTGATACGTTTTAAATCAAATAGCCAATCCACTAATGTCATTCTCCTCTCTCAACACTATTTCTTAAATATATTAAACCATATTGTATGCGCTGTAAACAAAAAAAAAAAAAAAAAAAAAAGGAAAGGAAAGGAAAAGATAACGGGATTCTGGTAGAAGCCAATACATTTGCACCTTCCGAGCCCATTTGGATTTGAAATACAGTATGGTAGATATGAGCCCAGGGCTCTGTTTGTGCTGCTGTAGCGTTCTGTTTACACATGCACATCCCTGTACAGACAAACTTTGTGTTTAGACATCAAATATTTAAGCAGAACTTTATGTTGGGACTTGTATTTTCCCAGTGAACAGTAAACTTAGAGAAGAAAGAGAACTTCATAATTTACGGTAGGAAATATTTTCCTCGCTGTGTCTTATGGTATTGTAGTGTATCTGTTAATCGGAAGGATTTTAATAAACTTAATCTCAAATCTCACAACCTCAGAGAAATAACCACCTGACCGTCTGTGTAAATACTACATTAGATATGGAGAAATATGCATATCTACAGAGAAATGAAAAGAACCTATTTGATACACAATCATGTAGATGCGAAAAAAAACACATCATGTAATGATTTTGTTTGTGCTGAGAGTCTTGGTATTACATTTTATCAGTCTCCAAAACATATTGTTTCATTTTTGTATGAAATCACAATGTACTAAAGGAGAAACAACACTGTGTGTTGCTGTGTTCTGGTCATTCAGACACACTTTAGTAATAAGTGGCAATAACGTAAAGTCTATGTGATGAAAACATAAAAAAAGACCTGAAATGAAAAACAAAAGGAAATTGTTTTTTGTATGTGTGCATTTTCCAGCTTTGAACCTGAGGGGGGGCCTACATTTGAAAGAAACACAACAATAGTTCAATAGTGACTCATGCTAAGGGGTAAATGTTGCCACTCCTTGGGAAACAAGCCTAGCTTCTGGGCTGGGGTGGAATAACCATTCTCCAGTTCTTCTAAACAACGGGGGGTAAAAATAGAGTATTTTAGATCCTTGCCTTGCTCTTTTTAGTCTATGGCAAAGTCATCCATGGGGAGTTTTTAATTGTGAAGATAAACACATGACTGGTTTTAGCTTAACTTTTAATGGCGCCAACCCTGTTGCTTCTCATTACTGCAGAAACAGAAATGTCAGCTCACTGTAGGTCAGAATCTGTAGTCATAAATACAGAGATAGGGAGAACTTCAGCCAAAGGCTCATTTTTCCTTAAGAGTGTGGTGACCCTCTCTCTGGAAAATCTCTGTTACAGGCAAATACAGTTTTAGCTGTGACGAGTCGAGAGTTGATTGACAGAGCGGAGAGAACAATTACCTGTTGAAGAAAGACAATTATGGGGCAGAATGGAGTCAGTAAACTCAGTGTTATTGGTTGTTTGTCTCTTTTTCTTGCCAAATCTCAATTACTTCAGCTTCAGCTTTAATCCTTGTCAAGAACAGTCCTGATAGATCTTCTCTTTGTTGGCCTCTGAGGTAGGTGGAGTTTATTTGCCCTGTGATTACACGGTGTTCAAGGCACTCTGTGACAGTCTGATTTTTTTTTTTTCTTTTATTTTGATTGTCTAGTTGGGAATAGGACTTGTAAGGCGTTTAATGATTCTACTGTCTAATTCCTCTTCATGATCCCAGTACTTCAATATTTTTCTTTAAGAATTATTTTGAAAAAGAAATAAGAAATGTAACAGCTATGACATGTACTGCCCTTAGTAATCTATAGCTAAATGATGTGATCTGTTTTAGATATCATAATACGTTAATACAACTTTGCAAAACAAGACTTTTAAATTAATTTTAACTAACTTTTTAGAGGTGGATAACAATTGATTACAACAGAACTCATGTTTAATCACTGTAACAACACTGAATTAATTTTCATAAGCATAACACAGAAACAGTTTGGTGTATTATAAATTGAACATGATGAAATTAATGGTGCATCAAGACTAGATTAATTAAATTACCACTGCGACTGATTCATAAATATATTAGAATTAATAAAAAGCAAATCGTAGTAATTTGTTCAGGGATCAGTCTACAATGGTCACTCTGTAGATTCAGTGGTGATGTTGCAGGAACAGAGATAATAGTGTAATAATAATAGCGATAAGAGTATTTTGATGTTTTGTATGAATGCACATTTAAGATCCGTTAACAGAAACTTGAGTAATGAAAATTATTTGTTGTATGTAAACAATTGAGCCAGTTCTGAATAAGAAATATCATCAGTTCATTACCCTGCTAACTAGATATGTTAATGCATTTGATATTTCTTGTTTTGGGGAGATTTTGATTGTGATTACACCAGGCCATCCCAGTGTGTCCAATTTTTGCGAGTGGTCTCTCAGAACAGCTGGACGCCAATGTGGCCATACTCCAGTATAAGATGCCACCAGCAGATGGCCAATTAGAACTCATAATGCCTAATTGTAAATGATGAGACAGGTGTCAAATTAGGCATACCTGCAAATTAATGGGCATGCTCTGTAAGCAATTTTTTAAAGAGCTCCCTACAGGGAAATGCTCAGGGCAGTCTTTCTCTTCATCTCTCTGTGAGACTGCAATGTTAATTTTCTGTGAGCTCGAGTGGGTCTGAAGAGGACAGTTGAATTGGATGGATGGTGTCCGTTCAAGGCTGTGATATCATTCAATGACTCACCCAAGGTCTGCGAGGCACCACGAAGGACACAAGACGTCTCGTCTTCATCACATTCACCTCATGTCTGTCAGACTTAGACACTGGGATCACTTTCACTTAGACAGGGATGTTTCAGCCGGGTGTCCTTCCCTACATGTCCCTGTGACACTCTATCTCAGATACAATTAGCCCGTCCTGTACTTCAAGGGTCATCATGTCCTCTCCCATTAATTACAACAAATCTCTTATCCTCAAGGGGTACACAGCAGTCTTGCGACTCCAGACATAGGTATGAACTTGGACGGGACACACAGTCTGTCCTTTAGTTACAGACGCTCCCTGCCTACCCTTGTTCTCCCGTCTCCAAGTTCCCCCATTCTCTTCCAGAGATGGACACATTAAGGACGATGGGATGGTAAACGACATGTTCCAGCCGTCTGTTACAACCTGTGACACTGAATATTAAGAATCCACCAGGCACCACAACAACAAGGGTGTACAGCTATATTGTTTTACAATGGCAGCACGGTAACCTCAAAAACCCCATTACTTGCTGTGGGTTGTAAAACAGGCGACTGGATACATTATGGTTCCATTGCTGCTTCCTGCTACCAATTAAGGCCTTTTGGCCCACTGGTTGAGCAAACTGTCACAGTTGTGCTGCTTTTCGACTTCAGCATCCATGAAATAATGGAGAGAAGGCCCACCCACCACAGTCAGCTAAAAGAAGCTGGAGAGCTTTACAAATGGGTATTATTCACACAAAGTGGCAAAGGGTGGGCACATAAAAGCTGAACTTTGCAGGAGACTTACTGTTCTTTTCGGATGGGTGTTAAGTGTCGCCTGCCTACGCACTATAATCACTGTCTGACTTATGTGTTATTTTATGTGTGCATGTTCGAAAGTAGCAGAGATAGGGCTTGTCTCAAAGATCCACTTGGGAAAGGAGCAGGACAACCATTTAAGGTGCATACTACGTACATACAATAAAAGCCTAGATGCACCTTCCAGAGTGCTTGGAAACCTTGGATCATGGAAATGGATGAGCAAACAGCTTTCCTCTCAAGGCCCAGGGATTATTTTAACACCTCTCAGAGGAATGGCTCATGCTGGGCCTCACTGGTCCTGCTGTTTCTAACATATGGAGGTAAAATGATGCCAGAGGGGCAGCAAATGGTCTGTGTCCATCGTAGTCTCTGTGCCATAACAATCTGGCACACACATTTTCTTCTCCGGACCATAATCAGGCCAGACCACAGCAAGGGCAAAGGTTGGATGGAACAAAGAAAGGAAAATCAGCTGAACATATTGAAGGGGAGAATTTGTCTTTCACTTCAACTACCCATAATCAAACTCTAAGATCTATAAAACGTACAACTGTGAAGTAAGCACATGCATGTCATGGGCAAAATGTTTACCTGGTGCCATTTGTATTCCTGACATGAGCTGTTGTGCCTTCATAACTGAGAGAAAAATTTAATTTTGCTGTTATTAAAGTATGAGATTTTCGACTTTGCTCACTTTGGCTCTCTTATGCAAATAGATGAAAATTTGCTTGGATGCCTCCTCTCAGGATGCCGAGGGGCAGACATTAGCATCCTTGTCAGTTTCTGGGTATGCTATCATAAAACAGACATCAATAACTATGGATGGAGCTGTGTCTTGCAGCCCTTTGAGCTATAACCGGGTTATGAAAACACACTACAAAACATTAAGCCGTTATTTTTTATTCTTGAATACAGCGGACTGCCTTGTTTGAAGCCTATACTTTTTCAAGCTTATTTCAGGCATTTCATTAGCATGCTGAAACATTCTGTAAACCAGCGCTGGCCAATGTATATATGTTTAGGAGAGAAAGGTGATGAAGGAGGTTTCCCGCACCAGGAGAGATCTTGGTGTTAGCTGTGAGGCCAGCAGATGATGCCACTGCAGGAGGCTTTAAGTTCGTTTCTTTGTATGTGTCACACAGATCCTTTTTACACACATTGACTAATTCACAGCCAAGTATACATATAAATGAGGAAGAGGAGCGAGAGCAAGAGAGAGAGAGAGAGAGAGAGAGAGAGAGATAAACTTGAAATCTGAAGATGGGGAAATGAAAAATGAGCTTCTTTAAAAATCAAGGTGAATAAATTAAGCATCTGGAGGAGAACAGAACTCAATTCTAGATGATGAGAAGACAAAAAAAGAGATAAAAAAAAGTTTATATTTACAAAACGTCTTCATTACAATAACAGGAAGTCAGACTCATTTTCACTACTTTTAATGAAACAGAAAATGCACAGGAATAAATTAATATGTACATGAATGAATGAATGAATCAACAAACAAACAAATGATTTTATAAAAAAAAAAACATTTAGAGTTTAAATATATTAGAAACGTTTTACAATATAGTTTAATTTGGTAACACTTGGTAACACTTTGGTAATTAAAAATGAACGATATTTTAACCTGGATAAATGCTATACATAGTTGTATACATTAACATCAGTGTACAAAGAATACAGATGAATAAATAATAAATTATATAATTACAAATGAACATTAAACTATATTAATGTTTTATTTTAAAATTAGTCAGTTGGTTGATGGGTTAGAAAAAAAAAAAATTACACAAAAATATGAGTGTTAATAAAACTGACATTCTCTGAAATGTCTGAAACTTGAGAACAGACCATTTTATGAATGCATTATTCAAATTTTTAAACCAGTTCAACAGAAGAACAATTAATTAATAAATCAGACATTGCTACATCACTCGCACACAGCCTTCAAGGCTGAAACCACAGATTCCATATAGAGGTTAAAGAGGCAGAGCCATATCTAAAGTGTCAGTGAGAGGCCTGTGGAATGTTTCGAGAAGGAAATTAAATTTGTTTCCCATAAGTCAGGCTTCATTAGCTCTTTGTGACTCTCCGCCCCGCTGCATGCAAAACCAGCTTCACCGTAAATCCGCAAGCTGACCTGATAAAGTGTACCTTTCCTGAGGGTAACAGAGCCTGTTTCGTACACATCTGTGATCTCTCACCTGCGACCTAGAAGGCCAGACTCTAATTTCCTACCCAATAGTGGTAAAGATGGGTCAGGTTAGCCAGTTTTGTGTGGGCAAGAGCATACAACCTGACATAATGAGAGCACCAGTATACTTTTGTAAAGCTTGTTCCCCAGTTACTCCATTCGATCTATCTATGTTTTTAGCTCGTTGACTGCTCTGCATACGATATGATCTGTAGGTGTAGTTTACCATAGATTGATGTGCCTCAGCCCCATACAGGTCAGATCTCCTTCTGGGCTGTGTGCTCTGTGTTAAATAGTGTCTCACAGTTAGTCTCTTCTTTTTTCGCTGTGCTTGACACCGTCAGGCGGGACCCTGACTCTGGCTCCTGTGTACTTGTGTTGAAGTCAGCACTTCCCTACAGGGTTGAAATGCTTTCTCCAACCATCCTCTCTTCTTTCCTCTTCTTTCAGCAACCCCATAAGATTTAACCCATCCGAAGTGCACACACACAGAGCAGTGAACACACACACACTGTGAACACACACCCGGAGCAGTGGGCAGCAATTGGGCAGTGTGTTTGGTTGCCTGAACAATCACACCATTGAAGAAGCATTCAAGTTTTTATTTTTAGCATCTAAACCAAAAACTTCTGAGAAGTATTAAGTTAAAGTTCAACAGAAGTGACCCGTTTCTTTATGCAGTTGAACTTTACCCAAGACTTCTGACTTATTTCAGATAATTGTCAAGTTTATAGGCCTGACTGTGTCTTCCATATGTGTTGGGCAGAGAAGTTGATGAGTAAAACTGACTGTCATGACTGACATTTCAAAATTTGTATTTCTAATATTTTCTAATACAGTCTATGTAATAATGTGAAAGTGTGCCCCAGGTTTTCTTGTTTCTTTCAATATGCACACACACACACACACACACACACACACACACACACACACACACACACACACACATAAGAAGGTCCATAAATCATGACAGAATTTTTATTTTGGGTGAACTATACCTTCAAAGTATATATATATATATATATATATATATATATATATATATATATATATATATTGTGTTAAATGTCTCACTGCATCGCTTTCTGTCTGCTTATGTCTCTCAGCCTATTGTTGTCTTTTTTTTTTCCCAGCATGCTTTATTTATGGAGACTTTTCATTGCTGGCATGATGCCCGAGCAAATTGTCACTTTGCTGTTGGATCTGTGTTGCTCTGTCTCCTGTCTCGACTCCATGTCACTCAAACACTCTGCCATCATTGCTGCACGAAACCTTTTAGGAGCCATTTACTTGGAAAGAACAAAACACAGCCTGTTGGGCAAGAGTCTAAATATTGTGTCTTTCTTGAAACTCTGGTAGTAAAGCTGGGAAATTATGCATCAATGTAAACTTAGCAAATTAAAACCATTGATTCAAAATGAGACAGAAATGAATAAATTAAATGTGGCAATTTGCTGAGTGTTAGAGATTGTGGGAATTAATTCAAATTTCCGATGAAGTGCATCACGGATCGTGGCTGATATTTCTGCCCTTTGATAAACACAGACACAAATGTGGTCCAGTTCAATACAATGCAATTAGCTCGTGAAAGGAAGTGAATGTGCATTATTAGTGAAACTTCTGAGAGTATAAATATTAGTTTCCAAATTTAGAACGAAGGGCAAGAGACTTCTAGGACAAAAAAGATGTTTTGATGTATGCTGCCTCACTTTCTACAGTAAGAAGAGTCTTAATAGAGTAGTTCGGCAATAAATTAACCTTCTGTTGTTATCTTTTCACACTTTTGCGTTCCACTGTCTTTATGTTTTGCATTCTTCTAAAGATAAAAGAGGAAAATCAGAAAAACTTTTCAGTGTTATTTGGGTATCAGTGAGATACTACTGTCACACCCCTGGACTGTTTGTTGTGTTTTCTTTCCCCATGTGCTCTGTGTGACCTAAACCGTGTCCGAAAACTGTCTCAGGTTACCTATGTAACCATAGTTCCCTGAGTAGGGAACGAGACACTGCGTCCTCTAGGGGGCCGCTTCGGGGAACACCTCGTCGTGACCCGTGTCTGAAGCATACATACATTGAAAAAACACCAACTTGTTGGCCGGCGACAGCCTCCGACGTCACTACCAGCGCGACGATAAATAAGCACCGGGAGAGCACGTCATTATCTTCTTCGTCTGAAGCTTGCGTTCGAAGCATGGCAGGGAGCTAGAGGACGCAGTGTCTCGTTCCCTACTCAGGGAACTATTGTTACATACGTAACCTGAGACAGTTCTCTTTCGAGGGAACTTTGAACTGCATTCTCTAGGGGCCGCTTTGGGGAACAGTATACCCACGCCGCCATGCTGAGGGGAGTGCAGGCCAGAATCATGGTGAGCACTAAGTGCCTAATCTACCATTTCCATGGCAGTTGCCCCTGGGACGTTAGACGGCTGTCTGTGACAGTACCCCTTACGGCCAAAAGGCCTAAGCTACATACCCAACTTTATTGTTAGGGCCTCAGACCAGGGTAGAGCTGAAGGCTTGGAATCAGGAAAGATTCCTTTAAAGGGATACGGCTTAGAACCTGACATTTCTACCAAGTCTTTTACCAACTCAAGAAAGGGCACAAAGCAACCGCGCGAAGCCCTCACCATATAGGATTTTAGAAAGATTGCAGAATACTAGCGTGGGAACTTACCACAATGTGGATTTCAGAAAGTGTGCAAAGACTTCACGTGCACACTTACCATAGCATGAATTTTCAAATACTGGTCTAAGGAGGGGCTCTCGTGGCACTCTGATAGAGCAGCTCATAGATGGAATGTTGCATCTCAAAACAGTATGATTGAGAGTCATCAACTCGATCTATGGAAACAATACTGGAGCTCTCTGGGGAAAAAACAGAGAACCCAGTCTCATATGAGAGGAGAACTCCGAGCTCAGAGTAGCACGCTCATAGGCAACCCTTTTTTGGAAAAAGTGGAGTTCTGCTAAGTTACCACGAGAATCACCCAAATAGCCCAAATAGGCCCTCATGTTGAGGGAAGCGATGCTTGAGGTGTATAAACAAATACATACTGGCTGAATGGAGCCCAAGGAACCAAGGTCTAATTATCTCAAGAAATTGAACGAAGCTTACATTATCCCAACAGTTTCCACAAACTTTCAAATTCGGAGAAAATTATAGTTTAAATAAAAATAAAAATAATTTAAAATAAAATTATGAGGCTATTTTTTCCTTATAACCTCTTAGACTCCAGAGGGTTAAAAATCCCCAAAGGGAACGAGTAGATACCTCGGTATCACTCCGATTCGGACGAGAACGTTGTCTCGTCTAGATCATACCCCTTAGGTTCTGCTTACCTCCTCGTGACCCACGATTCCTCTAACCCCTGCCCGCAGGTGGGGAAGGAGCACGAGTTGCGACACTAGCCTTCTGTGCCCGTCTTTGATCCTCAGATCGAGACAGGCCAGGACCCCTATGTTGTTCGGGCTCAGACCTGGACCTTCGTGGAACGAAGGATCTGAAAGCAGCAGAGTGCGCCTTCGTCTCCCTGAACTTCTCAAATCACCGTCTCAACGGAAATAACGAAAAGCTCAGAAGACGAAACCTGAGCATCAAGAAGAAAGCATTTTCTTTCCTCCAGATGTCTGCAAGGTTCATCCACAGATGTCTCTCCGCTGCCACCATGGCCGCCATAGTCCTGCCCATGGCAGAGGCGGCCTGCTTGGTAGCACGGAGAGAGATCCGTGGTGCGGCGCAGCTCAGCTACCGGATCAGAAAAAGGCCCCTGCCTCTATCCAGGTCTCTTAGCAGATCAGTCTGATATGCTTGAAGCACCAGCATTGTGTGTAATAAAGCCACAGCCTGACCTGCTACTGCGTATGCCTTGCCATTTAAATGGCAAGGAGGGAGATTAAGAGAGGATGTTTCCCCTGCAGAAATAAAACATTTTCACAGATAAAAATTATTTATAAATTATTTCAGCTCTACATACGCAGGGCAGGAGAATTGAGAAGGCTCAGTCTCAGCTTTTTCACCATCCTCACCCTCACGAAACCATCCTGGGTAAAAACCCAGCAGAGCACTAACCTCAGTATCAGAAAGTGTTAAAGATATAACATTATCCTCCCGAGGCTCTCTCTCGTCCGCCGCCCTTCTTTCTTTTTTTTTTTTTTTTTTACGAGCGCGAAAGGGAAAGTCCCTCTTTAAACCATTCAGACAGATCCACCTGTATTCTCACGAGCTCATTCTCTTCCACGCCTCAACGCGGACAGGTCCTGAACTGCGGGAAGCAGATGGCTGCCTTTTTTCCCCCTTTTCTTTCAGAAGAGAGACGAACGAGAGCGGAGCTTTTTCCATTGAAAAAACGCTCACAATGCACGCAGATTGCCTCCTCAAAGACATCGCGTGCGTGCTCTTCACCCAAACAAATGACACAAAGATTGTGTGTGTCATCGGGTGTCAAATAACGCTGACACGGATGCACATATTGTCTAAACGCTTGCTAGTTGTCGCCATGATAAACAGAGAAATATCGCCCTTACTGGTTCTTTCAGATGCACGCTTCAAACAAAACAGTCAGTGAAGATGAAAAAGATAATAACGTGCTCTCCCAGTGCTTATTTATAGTCTTTGATAACCCACAATCCTGTGCCTGAAAGTTGCATTTGGGGGTCAGTTTGTGAGAAAATGTATGTTTCAGACAAACTTTTTGTACATTTTGATGTTATTTCTAGCAAGAAATCAGTATTACAATAATTCAATATTTATTTATTTATCACTATTCTATTTTGTTGTAGATCATTAAACCATTACACTGCCTCAGAAACCTGTCCAAAATCCAGTTTCATGAGGTGCCTTCATGCAAAAACGTTGCCTGCAAAGTCATTGCCTCATAAGGCAGCGTTAAAAGACCATTAAAAGGATTACCATTAAAAGGATCTGTTATTATAAATTCGTACCTTCGTCTCCATAACAGAAGTAGAGTTACCTTTTAAATAAAAGTAATTGAATCTGTTTTTTATTATAAGTTAGTAATTTTGTTGTATATATTTATGTATTTATTATTGTTGCTATTATTATTATTATTTATTTTTTTGTTTTAGATATATTAGTCCATCAAGTTAAGCAATTTAAATTAGACAAGTTGCCTCGGCATTTATTTTCATTTATTTAAAGGTACCATATAATGCAAAAATCACTTTTATAAGGTGTTTAAACACAGCTGTGTGGCCATAGTGTGTGAAAACAACCAGTTTATAATGGTAAAAATCCACTTTAATATTTTAACATGCTTTAATATTTCCAAAAAATCATAAACAGTCTCTCCACACAAGCAGTTCTAGACTGTGACGACATATTCGGTGAAAGTCCTGTCCATTAGTGATGCTGTTTGCCCTAGCATATACACAGCCCTGAGGGAGATGGAGCGTTCCGCCATTACTGTTCTCTTGTTGTAGCTGCTGAAGGTACAATGTCAGCGCCAAAGAGCCATTAAAAGTGCCATGTGTTGGGATGCACCAATGAACATAGGATACTCCATAGACCACTGAGGACACGTTGGTTAACTTTCATTTTCGAAGGAAATGTTCCAAAAAAAAACTTCCGGAAAAGTCCTATAATCTGTGCTAATATTTTACACCAGACTCGACTGCCTCACAAAAGAGGGTCAGTTCAGCGCTGGAGTTGTGCAAAGATTGCTTCTGAAAGAGGCAATTCATGCACTAACCTCCAGACACCAGACAAAGCATCCTGCATCATTTTGTTTTCCAAAAGAGTTTCTTGGCTCTCTGTAAGGCTAATGTTTTCACTGATGTTGCCTTACGTCCTACCATAATAATCGTGAGTAGAAATGTGGTAGTTAAAAGTTGTGCATTTCAGTTTGGAAGCAATGTGTGAGGTCAGTAACATTCCCGCGAGCATGAGCTCTGAGAAGGGAGCAAGTTGCCAGGTTTTTGCAACAAAACCCTCCAGCGGACATGAAAAGCAAAGTATCCCAATTCTGCAGGAAATATCCTAGAATTGGCAATTTCAATAAGCAATTAATAATTATCTGTGGGTTATTTTGAGATAAAACACTCTGGGGACATCAGAGAACAATTAATCATTTTGTATCAGTGCATTATATTGCACCTTTAATTTAATTTCATATTTGTTTTATATTTATATATATTTTTTTCAAACTTAAATAATATTTGAAAAAAAATATTAATAATAAAATCAGCATTAAGGCCATTAAAAATGATATCCCTCTACACCACACTTCAGCACACACACTCATGCATAAACAGAGAAAGTCAGCAAGAATTTCCTAATTATGGCAAGACAACTGTAACCCAGACTTGTCAGACTCGCTAGTGGGCCAGTGTGGGGAAGACTGTGTGCGTGTGATTCTTGTGTACATATATTGATGCATCTCTGGGTTGTGCCATCAGCACGCTGGGTGAAGGTTAACCAGACTTGACATTAATGGTTGCCATAATGAAAAGCTCAAGCTCTAATTAAGCTCCTCACTGAAGGAAGTCGGCACGAGGCATTCACATTCCCCAGGAGCACTCCGTTTTTTCCTCTCGAGCTCTCTTGCTATCTCATTTTCTCATCTTTCTTAGACACATAGTCTGATGCACGCATGTCTTTCTCCTAATGACTAAAGTGAGTTTGCTGTGTTGAGTTGTCTGTGCTAACACACACTCCAGAAACAAGCCTTTGATAGTATAAACTTCACTGTCAGCTCATTCTCCTCAGGCATCAAACCCGCGCCGAACCTTCCCTTTGCCAGATCCCTTCTTTGTTCTGCAAAGACCAGCCTGTCGGGTTTTTAATGGACTCCAAAGAGAAATCTGTGTTCTTTAAGATGTCATTAGGCAGTAAATGAGATCTGAGTGGCATTAACAGCATTAGGGAGGTAGGAGTTTCAGAAGAAAGGCTGACAATCACTACCAGGATGGAAGATCCCTAAGGTCTCTATATCCAAAGAGTCCATTAGGAGATGATAAAAAATGGTACACAAAAAAAGGTCTCTTCATACCAGGAGATATAATATTTGCATACAAACATTGGTAATAAACTGCAAAAATAATTGTATTATTCATAGATAGATCTACAGTAGGCTATATAGATATATAATGTATTGTAATGCACCAATATGAGTATAGCAAGACCATTGATTTTGCTTCTGAAACACAATAAACACCTAGATCTACACATAACCAGATGTATTTTTTTTATGCAGAAACTATTTCTTACATTCAAAAGGCCTTTAATACAGCAACTTTGTCAGTTTATTATAATAATAAAAAAAAATTAAATGCACAGATAAATGCATAGTGACCAAATGAGAATTTGAGATTAAATCATGACAGTAAAATACTTCTTATATTAAAAATAAAATGCTGGTTATCTCAGACCCAGCACTCTTCGGGTTTCAAAGGTCTATGATAGCTGTATTAGAATGTTCTGTTCACCTTTCCCTTCAGCATGCTGAAGATATCCGTTAGAAGCTGAAAAAGTAAACATGTGACATTTGATCTAATCATTTGTTTCGGTTAAATTCACCAGCCCAGCATGTGAAGTCTCTGTGTGCATGAGCAGGATTGCTCACCTGATTAGCCCACATTTCACAATCTCTAAACATGTAAAAGAAGTCTTTCACCCCCGTGATTGAAAATCCTTTGGCTTACATATTATCGCTGCATAATGGATATCATTTCTTTCTTTCTTTGCACTCTCAGTATACATTGGGTTCGCTATCTGACTCTCGCTGCTTCATTTCCTTTGAACTGAAGACTAAAGCCCCTTTCACACTGTACGTCGGACCCGGAAAATTGCCAGAACATTGCCGGGTCACCTTCTGTGTGAAAGCAAACACGTCCCGGGATTGATTCCGGCATTGAACCCGGGTCAGGGACCAAGTAACATTGCTGGGTTCAATCCCGGGACAAGCACTGTGTGAACAAAAGCCAAATCTAATGCTGTGTCGTAGTGATGACGCACGTTATCACGTGACTCTTTTACCGGCTGTTTTGAAGGAAGATCAATGTTTGCGACAAAAAAATATGTGCAAACTGTAATGAAGCAGAGATCAGTTAGTTCCTCACTTTCCGCGCTGACGCTGAGATCGTTTGCCAGCTTCAGTGAAAGTATAACGTGCCTAACATTTTCGACTCATACATTACATGTCACACCCTAATGTCACGTGTCATTACGGGATCTTTACAGGTTGTGTCTGAAAGCACGCACATATTCCGGGTAATCACTTTCAGTGTGAAAGTGCAAAATCTAGCGACCCAGGAACAATTGCCGGAACACTTTACCCGTGTATTTTCCGGAATTGTAGTGTGAAAGGGGCTTAATTTACACAGGGTTTTGATCTGGAAATGTTGGAACCCGAGATGTGATGCTTTCTTTGGAAGTCACAGTTCTGTTCGATATGACCATTCAGTGCTTTGAAACTCTGACCTAGCGATCAAACAGCATCAACCTACAAAGCAATCTTTCTGACAAATGCACGATATTCCATGACATCTCATAATGCATTAATGCATCAGTCATGAAGGTCTAATGGGAAGATAGAAGTGTGTTTTAGTCATAGCAAAATAAAAAATAATAAGAATACGCATCCAACATGTGACCATTGTATATGATGATGAACAGTCACATCGTATTGCTGTTGCATGTGACACCTCCAGCCTATATACTGGATGTGGTGATTACATGATTGATGCTCCACGGGTCTTGTTTATATTGTCTGTGTTTCTCACATGCTGAGATATGATGCCCTTTGCACCTCGTGTCAAACAGCCATCAGCAATAGTGCATCACTCCATTAACCTTCAGTCAAATTAATCTAACACACTCGCCTTCTCATCAGCCTCTGGGGGGCCACGTCTGTGCACGCTGACAGGGGACGGCACAACATCCCACCCACAGGCGAATGTATCTGCTCTACACGTACTCGATGTATGACTGATTGAGTTAGGAGTGCAGAATTCTGCCACGGCTCTAAACAACCAATCTGGTCTGACCATGTTAATGTGATTCTATCGAGGCCCACGCTGTTTCCAGCTGTTTGTGCGCTCCCACTCATGATAGCGGCTTCTCCGCAAGATCTCATTTTTTCTTCCTTTCTCCATCTGTGAGGATTCAATGCTCTGTGGTTCTGCACAAACAAACAAGGCCTGATGCACAGGGAACAGGATGCCATATCCTCATTTCCACACTCTTTACACAGCGGGCTATAGCCTCCAACTCAATAGCCTGGAAAAGAGAGGTTTAAATCACTGCTGTTTCTTCGAGACACTGCTGGGATAGAGATGTTTGCATTTTTGGAAATATAAAAGTGTTTGTGGGTAAAGTGCGAATGAGATTGTTTTGCGTCTGTAGCAAGATCATTTTCAACTTCTGCATGTTGGATCAGGCAACTTTAAAATGAGAATTGAAACTAACTACTATCTGTCTTCTCTTTTGTTCTTTATTTTTTATTTCATGCTTATCCAATGGTCGTCTTCTGATATCAGTAGGTGAGTAAATATTCATTTCTAAACATTTAACCCTTGTGCTATGCTGAACATCCTTTACCTAATTTGTTGTTCCTGGTCAGAAATGACTGGCCTTTTAATTTTAATTTTTTTTTTATTTATTTTTTTTAGCAATCTGTTGTGATGATGTATTTTCACCACATAGTGGAATCAATATTTTTGTCAACTTGTTTGTAAATTATTTTAATTAGCACAGGATCTGTATTTATTTTCTTATATATATATATATATATATATATATATATATATATATATATATATATATATATAATATTAAAAATAATAATAAAATAATTTTGCCATTACACTCAAAAATCAAGATGCATAAACTCAGATAAACATATGGTCATATGGCCTATGATCAATCAGTGCTAACTGAAAGAAAGCAACAGTGTTTAAAGCAATTTTCCCAGCTTCCACAGCATTTCTACTCATCAAACCCCTCCCTCCAAAGCATTAATCAATGTGAAGTCAGAGATTGTTTGTCTAGCTGTCTGATTGGTTTAAAAGGTGATTTTGTTTTTGTCAAAGAAAAGAGTGATGTCTGTCAGCTGGTAATAAATAAATTTGTGTGTAGTATAAAAAAAATAAATAAACAAATATTGCAAACAACTAGAAAAAAAATAAAAAAGAAAGACAGATAACACTCATCTGAATGGGTGATGATAAAACAGGAATGATAAAGATGCATCAGAGCAGCGGTTTAGAAATGAAAGTCCCATTTCACTCCAATTAATCATTCCTCATCTGTAATTAAAATCTCTAGAAGATGTGGCTACTCCAAGAACTTTTGTGGTCTTATCAACAAAGAGCTAGTGCCGAGAATAGATAACTATCTGTAACTGTCTGTTTTCTTCACAGAGCGTCTCTTTTAGGCAGACCTAACACATATTTTGTCCATGAAAAGCTGCATAATATAATATAAAACACAAATGTTCTTAATCATTTTGAGATTTAGAGATCCATTGTTATAAGCGTGTTTCATGGTTAAACTAATTCATAAATGTAATGTCCACTGCAAAAGAAAATATAGAAAAACAAAACAAAACAAAAAAACGTACTTTTGATTTCAGGTCTTATCCAGTTTAAGCTGGTCTCACATTTACACAGTGACCTGTAATATTTTGTTTCCACCATATAATGAACACACACTGTCATTAAATCCCTAGTTACTGGGAGTGACATGAAAATATTTCAGTGTGAGAACAGAATAAATGATAGTCTCATATGTATACACAGACTTTTCTTTTCTGTCTCTGACTCTACTCTCTTTCTCTCTCCCTATCTTCTCTAAAGGACATAAAAACACATACCCTTCACAAAGCCAAGGTGGCTTTTACAATGAGTTGCAGTGGGTAGACAGCTTAATTTTACACTTTTGTCCCTGTGCTGCAGGCTGTTGTTGGCTCAGGGAAAGATGTGTTAATTGGAGGCTGAGCACTGTGGTTATGGCACCTCCTGTCAGACTGGCAAGGGCTGGTTGGGTCACTAGCAAAGGTGGGGACAGGTCAGCTAAAGTTGTGACATTTTAATTACCATAGAAAAGCTAGTCCAATGGTGTCAGGGGTGAGAGAGAGAATCGGGTAGGAGTACATTTTTTTTCTGTATTTTCAAACACTGGACATAAAATCACATTTTGAAAAGTCTGAGCTGTATTTACAGTCCCTAAAAGGATTGTGATATGGTTCTACAGCATCAACCCAAAGGTCACACTGGCATATAGCATTTCAACAGTGAAAAGTTTTTAATTATTCTTGAATTCAGCAAACTGTAAAATCAACTAACCATTTCAGAACTGTCAGAGCCATGGCTTTGTATGTGCTTCTTAAATGCTAAGTTGTGTTGCTCATGTGTGATGCAGCCTTGAGTCTCGCCTGCAACTTTTTGTCAATCTCGTTCCCCCATTTTCCACAATGGTTTTCTGTTGCTCTCTACAATAAAATATAATACATTATCAAACATAAGAGGCAAAATCCCCTCATAACTAAAAAACTTCCCTTAAAGCAATGTTTCAGGTTCGAAACAAGTTAAACTTATTTGACACGCATGTGTGGCTTACTGCCGATTAGCACGAACATATACATATATACATGTATATATAGAAGACAAACATCAGCAGGCAGAAGGATCACATATGTGTGGTGAGGTTAAACAAACCCTGCAGGCAAAGCTGGAGGTATGTAACTCAATAGAGCAACCAGAGTGTCCTGTCCACTTCTCTTAAATCATTGTGACAATGTGGTCACAGGTATAGTCCTTCCCTCCTCAGGCTAACTCACGTTCACACCCAGTCCTGGCTCAGTCTGGTCAACTGTCAGGAGAACTGTAGACATGGTGCCCGGGGACCGAGGGGGCAGAGACGGTGTGAGCGCAGCTGCAGGGATGTGCCGTTAAAAAGGTCACGCCGTCAGAACAGTCCCCGAGTCCTAATGCGACTCCCACTGACCTTTATAAAATAATGTTAGCATGAATGCAGAACATTAATACGAGAGGGAATATCACCACCCACCTCAGTCTAGTCTCACAGGGACAAATCCTGCCAAGATGAGCCGGCAGTATGTGAAGGCATTGTGTGGATTAAACATTAGATAATAGAGATTCCAAGGAACTAGATAAAAGTATGCATACCAAGCCAAAACTAGAGCACTTGGAAGAAGTTTCAGTACTCATGTAATGTGGTTTGAACCCAAGCCTTCGCTGTTATAATAAAGTACGAGAGCCCTCCAGAGAGGAAATCGGATGGTGTATTGTTCCATCTCTTTTCCACCAAGCAACTCACCTAATTTCGCTTCTTGGCATCCCGGTATTCCCAACACGCTCTTATTAAAGTCCTGCCATTCTGCAAACATGGCTTCCCACTCTAATGGCAGCTCCCCACGCTTTCCCAGCACTCTTCAAATCAGCGTCGATGCCGTGGGGGTCATGGGCAGGGACTGCTGGTAATGAGATTGGAGCAGCGGAGCCATTCTTTGTTGCGCAGGTTTCTCACTGTTGTTCAGAGTTTAATTATCGCCAGTTGCAGCTGAGGGAGACGTCTGCTGAGCCCCTGTGGCCTGCAGAGGTATGCGGAAAAGCTTCCTTCCATCTGAGTGAGGTAGAAGCTTATTCCATACAACCCAGAATTCACTTGTAAATATAAAAGGTTCTTCATTGGCATCTGTGGTTCCATTCTGAAGCTTTAACATCCATTGAACCTTTCCATTAGACAAAAAGATAGAAATGTAAAGGGTCACTAATGAGCTGAGGTATGTAATGTTCCGCTAAAGGGATAGTTCACCCAAAAATCCAATTATGTCATTAATAACTCACCCTCATGTCGTTCCAAACCAGTAAGACCTCCATTTATCTTCAGAACACAGTTTAAGATATTTTAGATTTAGTCCGAGAGCTCTCAGTCCCTCCATTGAAGCTGTGTGTACGGTATACTGTCCATGTCCAGAAAGGTAAGAAAAACATCATCAAAGTAGTCCATGTGACATCAGAGGGTCAGTTAGAATATTTTGAAGCATCGAAAATACATTTTGGTCCAAAATGAGCCTGAAAGAAAACGAGTAGTTGAAAATTGTTCCAAAGAGAGAAGCTTCCTGAAGCTCAGACCTACAGTGTAATGTACATTATGGAGATCTGCTGCTCCTCATCTAGCAGAGCAGAGTAAAGAAGCAGCAAATTTGAGAATTGTTAAAATCATCTGGGTCCTCCCAATCAAAATACGGTGTAATTTTTATCCTTTCTTTTTCACTTTACATTCATTCACTCAAAATGTTTTGTTTATAAATTCCATACATGGCCAAAATGCACAAAACCTGAATTGTCTCCATGTTTTACTTCACATATAATGACTTTAAGAATTGTATATTATTTATGTTTACAGCTTAACTACAAATGTTTTCATTTTAGAAGTCTGGTCACCATAATTTAATTTCTGTAATTTATTAATTAATTAATTTATTTATTTTTTACATTGACAGCTAATACTGCTTAAATTATGCAGTGTGTTTTACACTTTTACACTCTCTCACTAAATGTCAAAGTTTAAACAGTAAAACCACAGTGTTTACAATACTTGCACAGCTGTGCGCTGTTTAAAGTGTTTGGTAATCCACTGTAAAGGAAATAAAATATGGATAGCTGCATTTTCAGCTTGGCTCTCTTCTATCTCATTTCTTATTTGCTTTTATACTGGCATCTATTTATCTGGAAGCAGATGTGGTTTTATGTTCTTTACTAGGCGAAAAAAAGAAAAGAAAAAAGAGGGAAAAAAAGTGTCACTTTGAAATGCAAATGTACATTTGATCAAGTGGCATTTGGGAAACTTGTGTAAATGATATGTTGTTGTTAACTTGGCCATTGTGGCAGTTTGAATCAAGGCAATTTTACTGTGAGCCAGCTTGGTTTTTACAATGGGTTGTTGGTAACTAATTTAGACAATCGATCCAGAGGTTTTTTTTTTTTTTACAGAACTAACCATTTTACTTGCACTTCCTTTTGAGTGGGTACACTTGATAAATGAAACAGGAAGTGCATACTGAATCAGACAAAATCTGGATAGGAGCATGAATCCAGATTCAATTGCTTATACTGTAGATAAGTGATAACATTGAATATGTATACATGACATACACAGGGGTTAATGTAGGGTTAGTAAAAAAAAGAAAAAAGAAATTATATATATATATATATATATATATATATATATATATATATATATATATATATATATATATATATATAATTTTGAAGGTATGGGAATGGACTGGCCCAAACCTTGTACTGTCCTTCATGAACATGCACACCACTAAATTTGCATCCACTATTCAGTATCGTGACCCATCACCTCTTCATATGCCTTTGGATAGCGCAGAGTGAAAGTAATGACCTCCTCAGTCACTTCACATCTGTCTTAACAGACACCTCGCTCTGGAAGTGTGCTGTAACACTTTTTGCCTTTAGTAGAGCAATTTCATGTTCTCGATCACCCACACCTCTCTGACAGAGTCTCTTCTCTTGCTGGCTCAGTAATAACATCATGCTCTGTGGCAGGGTGCCACTGACGGCCCCGGTCTTGTGAGAGCAAGCCATCCTTGAAGCTGTGCTTTTTTTTAGGAGGTGTTGTGTAGAAGGGTGCATGTTCGGGGCAGTGCTTCATTAAGCTCAGATACTGCATCAGCACATGTTGGAAGTGGGACTCTTTATCAACGTCTGCTAATGGCCCTGTCTGCCAGACCCATTAGAGTAGCATGAAAGAGACAACACTGAACTCTCACCCCATCCAATGGATGCCTATGATTGCATGAAAGTCTTACCTATTATTCGAGATCGACACAGGCTTTAAGAGGTGAATACAGTCAGGACTGCAAAGCATTTGCATTTCTTAGCTCCTCTGTGTGGCCACTGACATAGCAAGCCGTCAGTAACACACTGTCATTTTTGAATCATGACACCTAGTAATGCACATCTTTATCCAATGCACCAAGAGTGCTTGCCTTCTAAACAGGGTTCTTATCTTAATGTAGCACATTATCCTTCTGACAACAATGACAACAATGAGACTCTCTGAAGGAGGAAATCCACGAGCTGTTATTGTCACAAAGCACAAAGACAGAACAAGAAATAATTGGACAAAATGAAATGTGCATTTACAAGGTTGTGAAGAAGTGAATTAAGGATTGTTCAGGCAAAAATACAATTTGACTTGAGTAATTGACTAGTAATTAAAAGCACCTCTCAATCAATCAGACCATGTATAAAACAAATAATTAAGCAAGTTACTGATCATTAGTAATGTATAGCACTATGTTGTTATCATTACTATTCATTTTTGGAAATCTGGACAAAAATATTTCAAACCTTCTAGTTTAAGTGTTTCATTTACTTTTATATTTTTATGATTTAATTATTAGCTTTTTTATTATTTCGCTCTTATATATATATATATATATATATATATATATATATATATATATATATATATATATATGTGTGTGTGTGTGTGTGTGTGTGTATGTGTGTATGTGTATGTGTGTACTCTTGTTTTTGTGACATATCAGGTCACACTCTGTATAATGACATGGGTATGACACAGGTATTACAAGGAAAGGGTGACTTATGAGGACATAACCCATGTCCCCATTTTTCAAAACGCTTATAAATCATACAGAATGAGTTTTTTTGAAAAAGTAAAAATGCACAAGTTTCCTGTGAGGGTTAGGGCGAGGTGTAGGGTTGGTGTAGGGCCATAGAATATACAGTTTGTACAGTATAAAAACCATTACACCTATGGGATGAACACACTTTTCACAAAAACAAATGTGTGTGTGTGTGTGTGTGTGTGTGTGTGTGTGTGTCTGTGTGGTATGTTTAATGGTAAGTTTAAAATGAGTGTCATAAAAAAACATTACCTAAACATAACCTAAAATGAGTAACCTAGATTACTTTACTAACTACAGATTACATTATGTAAAGTAATGGATTACAATTTGTGAATAATCTACCCAGCACTGCTGGTTGGTAATCCTGCTCTGATTGTATTAATGCCACAGCATTTTCTGTAGCCAAGCTGTGATTTAACCTGGTGCTCCGGTTGATGCACACGCTCCTCAGAAATCAAGGGTAAGTGGGGGATTCATCAGAGACCGACCGGGACCACACGAGTCTTCTTACTATCACGTTGGCGAAGACTGATTGGGACAAATCTTTTTCTCCCTCTGGTGTCAGGTCCCATTCACTGATCTGAATGCTTCTCAAGAGAGACAAATGTTTTGATTAGAGGTCCCTCTCAATGTCACCAGACTGGCAGTTTAAAATGAGACGTGCCCATCACGGCAGAAACAGACGATGGTGGGAGGAGCAGACAGATGTGTGTCTGAGTGATTTGAAGAGGTATCATCTAGAGCTGGGGAAAGATTGTTGTATTAGGTGCTTCTTTGCACATGTATGGTTATTTTTAGTGCACAACAGAACAGATAAACACTCGAAAATACAAGAATGAACAGTGCAAGCTCTTTAGACCCAAGTTTGCGCAAACAGAATCTGCAGCCAACAAACTCTTTGCAGTTCATAAAATAAAACAAATACCCTTTATAAAAGGTGCAGCCAGTACTTTTTATGCAATTATGTTATGTTGCGCTGGTGAGAAAGACATCTATCTTTGACTTCTATTTTGCCATGCATAATCATGCAAAATGAGGAGTTTTCATTTTCTGATGGCATTATAGAAATGCATTATTTTCTGGCAGTGATGAATAGTGTATTCGGCAAAATAAAGCATTTAATAACAGGAAGGTGGCATCCCATTGGTTGTGCGATTTTAAAATGACTGCCATTATTAGGTGGCCAAATGCAAGTTAAAGGGTTAATTCACCACTGGAATGATGGGCTTTTATAAACTGTAGTTGATGATTCAATAGAAATGTTAAGTCAGTGTAATCATGGGGTTCCATTTTTTGCCAAAAACTTCAACACCCATTTAAGGAAAATAGCAATATTTCAAGTGTAATCACTTTAATCTACTGTAACTTGCACTCACTGTTGTAAACGGAAGCAGTTCTGGGCTGATTAAGTATGACTTTGGCTTTGCGCACGCGCCGCTCAGAAGTGATGAACGCAGAGGCACAGAAGAGGGAATAAAACAAAAAATTGGTCACTAATTAGAAGTACAAAACGAGGATTTGTAAATAAAAATGTCAGAGGATTTTGATATAAGCCGAGAGGAGACTGGTTTTACTTCACTTCCTATGCTCCTGTTAACAAACATTGTTTTTTACGAGGCGCTGACCTCCATACATCATGCTCCTGGAGCTGCTTCTGTGTACAACCGTTGGCACAAGCTACATTAAAGGAAATATTATGTTTTGAATGTGGATACTTTTCTTACAAAAATGCATCAATTAGCTACAAGAGGCCTTTGTTCACCCCCAGGAGCCATGTGAGACACCTTTGTTTTATGGATGGGCACCTTTTGTTTAACCTCTTTTGGACTGATGCACTGCAACACCCACTAAGTGCCATTAAACAGCTTGAAAGATTAAAGAAGTGACTTATGGGCTAATTTTCATTTGTGGGTGAACTTACCCTTTAATATAGTTTCTTTGTCAATACAAGAGTCATCACTTGGTACACACCAAGTGTTTTTCTATAATGAGGAATTTGTGTGTGCCATCAGATGGCAGCTTTCTTTTCATTTCCCATCTTCTCTTTCTAGAACGAGCTGACGATTAGTCCATCTTACTGTCGTTTGATCAAATGAAGATGTTGAGATTGGAATCCTATTACCTCCACCGCTGCACGTATTAGTCTTTTTATTTCACCAAAGCGTTTGCAAAGCGTTCGCACTCTTTCAATCCCAGCCAATCAGTCGCAGGAGTCAGATGCCACAGAGCCGGCCAAACAAAAGATCATTACCATTCCTCACACAGCTCCTAATGGATGCCGTCCTGAGGCTCTCTGTACCACCCTAAGGATGGATTGACTTGAGTCTTCTCCAAAAAGCTTTGTTCCTATGAAGAGGTATCTCAAAGTGTGAAATTTATTTTGATTTGTAATGTTTCATGGACTTTTTCAAGGGCCATCTTTAGTAGTTTCTCTTTCTCTTCTTCTCTCCTCCACTCTTCGCCTTTTGTTTTCTCTCTGGATGTCTGCCTTGGGCTCTCTTTTAGTGTCTTTTTAGTTCTCTCTGAGAGATTCACTCTGATATCAAAGTGTCTAAGCCTCCATCTCGCCCTCAGGTTTTTCCTGTCTGCCCCACTGAAGAGTGCTGTGCAGAAACAACTGAAATACTTGAGCTTGGGTTTCAAACAAATAAAAGCAAAAGTAAATATGCACATGCTGCCTGCTTTGTTTCTGCACCCACACCATGACACTTGATGACCCTTAAACTGACCTTGACTTAAGTCCCTTGACCCTATGGTGTTGTTCGGTCTTTTTACATCATTTGAATGGTAGGAAGCTTGGTAATGGAAGGTTTTAGAACTTGATATGTGGAGGTATATATATATATATATATATATATATATATATATATATATATATATATATATATATATATATATATATATATATATTTATAATAGTTTTTACTTGAACTAAAACATAGAACATTAATTTAATTAAATAAAAAAATTAAAATAAATAAATACTGTCATGCAAGCAGCACCAGAGGATTAATGATACATTTTCACATAGCTCTATCCTGAGACATACTGAACAATGATGTGCAATATTAATTTGTGGACAAAGATTCATTGTGACAATTCTATCCCCCATCATTGACAAGACAACATATTTACTGTCTTCATCTCACTGCCTGTTGATGCCACTGATGTTTATTTATTTTTATTTTTGAGAATTTCTTACTATTCTTTCCCCACTTTTTCTGTCATTTTCCCTGTTGAGAGATGAATTGCCATCTCCTGGCATTCTCAATGCCGCGCTGCTCAGTTCTAAATAAAAAAAAAACACACCTGTGAGCCGCTGAGAGATGAATTGCCATCTCCTGGCATTCTCAATGCCGCGCTGCTCAGTTCTAAATAAAAAAAAAACACACCTGTGAGGCGTACCTTCTGCAGATGTTTTGGGAGTTTGAATATCTGGTCACTCTACCACAGACACTTTCTAATAACAATGTTTTCAACTTATAAATCTCAAAGATGGCCTCCCTTGCGTAAAACAAGACAGCATAGTGGACTGCATTAGCACGGCTTTGTTGAGTGGCAATTTAAGAGCCATCATCAACACTCACACTTAATTGCTGACACAATTCATCTTGTCGATTTCCCTGTGCAGCTTATCTTCTCTACTGTAACAATTAAATGAAGGCAAAAAAAAAGTATTGTATTTCTTTGCTCAGAGTGACTGGGGATCAGTGAGGACCAGTTTACACACCGTATCTTAATTTATCTTTGTAATGGTAAAGGGAATACCGAAACAATTTTTTTTTTTTATGTTTCACACTTCACTGAAATACACCATTGTGACTGATGAAAATGTGTGTACAGTAGCCTACCGCTGCTCCCTATATGCAGAGTACACAGTTTGCGAAGGGCACAAACTCCCGGGGGGGCACCGTCCCAGTTGCTCAAAAAAAAAAAAAAAAGAACCTGTGTCCTTTCCCCGACCACACTTGCAAACGCTCGCAACTCAAGTTTGCTGGTGAATGCTCATGATTGAAGGATGAACATCTATGCCCATGGAAAATACATCAGCAATCCGGCACAGAGAGAAGAAAAGGAAAGTAAAAAAATAAAAAATAAAATAAATAAAAAAAGTTGGCTCAATAGTATCTCAGTTGGCTTGAAGTTGGACGTTCGATATCCGCAAATTTAGGGACTGTCTCTAAAGTTACATGCGATGTTGGTATACACTTTTCTACAACCGAATGGGCTCAAATGCAAATTTAGCTCAATAGCATTTAAGGAGAAAAACTTACAGCCATTAAAACAACTGTAATGTGTTCACTTAGGTGCACTGTAAAAAAATGTACTGTAAAAAAACTGTAAAATCCTGTAAAAACGATGTTAATTGCTGTAAAATGGATTACAGGACGTTACTGCAAAGCAAATTACAGTTAATTGCTGTATGTGAAATACAGTAGTTTGTAGTATTTTTTACAGTAACATTGAATTTAACTTGTAGTTTATTGTACAGCAATATTTTGTAAATTCACCAAGGTACAGTATTTACCTGGCAAAAAAGTTGCCAATAAAGTCCTGTAAATATATTTTACAGCATTTTTTTGTAATTTCATTAAATTACAGTATTTAACTGGCAACAAAAGTTGCAAATAAAATCATGTAAATACCCCTAAATACAATATGATGTTGTAATAATTTTACAATGAAACTGCTTTAAAGAATAATTTTAACAGTAAACTATAAAATACCGATATAAATGCATTATCATGAGCTCTATCTTAATACATTTACAAATAAATAAAAACCAAGTCAATGATGTTGCAAATAAGTATTTATTAAAACTGGCAGAAAGACATTGCAAGGCTTTTACTGGTAAAATAAAAATGTCAGTCTTTCAACAGTTAAATATTATCATAAAAATAGCATAGCATCACAAATAACTGTTTAAAAAAAAGCCATATTCAGAGTAGAACATTAACTTTCTATAAAAATGAAGGTCAATCAACAGAATTTGTATAATTTTGTTAAAAAAAAATATGTTTTAAAGAAAAGGATTAAAATAAAATGCTGGAATCAACATTAAATCACAAATTCTGTTGTTTGACCTTATGTTCTATAAAATTAAGAATATTCCTGCAAAAGACAATTTAATAAATACATACTGAAAGTCCATCAACTTTCTGAGATGAGCACACACAGGTTGTTCCTCTTCTCTGAGACTCTGTGTCCGTCTTGTATCCAGTGAGTGTTGTGATTCCAAGAAAACATCTGCACATAAAAAAAAGCAAAAGCATCAGGATAAAGTTAAGTATTGAATGAAACTAGCTAAATAAAATAAATGTCAAAATGCCACTTAGTCAGTGTAGTTCCGAAGACGAACATAGCTTTTACGGGTGTGGAACGACATTAACAGTTAACAGTGATGAATGACTACATTTTCATTATGGGGTGGAGTAACCTTTTAAATAAGTAACCTTTTTCGCAAATGAAATTACTTAAGTACAACTCGTTACCTTTGAAAAAATTAATGTGTGCAAAAGATGCCTGTTCCCGGGACGCACAATGTTGAGGTATGAATTCACAACCATCTGACCCTCAAATAGTCAAAAGCCACTGGGTGGACCTGAAATGAATAAATATAAGCAATAATGTAACCTACAATGCAGTATTTCAATATAAAATGTAATCTAAATGACAAGTTTATCAAATTATTTAAATAATTAATACATTACCTAATAAAATCAGCTTCAGAGTCTTGAAGCATCGAACATTTCTCCACATAAGCTGCTATTCTTTGCACCTACAAGACATAAAGAAAATAATCTTGTGATTTCTTTAAAGCATTATGTACTGTAAATGAGACCAAAATTAACACCCAAAAAGGCATATATTTTAGAATAAACAAACTATTATAAATTATATATTTTATAATTATAAATTGTAATATTACATTGTAGAACTGTACCACCAATCAAATTAAATTATTAACAGTGCAAAATTACAACTGTGTAATGACATGAAATTTGAAAATACAATTAATAAATGTTGGAAAAATGCAATGCTACTTATTAAACCTGAAACTAATCCACCATTAGGTGGCAGTAAATAACTTAATGAGGGAATCAACTGAGTCATTCATTGAACCGATCCGTTCAAAAAGATGAATCATTTAGCTAAAGTTTGGAGAGTTTTGATTTGAGAGAGGTCTTTGTTTGGAACTATATTCGTTGGTGAAATACAACAACAGTTAATATTGTGTCTAAAAAAGTAAGTAACTTGTTAACTAACGCTAATTGTTTATTGAACTATGTATTTGCAATCGTGATACTCAGCAAAACAGCTCACTTGTGATGCTTCTTATATCATATGTTATGAATAAACTCAACAGTTGAACATTTACCTCATGTATTTTCTGTGAGTTTATGTGTGCCGTTAAGCTTGTTTTGATGTTGAATGAAAGGTTAATATAATCAGAATCAGTCTCGCATTTCGATGCTTCCTCAGTCTTTTTTTCTTTTCTTTTCTTTTTTTTTAATCAGGCTAACTTGTCCAGTCGGGCATATAAAGATGTATTTCACTTATTATATAGTAAGGCGTCGATTCAATATGGGATAGTTGAACACATATAAGTTAAACGAATGAAATTTCAAATTTTGCTGTTCGTCAGTTATTTCGATAGATAGTAGTTACTATGACAATCGTTCGCATTGGGCTTTATTTTAAGTTAGGTAAACAATACTTTTAAATGCTCTCAATAAGAACATGTTACTTCCAAAAATCGTACATTTGGCGTAACTTTGCTATGATAGCAATTCCCAGTTTACTGCACAGAAGTTACCAAGGCCACTACATGTCAGGATAGGAGGCTAATGTGACATGAAATCGCTTATACATTAACTTAAATAAATATAAAATTATATATTTCTTAAGTATAATTAAGTGAACTTACCAGGAATTATGAATAAAGCCTCTTATCTTCAATCGTTCTCGGGCTGCTCCAGTCGGCTGGGTTTCTGATTTGAATGATGCGCGCGCAATCCCATAATGCCACACTACAGTAAGTTAGTGTAAAAAGCAGGAACTACAGTGACAACACCTGCTTCTTTTAATGAATTACAGTTGACGTGGAAATATACTGTTAACAACTGTAAAACCTTATTTGACCCATAATGCATTGCGAATTACAGCTGCATCTTGTAAAATGTTTATACAGTAAAATTCTGTAAAATTTTGCTGTAGAAACTACAGCAATTTTTTACAGTGTGTCAACTACAATGCACACCTCATACATTAAAATAAATGTAAATAATTTAGGTAAAAACGAGGCCCATGTATCACTTTCAGGCATCTTCCTGTGAAACATTTTTGGCTGTTGACTTTAATAACGAGTTTTAATGTCGGCAATAATTTTACCAATGCATCCAATATTATCTCTGACTTTCCAGGTTCCCTTATGGAAATTATCCATGGTTTTAACAAGAATAACACCAACAATCATTGTTCTTGTAGCCATGGTAACCGCAAATTGGCCATGGTCTTGTTACTTCAAATAATTATTTACAAATAAGTATTAATAGCCTATAATATATATATATATATATATATATATATATATATATATATATATATATATATATATGTTAAAATTTTTTATAAAATATGTTATAAAAATAGCCTTTAAAATGACAAGCAAGTGTTTGTTTAAACCAGAGAAATTAGCCATTCACATTACTATATTTGATCAGTCCAGCTGGGTCGACTCATTTGCTTTAAACTGAAAATTCTGTTTCAAACTCACTCACGGAGCCCCGCACATGACATGCAAGAAAAAAAATTATAAATTATGCGCATGATTTACTAATTTGTTCCCTCAATGTACTAAAATGTGCACACAATTTAGCAAATTGAGGGAACAAATTAGTAAATTGTGCGCACAATTTATAAATTGAGTGAACAAAATAGTAAATTGAGGGAACGCAATAGTAATCGTGTGCACGTTTTAGTACATTGAGGGAACGAATTAGTAAATCGTGCACACGATTTAGCCCACTATTTTTTCCTGCATGGCATGTGCGGGGCTCCGTACTTACAACTTTGTACTTAAAGATTCACAATAAGACTGAAAGTGAAGCTTGGAAGTGCTTGCAAAACTATATGCTTTGGAACATTCTAAAGCTGCTGTCAGAGTTTACCAAATTTGAACTTTGGAATGCAGCAAAATGTGAAATGTCTTTGCATGAGCTAATGTTTCAAGTCTTCCTTAATTACATGCATATAATGTAAGTAAAAGAAACACAAGATGTAATTGTTTTATATATATATTTTTTTTTTCCTTCAAATATAGTTAACAAAATTGAACAAATATTTGGGAGCAAACCTACTACTAAACCACTGCAAAGCTAAATGTTTTGCTGGCCCTGTGCATACTCTGCATATTCATTCGATTCAGAGAGTGGTGAAAAGGAGTAGAAATTTCAATTGCCATTTGGAGGCTATGTCACTCATGTCCGATGTAAACAAGGTATAAACCTGCCATTTTACACCAATTTGACTAGACAAGAAGATCTATCATTTCCATGGCATCGACTTCCATTAAATCGTCAGCTTTCTGTTTGAAGCACAGCTGTCAGGCTTCCTGTGAAGGCAAATTAACATCTAGCATCCAGAATGCAGCCATTCTGATATCACTTTTAACATTTAAGATAATTTAAATCATGTTTTTTTTTCTATTTATTTATTTATTAAAATAATGGATAATAATGTATCCTCTTTGTTTACTGGCACTTATCGTTTATATTCATATGGCTTTTTTTGTTCTTTTTTTGCCTCCTGTCCACTGAAATCCAATTTTCATGTAGCACAGGTTACACAGATTGCATCTCTCAAGCTCACTACACTGTTAATAAAAATGAATCTGCCAATATGTTTGAATAACATTTTAACAGATTAAAAATATGTATTTTCATTGATGTGTTCACTTCCCCTTCCACATGAACTACCCTTTAGGGGTTTTATTTCATGCAGCTTTGATCTATCTTTATATTTAATCTTTGTCAAAGCAATGGGAATGCATTGTTCAAAGTTCAATTCTGTGAACATCAAAAGTGCTCTTTTATCTTGTTAACTGGGAGTGAATAAAGTATCAGCACTGCATTTGAGAACAGGTTACATTTGATGTTTTTTTTTTTTTTACATCACAACATTTTACAGCAAATAGGTTTTTAGTATATTGACATCATTCCACTAACATTCATTATATTTGCTTTTCCTAGTGGATCTGATTTAATGAATATTTAACTTGTACAACTGAAACAACAAGCTAAACAATTTATTTGATAAAAGGTCACTTGCTTTTCTCTCACACAGAACTATATTTATTGCAACAAAATGAAAGTGACCCACCAGAAACCAAAAAATAAAGGCCAGCTGCTTTGTTGCCAGAAACACCAAATTCAGAGCGAATCTCTGATGCTTTACAATCAAGAGTGTACAAACCAGGATTAATAAAAGTGTGGATGCCATATGACACTATGCCATTCTCTGGTTATGAAGCCTAGAAGCAGTCTTTGGAAAGATTTGATGAGATCAGGAGGAAAGACAGATCAAAACGAAAGAAAGAAAAAAGATTCAATAAAGGCTTATGATAGTTGATGCCACCATGAATGCCCTCGTGTCTCTTTCCAAGTGGCTTATGGGAAAAGCACAACACCCACAGGCCTCTTCTATCTGCCATTTATAATTTTTAGAGCCCATCATCACATGCAATCCATCTGTATTTCACCCCGCAGCTGTCCTGTTGTGTCTAATGCCTTGTGCAACTGGTGTATAAATATGCAGGCTTCATTGCTGATGTTTATTCTGACTGCTCTGTGTGTTTGCGGCAGGGGAGACAAATCTTAATTAGAACGGAAAGCATTGTGCCATAGCCATACTGGCCCCATCATGTGTTGGCTTATTTGTTTTTACTTGAGAATGCATGACAGGAAATGAGCTTGTAAATTCAGATTTGAGGGAAAGATGAGCACACAGAAACAAGCGCACACACACACACACACACACACACACACACACACACCAAAGCCTCATCTTACATTATCCACTGTCAGCATGCAATGTTTATTTGACTATTAATCTGCAGTAGCCAGCTGAGCCTGAAGGGTCTCGTGTGTACATGGTGATAAAGCGTGCCTAGTTGTTACGAGGGAGAATTATGCATCCAGAAGTTGAAATTTTATCTGTATGATCCATCTGATGATTCACAGGAGGACAAGGGGCTCATCGGGACCTTTTCAGTCCTCTTATAAAGTACACCCATCCCTCTGTAATTCAAAGGGACGAAATCTGCACGACATCCAAAGTCCGCGCAGTTGGACTATTGAAGCCCACACTTTCAACCAGGTTGTTCCACACTTAGCAAATTTCGCCGTAATGATTTCTCCTGGTTTTTACCATCATGTAAAGGCCCCTAATGGGCATCCTTTTCAGAAACGCTTTTGCGCTATCAAATGTAATTTACACATTCCAGAAACGTCAGCGGATGGATAGAGTTGAAAGCAATTACCATATACGTTTTGATGTCAGCACCATTTGGATTTTTGAACAGCTTGCTTCCATAATGTTCAGGTGCTGTGCCTCCAGGTTCAATAGGACTTCGTTTAAACAGTTTGGTGAATTAAACACGTTTTAGTCTTGATCTTGTGTCCTCATCTGATTTCTAGTTTAGACTGCAAGAGTCAAGGTGCTAGCTTTTAATGAAGCAAAACTGCAACTGTAACATTTACGTTTCAGATGCTTTTAATGTAATTCTTCTTGTATTTGACCGGTAACCCTTATTTTGTTAGTCAACTTTAAACATTCTACTACCTAAGAGTAACTTTGCAACTATAGCTACATGTAAACTAGCAGTCATTAGAGTATGAGAAGACTTTCTGCCTAATATCTGATAACAATTATTTTGATGATCCACAATAGAACTTTAAGTAACTTTCAGTGTACGTCAGATTATCCTACTAACCCCAACCGAGCAGTCTATTAATCCTCCAATGGCTGCTAGTATATATATATATATATATGTATATAGAGAGAGAGAGAGAGAGAGCGTTATTTGACATGAAGTTGTAAAGTTACGTATAGTTAGTAGATTGTCCATTGTAGACTATTGAAATTAAGTTTAACCATCTGACCTCATGAAAATGGCAGGAGAGTACATGTTAATACTGTAAATACTGTAGGGTAGCTAGAGACTAAAACAATTTGCTTCAAGAAATAGTTCATCCACAGATAAATTATGTAATTTACTCACCCTCATGTCATTCAAAATCCATTTCATGCTTTTCTGTGTAACGAATATACATATATATATATATATATATATATATATATATATATATATATATATATATATATAGATTTGTGAGCAATAATAGCTCAAGCTTTCAAAGCACAGATCTGCTGATTAATTGTTTTGTTGATCCTCTCCACACTTCTGCTGCATTGTCCAATTAATGATTGCACAGCAGATAATTAAGGGCATCAATCAGGCCCTGCACCTTGGAGCTGAATGGCGTGTGCAGATTAGCAAGGGCCATGAGTGATTGGCGGGATGCGGCTAAGGCCAGAAGTACATCTCCGCCCCCCACGGGGAAGGACGCGGGCATAAATCTTCCCTGTCAATCAAATAAAGCTCTTCCTCACAAACACATCCAGGTCAAGGTTGGGAGAGTGATTTAAGAGAGATTAATAAAGAAGTGCTGGATGGCAGTAAATAAAAATACATGACATGATGATGTGCATATGGTTTGAGATCAATGAAAAATTAGGAGGCTCTGTATCTGAAGAGTATGAAGAGTTCACCCAAAAATGAAAATTTTATGTTTATCTGCTTATCCTCAGGGCATCCAAGATGTAGGTGACTTTGTTACTTCAGTAGAGCACAAATTATGATTTTTAGCTTCAGCTGTTGTAGTCTCTCAGTCGTACAATGCATGGCAAATGGTAACAGAATCTATGAGAGAAAAAAAAAAACATGCACAGACAAATCCATATTAAACCTTGCAGCTCGTGACGATATATCGATGTGTAAAGACAGAAAACGATCGGTCTGTGCAAGAAACTGAACAGTATTTAGATTAAATTTTTTTTTTGGTTTTACCACTGATTCACGCAATGTCCCTCTTGTGAACGCGCTTCAAAGCAGCCTTCATCATCTTCTTCTTGTTGCTTTATGGCAGATCACAGATTTATTAGTGCATTACCGCCACCTAACTCTTAAACCATTGACATGACCATCCTGAATGAGATTGTAGATAGTGTGTCAAATTTTCATTATGGGTGAACTATCACTTTAACCACGAATATGACGTTTAGATTGATGAGACATTTTCCTACCTGCCTGAAACTTGCTTGTGATGTATTGTTTTATTCAAGAAATTAATAAATAAATCTGCTAAATCTGGTCATTATTTTTTTTTCAAAATGTATTAGCAAAACCACATTATTTACTACTACTACTACTAATAATAATAATAATATATTTATTACCATTTAAAACTTTTTTCCACCATGACACATTTATCATTTATCATAGAAGTTTCGTTTGCGGTTTTGTCCTTATTATTATTATAATTATAATTATTATTATTATTATTATTATTATTATTATTATTATTATTATTAATGTTGATATCATTTTTTTATTGTTTTTATTTCAGTTTTAGTTTTAGTTATTTTAGTAAATCTAGTTAAACTAAATGAAAATAAGAAATGTTTAATTGGCAATTAGCAGAAATAATATTTAAAAAATAAATAACAATAAAATATTATTTTAATTGTTTATTTTAGTCAACCTTTATTTTATTTATTTATTTTTGAAGTTGTATTATTTGTTAATAACCACATTCATAATCATTAAATTATTTTAAATAAATTAATTTACCATGCAATGTCATGATATGTGCATATGGTATGATGGTATTATGATCTGATACCATGGTACAGCCGTGGTACTATAATTAGCATAGTAATAGCACTGTAGGTTGCATATATTTATTCCTTTCAGTTTATCAATCATAATGGAAAATATAGTAGTTTCTTCAAATGTCTAAGGTGAGAGCTTTATTTACATTTAGCAACTGAGGAAATGGTCAATGGAAGTTGTTTCATAGGCCAAAGCCATTAACTTTTTCATGAGGCTGTTTAAGCTTTAAGTGATTGGTATTAGCAATGCAGGCAGGATGATGATCGGATAAACGCGGGATTCTTCAGCTATAGCGAGGGAGATGCAGGGTGCTGATTGATCTGGCCATCAGCTCCGGCCCAATAGGCAGGATTCAATTAAACATAATTTGTGTTTGCAATCGCCTGGGGCCCCAGGACTGGATTAGCTGAGCTCCAGCAGGGCTGTCCCTGTTATTATGCCTTCAATTAACACTGAGTCTGAGCCAGCAGGTACATACTGAAACCGTGTCTGCCGCTGGTCTAATTTACCTATCTGTCTTCCGTGATGGGCTTTTCATCTTTGAGCCAAGGGACACAAAGCCGACAAATGCAGTGTGTATGGCGATTTCTAATTTCAGCCAGGTTTAGAGTGACAGCATAGAGAAAAAACACAATAATGGTGAAATTTATTTATTTATAGCCTTCTCTAATTAGTCTGGGGCAACACAGCAGACTGTCCTGTTAGTAACAGCCAGGATTAGGAAACGGTCTTCTCTTGCCATTGGCTAAATGAAGGCTTCCAGTGCAACATGTGCCCGTGGGCACACCGAGGAGGGAGTTTAATCATGCTGTGCAACCACATCAGTGGCAGAGACCTCAGTCAACCCCTGCTGGTCGATGCAGTAACTACACCTATATGCAGACAAAAAGCTCCACTGATGACCATTCAAATGTCTTTTTTAGAACTTTTTCCGTTTAAAACTATACACGCATTGAATAATGAGCCAGTTCTTTTCAAAGAGTCTAAAACATACAGCACATTCAGTGTAGTCTGATTCCTGAATGAATAGCTTTAATGAGCTTGTTCTTTTTAGTGAATCAAAAATGTAGCACACAACCAGTGTATTCTGATTCTTAAACTAATTACTTTAATGAGACTGTTCTTGTTGATTAATCAGAAACATACAGCACTCTTTTTTTATTATTATTATTATTATTATTTATTTATTTTTTTTATCAGAAATTCACAATGCTATCACTGCAATCCAATACCTGAATTATAAACTGGTTATTTTTTTGTAAATCATAAACATACATTGTCACCACTGCAATCGAATTCCAGAACAAATGACTCGTATAACAATGTATTATTTTTGTGAATCAGAAACATACAGGGCAACCAGTGTAGTAAATTAAACTGTAACCACTGTAATCTAATTTCTGAATGAATAACTGTTATGAATCAGTGGTTTTTAGTAATAATAAAAATCACAAACATTTAGTGGGTAAATAAATGTGGTTAAAATAATCAAATGTTTTTGCTTTGCAGTTTTATATTTAGTGCAACTTAAAACGTCCAAGTAAAAGCTATAACACAGACATGTCAGAAAAAAAAATAATAAATAAATAAACATAAACAAACAAACAAGCAAATATCATTATTACGTTGGCAATAGTATCACCCCTTTGTGTCAGTATTTGATGAACCACCTTTTTCTTTAATTAGATATTTTAGTCTGTTGGGATTTGTCTCTACTAACTTTGCACTTCTAGAGTTTGCAATATTTGCCCACTCTTCTCTGTGGACTGCAGTCTTCAAGTCATTGCACAGATTTTCATTGGGGTTTAAGTCAGGACTCTCACTAGGCCATGCAATGACATTCACCTTTGTCTCCTTCAACTGCTGTGTTCTCAGTTCTGCTGTGTGCTTTGGCTCATTTTCATGTTCACAACGTTCTGGCAGAGGGCAGCAGATTTTCCTTAAGAAATCGTTTGCCCTGTCCATGTTTCCTACTATACTGACAAGTGCTCCAGAAACTTGAGAAAAGCAAGCTGCGGAGAAACACCTCATAACCGTATATCACCACCTCCATGCTTTACTGGAGGAATGCTGTTATTTAAATGGTGAGCTGGATTGGATTTCGTAGAAGATTACGTCACGACAGTTTCCTGTGGCGTCGCTATGGCGACCAGGTATTATTGTGGAGGTACTATCTGCAATGGAAAACGGAGCGAAAAGCGAGCCGAGATGAGGCCAGTCGAGTCGAGTTGAGCTGGAACTGGTAATGGAAAAGAGCCATTAGTTGACTGTTTGCTTCAGTTGCACTACCAAGGATTGAAATGCTCCAGGAAAACTATTTTCAGGCTGAGCTGATCAAACTGAGCACAGCTGATCTCAGTTGAGAGTCAAATGGATTTTTATGCCATTGAGAAGGTTACACCTTCTAGCTACACTTGAAGTGTCCATTTTCATTTCAGGCTGCAAAGCAATATGATGTGGTTATTTTAAAGGGGGTTGATTATTTTCTATACCCACTGTGGAACAAATGACATGTTTGAGCATGTTCTTTTTTTATTCCATCGAAAACATACAACACAACCAGTGAAGTTCAATAAATTCCTCATTACATGACTCCTATGTGCCCTGCCCCTCTCTGTCTCAAATTTATCACAACAGAATTTTTATGCATTTATTGCCAGAATTTTATTCATTAGCATTGTTAATGAAACAGTTCAGGACTGTGAATCATTAACAGGCTCTGGACCAGAATTGTTCAATTACTGTCCCTGTTTCAATGTTATAAATGGAGACATCTGAGGCTGCAAGCTTAGCCTAAGACAGTCACCGATGCAATGCTCCATTGGCACATCCTCTTCCAAGCTAGAAGGAAATGGTAATATGGGAATAAATGGAGAGAGGTAATATCCTCTGATTAGGTGTGTGTGTGTGTGTGCTCGTTCCCAGAAGAAGTGTTGTAGAGCCACTGATTAGTCTCTTCGAGTGGCTATTCCTTACTGCCCTGAGAGTCATTTCTGATTCACAGAGGGTGAGTTTTGAGAGCGTCTGCCCGTCACATCTCTGTTATTGCCAGATGAAATAGAGCAGGGGTTTGTGGACTGCCAGTGCTGTTGGAGGGTAAACAAATTACCACAGAGTGAGATGAAAACATTACAGAGCCCATAATGATCCCTGGCTCATCTGTTTGAGTCTGTCTATTCCCCTCACTTAAACAAGCATACACATAATCCAATCTGTCTAAAGGGACTGCTGAACCTTGTCAAGGTGTGAAGAACAAGTGCAAACAGAAAAAGGAGAGTGAGAATGAGAGAGGAGGCTGCAGGGGATTGGCTAAACACATTTACTTCATAGTCTGGGAAAACACGCATTGGATAACAGATGTCACTTGCGTTTTATTCTGATTGAGGCTTGGGACACACTAGATGATTTTCAACTCTTAACCGATTTAAAAACAATGGGAAACCACAAAGAAACAAAGACAGTTTCAACTGATTTTAGCATTATAATCCTCTAAACGCGTACACTAGATGATTCGACCAGACTGCAAAACCACACACTTGCTTTTTGTAGGAATGATTTCATAGTGACACAGGATCTCACAGAGACACACATGATCAAACGTGACTAGAGAAGAAAAACACACGGAGGACAATCAACGTTGTCAGCTTGGCTATCATGGGTATCACATCACAGGCAGCCTGATCAAGAGTCATAAATATTAAATGTGTTTGATATTTACTATTTGAGTTCGGGGATGCTCCGTCTCGATCGGGTGGAGGATTTCTTTGGACATTTGGACATCATTTGCGACAACTGTCGATTCAGGCCATGTTCAATTTACTTAAAACAGCCTTAAAATCTTAAAGTATGTTGCCAGCCTGAGCTGAAAAGATTTTTGGTATATCGATTTGTAAACATGAATACTCTGCCTCAGGTTTGAGAACTGAATGTAGTTGTAAAGCTGAAGTATACAATTTCTGCTAAATAAATGAAGAAATAAAGATCGGGAGAGTGATAAAGAAGTGCTAGTAAATAAAAATACATGACAGACATCACTATAAACATATTAATATGCACTTTTTCATTTTTACTGTACAAACAAACAGATAAATAAACACTATAATATAATATAATATAATATAATATAATATAATATAATATAATATAATATAATATAATATAATATAATATAATAGAATAGAATAAGGGACATAATAATATAAATGCCACTTAAAATGATGTTGCAGCACCCCATATATGTGTACACAAGCAGCAATTATATTAAATTCGCTTCATAATTATCCAATTACTGTAGGTATAAATCTATAAATAATTTTTCAAACAACATTTTTTGGTAGCTGAACTAACCTGCGAGGTAATAACACCCCTGCTGTGGCCTCATCTCTTCCCATGCCATCTGTTCTTCATCATCATTATAACAGCCAGCACTAAATCAACTCAATCTTTATACACTGACACCCAGATAATGTTGTTTTGGTGGTTAAGGGGTTATGACAGTTGGATATTCATTTATTTATTTATTTTTCTACTTTTTTACACTCATATCACCAGTATTACAGGAGGCAGGAATGCTAATTAACTCCCTGCTGGGGAATAACCTAATCAACCTCACCACTATTTTCTTAAAGGGGTAGCGTTCTTTACCTTTGATGCAAATGGGTGGCAAAAAGTGTGATTTAGTAGTGCTAGGTTAAATGGTATTGTTATACGTTTTCCAAGTCTTTCAAAATCAAACTGTCATGTTTGATAATTGAAAATGAATGGTGCAATTGTACCTGAATGTGAAGAGATTCAGGTTGAACACAGTACAGTGGTTTTTAACTGCATCTGTACACTGTAAGAAAAAATACACCATATCTACTCAATAAAAATGAGGCAACAGATTACAAACAATAGTATTAATTAAATTTCACAAGGTTTGGTATTGAGTTAATATTAATTAAATGAGACCCTTAATAGTTATTCATTTAATATGAGTAGATTTGAATAGAAAACAGCACATAATTAAGTATAACCTAAACAAAAATATTGAGTTGTTTTGAAAAGGATAAACTCCCTAATGTGTAAATAGTACTAATGAAAATTAATTTGATTCTACATATCATAATTGAGTAATCATCATCTACATTAATCTGCACATTGATTTGAATTTAATCAATGCAATGAATTAAATCTAAATATTCCTTTCTTATGAATAATATGGCCCAGAAAGTACGAAACTTAAATACTCAAATAAGAATTTTATTAACAATTCACTTTTGTGCTTTAGACACATTGTAGCAAATCATTGTACACTGCAACCACAGTCTCATTTCAAGTCAGAAGTTGGATCTTGCATTTCAAACCAGACATTTGAAAAGGACAGAAAGCTGACTTTAAACTATTTTGTAAAAACAAAAAATAAATGACATACAGAATGGTGATGTGTCCATAAACCTGTTTCCATGCTTTCTCACCTCACACCCCACTAAATTGGGTCAATAATGATCTTAAAGAAAAATCCTCCAGAGGTGCATGTACCAAAAAAAAAGCAGAAAAGTGTAATTTGTACAGAGTAATAAACATTTCGTACTTTGAACTAGAAATCTCACTGACATTCGTGGGATAAGAGTCCAAATCAGTGCTAACTTACAAACATAACACTTTCAGATGTGCAATTCCCAAGCTCTGTAGAAGCTAAACATTGTGTAGCAAAACATGTACACTGCAACCACAGTCTCATTTTCAAGCCAGAAGTTTGCTCACGCGTATCAAACTTTTGCAGAACTTTGAAAAGGACAAAATGCTGACTTCAACTTAAAGGAAAAAAAAAAGGAGCAATAAAGATCTTAAAGAAAAGTACTCCATAATGGCATTTGCCAAAACATAAATAATAAAAGTGCAAATTGAACAGAGTTAAATACATTTGTACTTTGAATTTAAAACAATTGAAATGTACGACATTTTTGGGACAAATCAGTGCCAACTTACAAACATAGCACTTTCAAATGTGCAATTCTCAAGCCCTGTAGAAGATGAACATTGTGTAGCACAAAAGTCTGCACGGCAATACAGTCTCATTTCAAGCCTGAAGTTTGCTCTTGAGAGACTGGACTTTACTTGAAAGCTTTGAATCATCCAGTTCCAAGAAAATGTTTTGGAACACCTCAAAGGTATACTTCGGCTGTCTGGGATAATCTAGATTCAGCGCATAGGTCAAGCCAAGGAGGACAGAGCAAGCCCTTGCAATATCTCCAAGTCCTGTGATGACTTCCACGCCCTCTATGATGATCCCAATGATCTTCGGGCTGTTGCTTGTAGAAGCTCCAGGCTTTGGGGTCACAGTAATGGCCATTATGAGCTGTTCAAGTTCCTCCAAGTTCTCAGTGTCCTGCAACATGAAATTGTCTTTGTCTTAGTATAAAACTGTTAGAAATATATTGCAAGCATATTACATTACTAGAAAAAAAACATTCATTATTGTTTTCATAGCTTATAAATCTATTTTATTAGATTTTATTTTCTTGCAGGCTTTGGTGTCAAATTGTTCTTTGTTTTGTTTTCTTCTCTATTTTGATGTTTTTGTACAGGGTTCATGCAAGTTACAATAAGTCATATTTTAGACCTTTTGAAGACATTTTAAGACCATAAAAAAGTAAATTTAAGACCTACACGATTCATTACTAAAAAATATTCAGATCACAGAAATTTTGAAAAAAATGATCATTAATTTAATTTACAGATAAAGGTCACATATCTAGATCAAGCACCAAATTGAGGAATTAAGGAAATATGGTCCTTGAATTAAGTTCAATGTAAATTAAGTTCACCTACGTTGAATTCTTTGATAAGATGTCCCCCTTGTTCTCCAAGGTATTCTATAAGATACCGAAGAACAACTTCTCCGGTCCTCTCAATCGAAGAGTGCTGGGGAGGAATTCACCAACTGATAAGTCAATCACAAAAAAATAAAATAAAAATTAAAAAAAACAACTGCGTGTTTCTTTAATTTAGAAACGTAAACACATGACACCTATCAATTCTGATCGTACTTTACATGCCTGCTTTACTTAATGTATAAAGCTTCGTCAGACCACAAGGCAGAGCTTCATAATTGCTTTTAAGTAGAAAATGTACTGTTTATGATTTCATGATAATCCATTAGCCCCTTCCACACATGCACTGCAAGCCTGAAATTATAAAGACATCACCTGAAGGAGAATGTTCGAATCTGACATTAAATGGATTTAACCCGGACAGCTCTATAGTACAAAGTCTGTGTCATTTCTGAATTACCCCAGGTGTGAATACAACAGTGAATTATCCGGAGGATTCACAGTGAGCAATTGGAGGTATTAAAAAGGGTTAACCCTGTTAAAAAGGGTTTTCTTGGGAGCTTTTTTTTTTTTTCCTTTTCTAAAATAGTACAGCAGCTCTGGAGGACAATTGTCTATCATTCAGTTTGATGTCCTTATTCATATAATTTGGAAATCTTATGGAACAAAGCTACTTTTAATTTTGAAAATTACTGTACCTGCAGCAGTTCCATTATGATCTCCAGTCTTCTTCCAAGTGCTCCATCTTTGGCACGAAATAGCGTCAGTAGCTTGGGAGTGTGACGGTCTAACACAGAAATAAATTTCAGTACCAGAAGTACAGTACAGAAATTCTGCATTGATCTGAAACACAAAGGCAACAAAGATATCACATCAGTTCTTAGCCTCTTAAACCTCTCTCATATAAATTGTGTAACATTCAATACTTTTTTAGTAGGCTACTTTGAGTACTGAAGTCCTTTTCCACAATATTTGCCAATTTATACATTCTGGAATTGTAAATGAGGAAGAGTTAGATGTAATTGTAAAGATTTTAATGACATAATTGAAACTTTGTGGGAGAAAAAAAACATGTTAGACAAATTATTAATCAAAGTATGAGTATTTGTTTACATTTTTAGTGTACGGTTTAGCTGTAAAATGAGAGAGTTTGTGCCAATTTAAGATTACCACACTAAAATTAACAGATTTATGCATGAAGAGAAATAAAATTGCGGCTCTTAAACGTAACACTGTTAATAGACTGACTTCACGTGGATTTAGCTAAGTTAACTTCACAATTGCAAGTTGCAACAAAACAGTGAAACAAAGAGAGAAGTTACATTACCTGCCCCGGGAAGACGAGCTCCAAACACGAGAAGTAAAGCCAACGGAACTGCGTCAAGTGCAGTCTGAAATATAAGATGCTCTTCCAGCGATAACCCCAAATATTCCGCTTTATGGAACCTTAAAATTAAACGCAATGTACTTATTTACGCAATTTCATAAAAACATACTGAGGATATGATATTAACAAGCGAAAGACCTAGGAACCATGATAGAGAAAAAGGTAACCCACATCCTTCAAAATAAAAGTTTGACTTCGATACATAAGAATTCTTCCAAAATGTGTAATGTTGTGTTCATATTATAGCGCAACAACATTACACTATAGACTTCCAACAGAAACCAACTTTGTGTTGCTGCCGAGTCTCTTTTTCTGTGATTTTATATTGTAATATACCACTACATGCGTTCTTCTTACTAGCCCAGTGATAACAAAATAAGTTTTCTTACCTAAGTCAACCACTTAAATTTTGCAAGATGAGCAATGTGGAAGAAAACGAACATTCACTGTCTGTAGCCTACTCTCTTCAAATGTCTTCTTGATGTCTTCAAATGTCTAGGCCTGATGCATTTTTTAAATAAAAAGGCGCACTTCGACAGGAAGTGCTTTTCAATTAAAATTAGCCTGATTACATTAATTTGAATTCACTCAATATTCTCTCCATTTGGGATTAGATAAATATAATGCTTAAGTTTTATTTAACTACAATGGGTAGATTTTATTCCAACCATTTTTATTTAAAATGTAATTAAATATTTGCATCAAAATCAAAAACACAATTATATTGAATACATTTTAACCAAAAACATTAATTAAAATCTACATGACCACAGAATCATTTCTTACAGTGTACATAGCTGGAGGGAGGAGAGACCCTCAAGGCACTGACTGCAGTAGTTACAGATCCTGGACACATGCCTGGAATATCAACAAACTGCACCTCACCATCTTACTTCATTTCAAAACAATACATACCACTGGCATTACGGCTATGTCATTGTTAGGGATTGACAGCCATGTTTAGATTTGGATGTGAGTCTTGAAACATAGCAGCTTATGATAGAGACTTGAAAACTGTCTGTATGAACCTGCAACTGAAGTCCATATTCTGTTTGTGACTATTAACTGTAGCCATAACATTAAAATGTGTTTTGGTCTATCGTATCACAGGTAGACAAGGGAGGCACATTCCCATTTACACATGGTGCTTTAACGGTCTTCTTATATCCACTTTTGACCACTTAACGGAATTTTTTTTTCTTCTTCAGTTTTTAGTTTTGTTTTGTTATTGAGGGGAGGCTCTATGGGCTGGTGTATGAAGGTCCATGTAACGCTTCAATAGCACGACCATATGATGCAAATGCAAATGCAAAAAAAAAAAATAATAAAGGAAAAAAAGAAGAAGAAATAAAGGAAATAAAATAAACCATTTGAATCTTTTTTTCTCAGTTACTAGATCAATAAATTAATTCCATTTTGTTATTTTTCATTTATGTATTAATTTTTTTTTATTATTATGTATTTTTTTTTTTTTTACTTTTGCCAAATTGTGGCTTCAGAAATAATGATTTAAATAAATTAAAGCTATACAGTTTTATTTATTTATTTATTTATTTATTTATTTTTGTTGTTGTTGTTTTGTATTCCTTCTTTCATTCAATTAGTGTGGTGGCCTGTACCATTGGCTTGAAGGACGAACACAGTGTTATTATTGGCTTAACCCCTTCTCAAGCAGCACCCATTTTGGCATGGTGAAATAATTAACATAAAATAAAAATGTTGCTGTTCTTGAGTCGTTCTGCCTCGTTTGAAATGTATCTACATTTATCTAAAAATAAATAACAATTACATTTCTTAGTTTTGCTCCGTTGTTAATTGTAACATTCAATATTATAGTAATGAGAAAGTAATAAGGCTCTCTATAGTTTACCATTCACAGTAAATGAAACATTTATAAAGAGGGTAAGTGTCACTTCTGCCCACCCTGGTAGATTAGCATTAATCATTCATAATCAGCAAGATTTTGTCATTCATGCTGATCGGACATGGCTTGTTATTGTTCGATTGTTTTGGCCTCACCCAGCTTTGCTTTGAAGGACTTGATTATGGGGTGTTCTAAAGCAGTAGTGCCATATGAGGGAGAGTGCAGGAATCTGTTGCCTCCACTTCACTGGTCTCCACGCACGGCTGCCTGTGCAGCTGGCAGTCTCTAGTGCTGAGAAGGTGAGGGGGAGAAGGAGGAAGGGTCTGCTCCGAGGCCGGCTGCCTGAGCATCCAAGCGGAACGCTGCCAGATGTGACCGAAGCATCGCTGAGCTTGAAATGTGTGCAGATACCTCCTACAGAGTGGGCCAACTTAAGCCCCCAGTTCAACCCTAGCTATTTTTTACCCATTTTTCTACATCCCCATCTTGAATGGCCTACATAGAATTTCCTGCTGCTTGAGGTGGTTTGGAGAAAATAAAACAGGCTGGTGTTTTGCTGTCCGAGTGGACGCACTAGGTGGGGCAGTGCTGCAAATATTGCAATTGCAACATGCAACTGTCAATAAATGGAAGTTACTGCATGTGAATTAAGGCTTTGCAAAATTATGAATAATCATAATGTCAAAGGAAAAATTGACAGTTATTATGTATCATAATTGTGCAGTACCATAGGCTGCTGCCATTCATGTTGAATATTACCACATGGTATAACAATACACTCAGGTTACATCCACACATCGGCATTATGCAATTCAAAACATATCGAAGCTTGATGGCATATCGCATACCAACTGCCTGTTATTGAAGAGCAAATATTGCTCTGGCTCAGCTAAAACAGCCTTTTTAAGCCAAAGAGTGGCTAGTGCACATTAATTCAATGCACAAACCATGAGAATTGCAAGGTCAGGGTGCAGCTGACATGGTGATGTGTATTTGAGGGAAGTCAAGGGTTAACAAGAGCCCTGAGTGCAATAACAGCCAAGGCGGTCATTCAATTACTGCACCGAACGGACGATACAATAATACACATCTCATAGTAGAAGAGAGAACAAAAAAGAACAAGCAAGGATTCATCTGCGCTCAGTATTCCTATAACATGATAAGGCAAGCAAAAACCTGACGCCTCTCATCAGCCTGGAAGTGGGTCTGCTGCGTCTCATAGTCGTGAGATAAACTCCTCCGTCTGCAGTCTCTGCAAGCTCACAGAGTAATCTACACAGGACCTTCACAGCAAACACACACACAAAAACAAAGCAGCTCACAGCGCTGCACATGACAGAATGAGAAAGACTGCAGTGTCCAGGCAAGCCTCCTAGCCTTCAAAGATGAACAGCCCAATATATTCATAAGAATTCATAGTGCATATTTGCAGTTGTTGATTAAATAATAGCTTGTTGGAGCGGCAGATGCAGGATTTCGCCAGGGAGAATTTGTATAAAATCAATCTGTGGACTCGTGTTTAGCTTTTAACAAGACATTCATCACATTTTACTGGAGGCAGGACAGAGGTATGACTGATTTGTTTAGTAATCCATGGAATTCTCAGCGTTAAAGACATCCTTTTGGATTCTGGCAATTAGTTATTTTCTGCCTGTGTGTTCAATTTAGCATTAATCTAGAAAATGGCATATTTTATAGGTATTAGAACATACTAACACAGAGACATGTCCATAGCTGACTAAACAGAGAAACATAAGAGAGTCCAAGTGTTTTCAAATAAAGGTAATTACTACAGACTGACCCTATCTCTGATAAGAATGTGCAATATAAAATATTTTCATAAGTGACTTGCCAGTGTGTCACCTGAATGAGTCAGTCTCAAAACCTGTATAATTAGACTGAATTAGCTTCATGTTCCATCGTGATTCCTGGATGCAGCATGTTCATAAGCTGTTGACAGAGAAGAAAAGTTTTTTTTAAGACATGATTAAAAGATGTAATTGTTTTTTTCCCACATGGAAAGAACCAATATGTGGATATATGTGCATATATGAAACCTATATGCAGTGTATATGCACATATATGCTGCATATATGCCATATATATACTGCATATATGTGTATATATACTGCATATATGCTGCATATATGCGTATATATGCCACACATAGGCAAATTGAGGTGCATATATGTGCATATACAGGAAATATAGGTCTCCTGTATTGCTTCTTCATATCCACATATAAGCCCTATAGATACAAGATATGTCTTCTATATAGTTAATGACAGGATCTGGTTATTTTGTAGCTCATATCTCATTTTTGACTGTCATACATGATGCCTAGCTCATATTTTCTATTATCAAGAAAAAAACTAAGAATTAACGAAAAAAAAATATGCAAGAACTTATGTATGTGCGAACATGTGAAATTGGTATCACATGTAATTGGCATGTTATGGAATTTAACTATGGCAACATATTAACATGATATACAGAGTCGGACAGTAACGGAGCACATTTACTTGAGTACAGTACTTAAGTACAATTTTGAGGGATCTGTACTTTACTCGAGTATCATTTTTGGGGTGTATTCATGACTTTACTCAAATACATTTGAGAGGCAAATATTGTACTCTTTACTCCACTACATTTCTATCCATAACCGTAAGTACCCGTTACTTCTTCGGCCCCGTCCATACGGAGACGGAACCCCGATCTTTTTTTCCCTCGTCTCAAGAAATATCCGCGTCCACAGGAAACCGATGTAGTATACATGCCAGACCAGCATGTGGCGCTGTAATTCTGCCACAGAGATACACTTAAAATGGAGAAGAAGACATGGATTTGCTGCGCGTGGTACACAAAGGAACATGGAACAATACATTTATTAATCCGTGTTAATGTTAGCATTCAGTGTTTGTTCATGTTTTTGTTGCTGTTACGTGATGTAGTGGTGTTTGACTAGGGGCGAGACGTGGGCTGATGACGCCATATTTTCAGAAAATGTACGGATTCGCCGTCGAGAAGAAATGCAAAGGCGGCGTTTTCAAATATATCCACTCTGGGACCCGGTTTCAAAACATCGGTTTTACTCTTCTAAAACGGCAGATCCGTGTGGGCGAAAACGCCTATCCGCTAAAAGATTTGTGCACCGAAAAAAAGAGAGGAAAAAATTTAAATCTCGGACACCCTATCAAATGTCATTGAATAGATCAGGAAGGAAGAGGAAGAGGAGGAGGAGGATGAGGCGCGTCATGACAGACCTTCAAAGAATAATAAAGATTTTTTTTTTCTTTTCTGTTTAGTTTTTTGTCTTATCTTTGTTCTTGGACTATTTAATTGTTCTTGTAAATACATAATGTACATTTTTATATTTTGGACTTTTATTTATGTTGCCTAGCAGGTTTTTTGTCTTATTTTTGTTCTTGTACTATATTTTTTGTTTTGTGCTATTTGATTGATCTTGAGTAAATAAATAATGTACATTTTGGACTTTTATTTATGTTGCCTAGCAGCTATGGATTTTAATTTTACTATTATAGGTGAAAATATAGGTACATATATACGTGCATATATGTACCTATATAGGTATATGTATGCACATATATATGTGTACATATATGTGTAAATATATGTGTGCATATACAGTATTTACATATATATGTTCATATATATGCACATATATATGTGTGCATATATGTACATATAATATAGGAAATTGGTCAATTTTATATATGTCACATATATTAAAAACCTATATCAAAACCTATATCAAAACCTATATTGAAACATATATGTTTATATAGGTTTTTTCCATGTGGGTTTTGACTACTGTTATGCTTTAAGACACTAAATTAAGAAATAAAAACAGCCAGATATGACCATATACACTACATGTTTACATACATAAGGTAACTGACATATATGGAACAAATAAGTTAAGTAAATATCACAACATTTAATTGCACAGTCACCATCCACAGAGACTTATTGCTGCTATTGTGCAAAGAAAATTATATTGTATTGTTCTATGACTTTATTGCTAAAGATTGAGAATTGGTAACACAATTAGTGCTTTGAAGGGCAAAGGTTGCACCTCTATAGTCACATAACATTTTCAAATATCTTTTGAATATTGTATTACAGTACAAGGCAAAAGCATCCTCCAAAGGCTGTTTTGTCTTCTTTTCTTTCTTTTTTACTTCTTCTTATTTCTGCAAACATTTTATTTATTTATTTATTTTTATTTTTTTGCAAAGTGTAACTAAGTTAGAAAAACACACATAAAGTACATCAAGAAACTAGTGGTTGTTATTTCACAGAAATGAGTATTGATTAAACAGTACTCTGAGATTTAGAGTGGAATGAGCAATGAGAGCCATCTTCTCCAATTCTAGATAGGCACACATCAGGGACAGCATGACTGCCAGTGTGACTCCCATTATACAGTACTGCCAGCAAGAAACTCGTCATCCCTCCACTGAGAAAGCTCATAGCAATATTGATAGCTGATGTCAGCCATTGTATTTTTGAGTGTTCATGTTTGTGACGGCACATGTGATATGTACCACTGGAGTTTGAAATACAAGACATTTGTCTTCTAACTAGATTCCCTTTGGAGACAGAAATCTTTACGTCCAACTGTCAATGCTAACCAGTCAAATATGGACACCCCCCCCAGCCCTGATTGGCATGTTTCTTTGTGCTGGTATCTTCGCCGTTTTGGCACTATATTTTTCCTTCTCTTACTTTCTATGTTCTCATGTTTGTGACTCCTTTCTTTAAGAGGGTCTCAAAGAGTTATTGCAGACAGCCTTCTCAGGCCACTCATCTCTAATGGAGTTCAAGTTAATTTGCTTTAGGTTATTTTCTGTGTGAAAGATGCCATATTGACAGGCCATTGGTGCACTTCAACATTACGTGTTAATCACACTTGAGTACTTGAGAGCTATTCATTGAATAAATTCTTTAAATTAGGTAATGTAACATGAAACTATTTCTTAATGGATGTCTGTATGAGGAATTAGATCTAAAGTCGAATGTTGTAGTTGAAACATTAAAGTTTAAATCTCTTTTTCTTTCTCTTTTTCTGTCTCTTTTGTTTCAGGAGTGAATGCCATGTTCGCGCAGCAGCCTCAAGACTTGGTGGTTGTGGCTGGTCAGCCAGTCACGCTACCCTGCTCCATCCCTGGATACCACGGTGTTGTGCTCTGGATCAAAGATGGCCTCGCTTTGGGCGTCGGAAGAGAACTTATAGGTTAAAAAATAAAATCACCAATTCAGGTTTTGATTTTGATGCTGGTTTCCCCATGAAGCTTCTTAACTAGCTTAACCTTGAAAAAACTGAAAAGGACATCCTGCTAGATTTGCTTAACCATTTTCACCAGACAAACTATGTTGGTGGACTAGCTAGTCATCGTCACTTGTAAGATCATGCTGGATGACTGAAATAACCATCTTCACACACACACACACACACACACACACACACACACACACACACACACACACACACACACACACACACACACACACACACACAAAAGACCATGCTGGTCATCTAGTTTTAAAATATTACAAGAGAGACGGTAACTAGCTTCACAAGAAAGTCCATGCCATTCTTCTATCTTAACCAACTTTAAGAGAAACAATATTGTAGTTGACCAACTTAACTAGCTTAACAAGATAGATCACACTGGTAGATTTGTTTCATAATTTTTGCTGATCAACTAGCCTGTCAACTTCACTTGTAAAACCATGATGGTTGATTTTCTTAACCATCTTCACACAAAAAGATCATGCTGTTCATCTAGCTTATTAACCAACTTTACAAAAAAGAATATGCAAGTCGATAAACTTAACTAACTTAACAAGAAGAAAAAAAAAAAAAAAAAAAAAACATCCTGGTCATCTAGCTTAAGGCTATAACTTTACAAAAATGACTGCACTAGTAAACTAACTGAATTAGCATCACGAGAAAGCCCATGCTTCTCCGTCTCCACAAGAAACACAACCAACCAAACCAGTGAAGCATCAACTATTAGACTAGCACTAACTGCATAAACCAGCCAAGCAGGCAAGAACATTCATATTGGTTTAAGCTGGTCATTTCTCCAAAGAAATTGGCATAAGCCTATTTGATTTAAAATTTTAAATAATTTACTCTAATGACTGTGTGAAAGGCAAAAGTGTCCACAGCTCCAACAAATTTGATTAAATTTTACACTTCAACTAGCAGCCGGTCTTCATCTGCCTCTCAAATAACCAAACTGGTTCTAAACAAGGCTTTAGCTTATTAAAGCTAAATTTGATACACAAGTTTAAGCTGGAGGGTGTGATTGTTTTTTAAAAACTGTCCAATTGGTGTCAGGCGTAGAAGGACAAGAGCAACTAAAATATAACCTCTTAAGTCCTTTTAATGGTTAATAGCTTGTGAAGTGTGTAACTCATCCCCACTTGCAAAGTGCTGCTTGTTTGGCTAAGTTGATTGCTTAATTCATGCTAACGACCATTGGATTCCCATTCTGTCCGCCTACAGACTTAGAACCTCACAAACTTCATATTCAAATTCAGGTTGGTCGGAAACAGTTGGTCCCCCTTTATGACTTTTACATTGGATTTCCTGGATTACAGCAGTTGACATCATTGTGGAGAAAGAGCAGGTGTATGCATCATTTTGAAAAGTGTAGATTAACAAAGGTTTCAATGCAAGAACGATTCCCATATAAGCAGCATAAAGGATAAATCATTGTTTTACTCAAATTTCCTATCATAGATACAGCTCTGCTTTGCTTCCTGGGATATTTCCAGTGCAAAGCATGATGTAATGCCCAGCTGACCTCTTTAAAAACAGTTGCTGGGCTTATCTTTAAAATTAAATATGTATTCCACTGGAGATCACAGGTATATTACCTCTGACCTTCAGTGGCCACTGCTCTGTGGTATGTTGGCACTGATAGTGGCCTTTAATTAGACCCCAATAGGCAACTGAGCCCTGATAAATTCTTTCCGCTCCCAAGTTTGTCATTATCAGGCTCCTGGGAGCTGGGCCTTGGCAGTGTAAACACTAGGAGAAGAGCTTTAAAAGTGGTCAAAAAGAAAGAGAGGGTGAATTGAAGCCGGGTTGGGGTTGGGAGGTGAGAAGAGGTTCTGCGCTTGCAGGTCTCATGATTATGTGAAAAGAGACAGAAAGGGGAACTTATCAGCTGCAGTTTAACAGTCTCTGCTGGGGGCTAAGGGCCAACCCAATCCGAGGTTCCAGCTCCATCTAGCTCTTCATGTGGATCAATGGCGGGCCAGCGCTCAGAGGGCCATGAAGAATTTCAATGAAGTTCTGCGCTCATTCCATCTCTCATTTTTTATGCCTTTTTTTAATCTTTTTTTTTTTTTTTGAGTTGCAGAGAGCCAGTGCTTAAGACAAAAGAGCACTTTAAAAGCAAGCTACAGGTACAAGGGCGGAGGTGCGCTGCTTTTACATGAATGACACTTTAGAGAATAAAACTCTTCACAGCTGCTCCTTTTACCAGTCTTGCCTGCGTCAACAAGTTATGCTGCATACAATAAAGAAAAGTGACACATCGACGACTACGTACTCTAAGCCAGCAGCTGCACACATAAAACAAACAAACAAAAAGAGCCAAGTACAACAGCTCATACAAACACAACATTTCAATTTCAGCCTACTCAGTTATTCATGGAAGAGGAAGAGTGTCATTCAGTGCAGTTTCAGTTCGAGAGAACAATGATTAAAATGAGAAATCGCAAACAATATGTTTAATAAATCAACAGACAAAAGAGGCTGATTCATATCAATCTCCACATTCTTTGTGGAGATCCTTTTGCTGCTGGTTCTAATTAAAGACATCAGCTCAAGGCTGCCACAAACACACAAATAAAAGTCATGAATATGCATTGTGTGCATTACTGGTGTAAACGTGAATACGCAAACAGAACCACAGAGCGAGATGGCGCAAGCTTGCTTGGACATAAAGAGCTGAGAAGCATGATTGATTTCGATTTTGACGCATTGTTTTATTTACATTCTTAACACATCAGTAATCCAAATAGTAGCTTTCGGATTTGAGATGCTCAGATCAAAGCCAATTTTTTTTGTGGGACAACAAAAATGAAAAATCTATAGAAAGCTCCATAGTCGCAGAGCAATGTCAAATGTCCATTTCTACAAGGATTTGAATTGAAGTTGAAATCAATGCCGTTATATATATACTGTACAGACAAAAAGTTTGGACACACCTTCTCATTCAAAGAGTTTTCTTTATTTTCATGACTATGAAAATTGTAGAGTCTGGAATACTCCACAGTATCATAAAAGTTTTTTTTGGAACTCAAGTACCGTACTTAAGTATCCCTGCTTTCTACAAAATGTATCCGAACCTTGGTACCCTGAATCTTAAGAATCAAACCAATTGAGAGATAAGAACAGTTGTGTATGTAACTAACACATTTTCTCTCAGTCATTTCCTCTGTTCGAGTTGTCAGGCAAATACACTCATTAATCATTGTATCATGTCTCCATTCATGGCCCTTTCCCCCTTTCCATCGATACGACATAAAGACTAATCCTTTCCTGTCCTGATGGATTCATTAACTCTAATGGGGCTATTTTATATTATTTGCTTTGCTTGATGTGGGTTGTCTTAGGGATTCATTGTGATCAATGACAGAATTATTCTTCTCTCTGACAGCCTCTGCTCTGCATTTATTGTGTGAAGTATGCATGATTTATATAATGATATATTAATCTAAGACATGTCCAGAGGAGAGAAGAAACGTGCATCACTGATAGGCACAATATTAGGCTTTATAAGGCAGTGCATTTATATAGAAGGGCCCGGCTCAGATAATGATACAGGTGGGTGGATGTAATCTCTAGATCACAGTTAATCATTGTTTGTTATTTGACTAGTGTTGGCTTGCACAAAGACTAGCTAATATTGCTCCTTCATTTTATCGCAGACCACTGCAGGAAGTAAAATCCCTCTGATTTCAAACCCAAGCACTCAAAGTCTAAATTTTTATTATTATTATTATTATTATTATCTTTTTTTTTTTAGTTTTTTAGTGAGTGTGTGTGTGCGTGTGTGTAACTTGTAACTTCCCTTCTGATAGAAGTGGTTCACTCAGCAAGTATTAGTATTAGTATATTTTTGTATATCTATACTACAACCCAAATTCCGGAAAAGTTGGGACGTTTTTTTAAATTTTAATAAAATGAAAACTAAAGGAATTTCAAATCACATGAGCCAATATTTTATTCACAATAGAACATAGATAACGTAGCAAATGTTTAAACTGAGAAATTTTACACTTTTATCCACTTAATTAGCTCATTTAAAATTTAATGCCTGCTACAGGTCTCAAAAAAGTTGGCACGGGGGCAACAAATGGCTAAAAAAGCAAGCAGTTTTGAAAAGATTCAGCTGGGAGAGCATCTAGTGATTAATTAAGTTAATTGATATCAGGTCTGTAACATGATTAGCTATAAAAGCTTTGTCTTAGAGAAGCAGAGTCTCTCAGAAGTAAAGATGGGCAGAGGCTCTCCAATCTGTGAAAGACTGCGTAAAAACATTGTGGAAAACTTTAAAAACAATGTTCCTCAACGTCAAATTGCAAAGGCTTTGCAAATCTCATCATCTACAGTGCATAACATCATCAAAAGATTCAGAGAAACTGGAGAAATCTCTGTGCGTAAGGGACAAGGCCGGAGACCTTTATTGGATGCCCGTGGTCTTCGGGCTCTCAGACGACACTGCATCACTCATCGGCATGATTGTGTCAATGACATTACTAAATGGGCCCAGGAATACTTTCAGAAACCACTGTCGGTAAACACAATCCGCCGTGCCATCAGCAGATGCCAATTAAAGCTCTATCATGCAAAAAGGAAGCCATATGTGAACATGGTCCAGAAGCGCTGTCGTGTCCTGTGGGCCAAGGCTCATTTAAAATGGACTATTTCAAAGTGGAATAGTGTTTTATGGTCAGACGAGTCCGAATTTGACATTCTTGTTGGAAATCACGGACGCCGTGTCCTCTGGGCTAAAGAGGAGGGAGACCTTCCAGCATGTTATCAGCGTTCAGTTCAAAAGCCAGCATCTCTGATGGTATGGGGGTGCATAAGTGCATACGGTATGGGCAGCTTGCATGTTTTGGAAGGCTCTGTGAATGCTGAAAGGTATATAAAGGTTTTAGAGCAACATATGCTTCCCTCCAAACAACGTCTATTTCAGGGAAGGCCTTGTTTATTTCAGCAGGACAATGCAAAACCACATACTGCAGCTATAACAACAGCATGGCTTCGTCGTAGAAGAGTCCGGGTGCTAACCTGGCCTGCCTGCAGTCCAGATCTTTCACCTATAGAGAACATTTGGCGCATCATTAAACGAAAAATACGTCAAAGACGACCACGAACTCTTCAGCAGCTGGAAATCTATATAAGGCAAGAATGGGACCAAATTCCAACAGCAAAACTCCAGCAACTCATAGCCTCAATGCCCAGACGTCTTCAAACTGTTTTGAAAAGAAAAGGAGATGCTACACCATGGTAAACATGCCCCGTCCCAACTATTTTGAGACCTGTAGCAGAAATCAAAATTGAAATGAGCTCATTTTGTGCATAAAATTGTAAACTTTCTCAGTTTAAACATTTGCTATGTTATCTATGTTCTATTGTGAATAAAATATTAGCTCATGATTTGAAAGTCTTTTAGTTTTCATTTTATTAAAATTTAAAAAAACGTCCCAACTTTTCCGGAATTCGGGTTGTATATGTGTCAAAGTATTACATGAATCTGTGTCTTGTGGTTCCATTATTAAGTCAATGCTAAGCCATACTGAAGCAGCAAATTACTGTTAAAAGAGGCCTAGCCTTTAAGTGGCAATAGATGCCACCTGCAACAAACCCATCAATCTCTTATCTAGAATAAATGCAATATCGAACCAAGTCAATGACCATTGAAATGACTCGGTTTGTTTCCTTTGCTTTAACTTTCCACCACCATAAACAGCACTTGATTTGGCTATCTTCACATTACAGACCTTGAATTGTATCCTGATAGTTGCAACAGTTTATTGTATTGCTCAAAGTTTGCTCAACTGGAAGACATAATGTTTTCATGAATGCTTCATGTGAGTTCCAACTGCAGATTTCTCATACTGCCAAGGATAAGATAACTGCAGCCTACATTAAGAAGAGTGTGGATAGGATAACTCAGATATTTATATTTTGAAATAACACTTGAGTTTTGTGAGCTGCACAGATACAGAACTAGGAACAAAAACTCTCAAACAGAAAAAAGTGAAGTCAAATATAGGTAAATAATTGGCCTATGTCAACATAAGCTATTCGTTTTACATAACAGCATTTCTTCTTAATTAATTAGATATTGGCATATTCTTTAAAGACCTTCAAAATAACTTTCCAAAGTAGTCCACTAAATGATGTGGGCACAGTCTGTTTCAATGGCTTATTAAATGTTTGTTTTTGGGTTATCCTGCCTCTTTTCTGTCTCCTACTCACTTAGAGAAATTAAAAGCTGTATGTGGGCAGATAAAACACATTGCACCATAAATGTCTGCTGCTCTCTCCTCAATAGGGGAAATAAGAGACACTTCATGGTCTATTAAAAGTGAATGGGATCCAATGAGGCAACAGGCAATAATTGGCATTTTCTGGCACAGTGATTTCAACAGTCAGGCTCAAGGACTTAAAAGCCATTAGTCCAGTCCAGTCTATTTTTCACTCCTTTCTACAGCAATATTTTAAAGCACATCGCTCTTTCAGGCCTCATTTCTGTAGATTAAAATGATGGCTGCAGTAATAGCCCATGGTACATCTCAAAAATAGGTTGGACTTCGTACCACACAGTACTCAAAGAGATATAGGTAATATTAGGACTCACTTTCAATTTGACAACGGGTGATACATCTCTAAACAAGTGGAGTCTGTTATATAAACCCAATAAACCACAAAAACACATGCTGTTTAAACCTTTCAGTTTGAAAAGCAGATATGCTTTTCAAAGCCAACAGCAATTTAAATAGAAAACAGTCTTGTCCGCGTTGAGCACCCAGAGAGCACGAGAGTGCATGCCGATTATGTCACAGAGAATTCTCTGGAGCGAACATGAATCATATCGATGGATGCTGTAAAAATCTATATTCTGCCACACGTCATTCACTGGCAAAGATTCAAATTGCTGCTCCGTGGAGACTGGAATTGTGATCACTTTTGAAGGTGTAAATTTAGCCACATAAAAAGCAATATTGAAATAAATCTAGGAATAAACGTGCAGCGCTTGGTTCAGTAGAGAAATCTGCTGAGATCAGCTTCGGAATCCCATTAAGTCTGTATCACCCATCAACCATCAATTACTGTTTTGACTTGGAAAGAGAAACTGCACTAACATCAATGACAGCTCTTTTTAGGGTTCTCACAGTAAATAGCAAATCTCTCATTATTAGGAGCATTTTTACCTCCTGAGATCAGTTAAAGACATTCATAAGGAGAGGTTGTATAATGTTATGTAAAGGACTCCACAATCACATGTCTCCTCCCCTGCTTTACATTTTCTATAGTGGCAAACCAAGCTTCTGCATTCGCTTCATATGCTAATTCCCAGCTATTAGTCTGCTGATGTGTTTTAAAGGCCCTTAGATTTGCTTGCTATTGTAAAACAGTCATTTCCCCCTGAAATACATCCCGCTGAGTGTATTATTAAACTGCAAATCACCATTCCTCTGCATCGGTGGAACACATCTCAGTCTTCTTGGCTCTGTGTGCTGCTTACTAAGGGCTACACCTAGGGCAGCACACTTGAGGACCAGCTGAACATCTTATAGCAAAACCACCAGACCGCCTCACCTCAATCATCAGGACGTCTCACTCCAACCATTAGAAAGCCTCACACATCTGCTTATCTTTCATTTATTTTAGAACGGTCATAGATGTGTTCTTGAACTGAATCATGTCTTAATTTTTTTTTATTATTATTATTGTCCTGAGAGACTTTTCATTTTGCAGTAGAAAAAGCCTTTGGACTGGACTTATATATGGAGGACATAAGAAGTGGGTCAAAAAAAATTGTTATTTTCATTGTTTTTCACTCATCAATGAAAGCGAATTATATTTCTTCTTTATTATCCCTTCTACAGATCTCACATACAAATAATACACAATAAATTCAACTGATGTCCTTTGATATCGCAGCTGTTGCTAACAAACAGCCAGCGTTGCATCAGCAACAAACACTAACTCCCCATTAAAGGCTTACTTTACACTGTTATGAAGTAACTAAAAAGCCACTTTAATTCAGGTGTCAAGTTAATACTGCTCTGAAACCAACAAAATATAATTTCCCTGGATTTTATCTACCCAGAAGCATTAAAAAAAAAAAAAAAAGCATTTTTAAAGCAGTCACTGAAGGTCTCGGGGCATTAACCAGTCAACTTCCCTTTTTTCCAGGTTATCCTCGCTATGCTGTGGTCGGGGATCATGGATCTGGCGAGCACCACCTTCGGATCCAGAGGGTGGAGCTGACGGATGATGCCGTGTTCGAGTGCCAGGCCATCCAGAAGGCCATGAGGTCTCGTCCTGCTCGACTCACTGTACTAGGTTAGTCTCAACTGCAGGTCGTATACGTGAAGACCGACAAAAAAATCCTGCCGTTAGCATTCGGATACATATGCCTTTCAGCTAAAGCTTATTTGCATTCTCAAAGTCCATTTTTAAAAATATTCTTTTTTTTTATTTTCTTTTTTTTATATATTTAATTTCTAATTATCTTCCACCCACAAATTAAATCAGAATAAAGACTGATTACAGTGGTCTCAAACTATGATATCAGCGAGGAATAATGTACAGTATTAAAAATAGATTTTTCACTGACCCAACTCCCCTGCAGTGCCATAAGTTCTCAGTTTTAATTTCCTGCTGCAAATTCCACTGTCTTCATTATTAAACCAAGGAGGTCATTGAATCTTAATTAAGTTTTATTGGGTTATTATTCAGTGTTGCTCTTTCTGCAATATTGGGCAGCAACAGCGTTATCTGTGCCGAGGTTGTAATCAACCACCTGGTAGGTTTATCTGCTCTGAAGAAAGACCACCCACACCCTGCACATTTTAGCTCTTACTTGCACCACTGGGCACATCTGGGGTCAGAATTGGGGTGGTGTTATGGAAGTGGTGGGGTAAGAAACGAAGCACATGTGCTCACAGGCTGGAATGTGATTTGCTTTATTGATCGCCACTAATGTAAAGTGAAAATAATGACCTGCATGGGAGGATGTAGTGAGGGAAATTAGAGAAAGAAAGAAGATAAATTACATGGTATGAGGTTGCTTTCCCTTACAAATGACTTATTTGCTAATTACAAGGACCAAAACAGTCACCTAAATCCATGGGAGGAGAATACGCATTGGACATGTCAACCCCCTGCCCATTTTAATAAAACATAAATTCGGATGGGCAGGTGTGTTCACATATGATGCTCACTTTATGTGTTCACTTATGAAGGCATCATTTAGCGCTCTCTTCCACCCTCATTACCCATGGCTGAAGTGCCCTTGAGCAAGGCACTGAACCCTCAGTTGCTCCCCGGGCTCTGGATCTATAGCTGCCCACTGCTCCGGGTGTGTGTTCACGGTGTGTTCACTTCTCACTGCTGTGTGTGTGCACTTGAATGGGTTAAATGCAGAGCACCAATTCCAAGTATGGGTTACCATTCTTGGCAAATGTCACGACTTTCTCTTTCATTTTCTTTCACAAAGAGGGCTTCAGGGGCCAGTGTGAAAAAATTCAAAGATAAAAGATCGTATATGCTTGACCTGGCATTTTATTCTTGTCCAAAATAAGAAGATGTGAACATTTAGTGCCAAACACTCTCATGCAGTGTATGCTCCAGGAAAATCCCTAATATGGACAAAGGCATCCAGCTATCTCTATAGCTAAGCTGAATACAAAACGTAAAGACATTGTTTTTCAAGTCATCTCCATGTAATAAATACAGTATCTGAATAATGCAGTGCTAACGGACGTAGCATTTGACAGTGGACTGTATATTATTATATATCTTATTTTGTAAAAAAAAAAAAAAAAAAAAAAAAACATCTGGTATAAAAACAAACCATAAAACGTACTCGGTTACTAAACGTAACCTCGGTTCTCTCTAGAAGAGCGAACAAGTACTGCGTCTTAGCTAAGACGCTACGGGAAAAGTATCTTTTCACGAAATACTCAAGCAAAAAATTATCCTTAATTTTGTATTTTTGTAAAGCGCATTTGCAGCAGTACACAGCCATAGGCAAGACGGCTCGTTCGCTCATTGGCTTGTTCTGCGGCAACTGCACAGCCTATCGAGCGCAGGCTGATGCAACATCAGACCAATAAGGGCGCTTCTCGCCCTTCTTGCCACTTCCCGCTGAAACGGGTGTGGCCCAACCTATAAAAGGAGCTCGAAAAGGCTGACTCACCTGATTTATTTCATCGCCGAAGCGAACCAGAGTGAATCGTACACACGGCAAAGAACGCAGTACTTGTTCGCTCTTCTAGAGAGAACCGAGGTTACGTTTAGTAACCGAGTACGTTCTCTTACGAGAGCTCTCTCGTACTGCGTCTTAGCTAAGACGCTACGGGAACCCAATGTAAAACGCCATGCACGCAGGGATCACACCAATAAACCTGAAGCAACGCTCAGGATTTACAGTGCACAGTCACCTGAGGGACTCACAGAGAGTCCAGGACAGAAAGGGGGGGAAACCCTCCGTCCCATATCTAGCAGCATCCGTAGATGCGGCAATATGACATCACACAGCCGAGGCAAGGCCTGACCAATGTGGCAATGCGGGTCTTACGCAATACTGCCCATATAACAGTCGGCAGCGCATAGAGCTCGTGAACTCAGAATTCCACTCAGGGCCCTGATTCGACTATAGCGAAAGCAGCCTTGCTTGCAAGGCGGGAACCTCCAGGTTATAGAACCTGATAAATGTAGACGGCGAGGCCCAACCTGCCGCCATACATATATCCTGCAAGGAGATCCCAGTAGACCACGCCCACGACGAGGCGACGCCTCTTGTGGAGTGTGCTCTGACGCCCAACGGGCACTGAAGGCCCCTGGAAGCGTAAGCTAATGCTATGGCGTCAACTATCCATCTGGATAGAGTCTGTCTCGAAACAGCCATTCCGTTGGAACGTCCACCGAACGAGACAAACAGCTGCTCCGTCTGCCAAAAGGCAGCAGAGCGAGACACATAAGCTCTTAAAACCCTGACAGGGCAAAGAAGACTCGAGTCTCTATCCTCTCCTGACACCGGCAGGGCAGACAGGGCAATAACCTGAGCCCGAAATGGCATGTTGAGGGATTTCGGCACATAACCGTGACTAGGTTTGAGTATGACCCTTGAGTCATTAGGCCCAAACTCCAAGCACGACTGGCTCACCGAGAGTGCATGCAAATCACCCACACGCTTCACCGAAGCGAGAGCCAACAAGAATACTGTCTTGAACGACAGATGCTGAAGGCTAACCGATTGGATAGGCTCAAAAGGGGGACCCTTCATGGCCTCCAAAACCGCCGCGAGGTCCCACATAGGGACTGACAGAGGTCTGGGAGGATTCAGCATCCTAGCTCCTCTGAGGAACCGGATGACCAAATCATTCCTTCCTATTGACTGACCGAGCGCTGTTTCAGAAAACGCTGCGATGGCCGCCACATAAACTTTGAGCGTGGATGGGGCTCTGCCCTTATCCAACAGCTCCTGTAGGAAGGAGAGAACCTCCGTCACCTCTCAACTAAGGGGTGAATAACCTCGAGCTGTGCACCAGCTGGAGAACACCGACCACTTCGAGGCATACAGATGTCGTGTCGACGGAGCTCTAGCCTGAGTGATGGTATTTAGCACTCCCACTGCGAGATCAGCGGGTAACCGTTGAGCGCCCACACATGGAGGGACCACAACTCCGGTTGAGGGTGCCAAATCGAGCCCCTGGCCTGCGAGAGGAGGTCCCTCCTCAACGGTACTGGCCACGGGGCGACATCTGTTAACTGCATCAAATCTGGGAACCATGGCTGGTTCTTCCAAAGAGGTGCTACAAGCAGTAATGAACATCTCGTTTCTCTCACCCGTTCTATCACCTGCGGAAGGAGGGAAACGGGAGGGAAAACATAAAGCGGGCAGCACGGCCATTCCCGTGACAGCGCGCTTTCATTCTTGGAAAAGAACGCGGGGCAGTGAGCGTTTTCATGGGACGCGAAGAGGTTCACCTCCACCCTGCCAAATCTCTCCCACAACAGCTGGACTGTTTGCGGGTGTAGAGACCATTCGCCCGTAGGAACATTGCCTCTGGACAGCCTGTCTGGACCCAGATTCTGTAGCCCAGGCACATGCACTGCCCTCAGCGAACGCACGTTGCGCTTAGCCCAAACCAGGAGGCGTTCCGCCAGCCTGTACAGGTTTCGGGACCCGAGACCGCCCTGGCGATTTATGTAGGACACCACAGACATGTTGTCAGAATGGACTAAGACGTGGTGATCCTTGATTTGGGGACAAAAGCGCATCAGCGCGTTCTCCACTGCCAGCATTTCCAGACAGTTGATATGATGGAGCTTTTCCCGTTCTGACCATAGGCCAAAGGACGGTCTGCCCTCGTGCAGTGCTGCCCATCCCGAAGTGGAGGCGTCCGTCGACACCATCTTCACATTCGGGGAAGTCCCCAGGCTTACACCTGATCGGTACCAGCCGTTCGCTGTCCAAGGTGCCAGAGCTGTAACACAGCTCTGATTGACCTTGAAATGCAGCCGGCCAGACGCCCATGCTCTGCGCGGCACCCGCACCTTCAGCCAGAACTGCAGGGGGCGCATGCGGAGCAAAACACTTTTGACAGTGTTTGAGCGACACGGTCGCGCCGCAGCGGAAAGAACTTGCTGTGCGCTGGATGCCCATCACGCGCTGTGGTGACAGCTGCGCCGTCATGGAACACGAGTTCAGAACTATACCCAGAAACAGAATCGTCTGACTGGGGTTCAGCGAACTCTTCGCCCAATTGACACTGAGGCCGAGCTTCTCGAGGTGATCGAGTAAAACGGCCCTGTGGTCCACGAGCTCCGCTCGTGATCGGGCCAGAACCAGCCAGTCGTCCAAATAATTCAGCACTCGCATGCCTCTGAGTCTGAGAGGAGCGAGCGCTGCATCCATGCACCTCGTAAACGTACGAGGAGCCACGGACAAGCCGAACGGCAGGACTGTAAACTGGTATGCCTGGCCCTCGAAGGCGAATCTCAAATATTGCCTGTGGTTTGACGCTATCTGTATTTGAAAATACGCGTCCCTCAGATCTATTGACATGAACCAGTCCCCTCTGCGAATCTGCATGAGGAGCTTCCTGGTCGTAAGCATTTTGAAACTGCGTTTCATCAATGCCTTGTTCAGCTGTCCAGAGCCAGTATAGGCCTGAGACCCCCGTCTCTCTTGGGCACCAGAAAGTATCTGCTGTACAGCCCCCCCTCGCTTTGAGCTTGAGACACAGGCTCTACAGCCCCTTTGCTCACCAGTTTTGATATTTCGGCCCGAAGTATGTTTGCTACTTCTGTTTTGACCGTAGTTTCGACACGCGCTGAAAAGCGCGGAGGGTGTCGAGAAAACTGTAGCGAGTAGCCTCTCTTTATAATGCCTAGCACCCAATCCGAAACCCCTGGAAGCGCTGACCATGCATCTGCATGAATGGCTAAGGGCTGGATGCGAAGCGCGCTCTGTTGACTGGGCATCGGCGGCGCTCGGGTGTGCTGCGCAATTGAGGCGGGGAGCGCGCTGATCACAGCGGGCAGATCGCTCCTCCTCGACCCAGTCCCGGCGCTTAACCGACTGGGGAAAGGTTGAGCAGGTCCCGTGGGACTCGATATGTCTGCGAGTAACTGTGGGCTGCATGTGTGCACATTTACCACTTTCAACTCACTGTCTGCCTTAGCAGAGTGTACGTGCACGGGCCTCGTTTTTACAGAAGCCCCGCGCCGTATGAGACATAGTGTATGTGGGCACTGGGAAGTGGGCACGTTTACTATGCGGAGCGCTCGACCGATCTGTGTCGATCTTATGTGCGCGAGCCCTGTGTGCAGGGCTGTGCTTACATGTGGAGATGGGCACTGAGGAGTGGGCATCGTCACTGCATTTATAGCACCACCGGCCGTGGCCGGACGAGCGTGCACGGGTTTCGTTTTTACAGAAACCACATGATGCGTGTGACATAGTAATTGTGGGCACTGAGGGGTGGGCACGCTTACTATGCAGTGTGCGTGATCGACTTGAGTCACATTTATGGGCGCAGGCCCTGTGTGCAGGGCTGTGCTTACATGTGGAGATGGGCACTGAGGAGTGGGCATCGTCACTACATTTATAGCACCATCGGCCGTGGCCGGAACACCAGAAAAAACACTCTTTTCGTGAAACATCTGGGTAGCCGTGATAACGGCTTTTGTGTGCAGGCAAGGAGATCGCCCTGGAAAATCTGCAGCGTAGCCATGGTGTGTAGCGCAGACGCAGCCTGCCCAGCAGCAGAGAAGATCTGTGCGAGCAGCGGTGACGTCATGCAGCAGGCTTTGGATGGCAACGCCGCCTTAGTCCGCCGTCCAGCAGAGGGCGGGCAAAGGTGCGCTGCTATAGCCCGTTCCACCGGCGGAAGTGACAGGTAGCCTCTGTTCTTAGCATCGTCCAGTGTGGAGAATGCTGGCGAAACAGATGAACGGATTCTCGCCGAAAATGGAGCATTCCAAGCTTTCGCCACTTCTTCGTGAAGCTCAGGAAGAAAGGGGGCGTGCTTTGAGCTTGAAGAAGAACGCTCATCCGGGAGATAGCTACCATCCAGCCGGGAACGTGAAGGGGGCGCTGGGGCAGACCACCCGAGGCCGAGGCTCGCCGCGGCCAGAGCGAGTACTCGCATCAGCTCTTTATTGGTATCCCCTCATCTGCTGGGCCTCTGAGCAGAGGGCGCGAGATCCACGGAGCTCGCCCAACCCTCACTGCCCGAAGCAAGCAGAGAGCACGTGTCCTCTTCCTCCGACGCGGGCCTGAGATCTACTTCCTCGGATGACGCGTCGGCAAACAGCAGACGCTGAACATCGGGAAGCGAAGCAGGGGAGGCCGGCGAAGCGGAGGGAACCGGCGAGCTCCGCCGAGCTGGAGGCGGTTCCGGTAGGCGCTGCGAACTAAGGTAGTAACCTTAGTTACTACTGCTTTAGAACTGAGAGACTTTTCCCGTAGCGTCTTAGCTAAGACGCAGTACAAGAGAGCTCTCGTAAGAGAACTGCCATTAGGAAAATATAGGAAAATCATTACAAATGTAATTAATAATAGAAGTTATTGATAATTGTCCAGAAATGTATTTGATACCTTAGCCAATCAAAAGTAAGATATAAGAAAAAAAGAAAAAAAAAAAAAGGTCTTCCTTATTTCTAAATCCCACTACTACCAGTATCAGAAGCAACTTATGACCAGAACATATTCCACCACTATCAATTTCCAAAAATGAGATTGGTGAAATGATTGGTGGAAATAAATTGAATGCGATGATGCATGGGCTGTTTTGTTTATCATGATTCTCTCCTGCTGTGATCTCTATTAATTGTGCCTTAGTTACTACTGCTTTAGAACTGGCCCAATGGGTGCTGATAGTGCTAATTATCACTACAAACTCAAAACCAAGAACCTCCATCCCTGTAGCAAAGCACCCTTATTGGTCTGATGTTGCATCAGCCTGCGCTCGATAGGCTGTGCAGTTGCCGCAGAACAAGCCAATGAGCGAACGAGCCGTCTCGCCTATGGCTGTGTACTGCTGCAAATGCGCTTTACAAAAATACAAAATTAAGGATAATTTTTTGCTTCAGTATTTCGTGAAAAGAGACTTTTCCCGTAGCGTCTTAGCTAAGACGCAGTACGAGAGAGCTCTCGTAAGAGAACTGCCATTAGGAAAATATAGGAAAATCATTACAAATGTAATTAATAATAGAAGTTATTGATAATTGTCCAGAAATGTATTTGATACCTTAGCCAATCAAAAGTAAGATATAAGAAAATAAGAAAGAAAAAAAAGGTCTTCCTTATTTCTAAATCCCACTACTACCAGTATCAGAAGCAACTTATGACCAGAACATATTCCACCACTATCAATTTCCAAAAATGAGTTTGGTGAAATGATTGGTGGAAATAAATTGAATGCGATGATGCATGGGCTGTTTTGTTTATCATGATTCTCTCCTGCTGTGATCTCTATTAATTGTGCCTTAGTTACTACTGCTTTAGAACTGGCCCAATGGGTGCTGATAGTGCTAATTATCACTACAAACTCAAAACCAAGAACCTCCATCCCTGTAGCAAAGCGCCCTTATTGGTCTGATGTTGCATCAGCCTGCGCTCGATAGGCTGTGCAGTTGCCGCAGAACAAGCCAATGAGCGAACGAGCCGTCTCGCCTATGGCTGTGTACTGCTGCAAATGCGCTTTACAAAAATACAAAATTAAGGATAATTTTTTGCTTCAGTATTTCGTGAAAGAGACTTTTCCCGTAGCGTCTTAGCTAAGACGCAGTACAAGAGAGCTCTCGTAAGAGAACTGCCATTAGGAAAATATAGGAAAGTCATTACAAATGTAATTAATAATAGAAGTTATTGATAATTGTCCAGAAATGTATTTGATACCTTAGCCAATCAAAAGTAAGATATAAGAAAAAAAGAAAGAAAAAAAAGGTCTTCCTTATTTCTGAAATGGTGTCTATGCCCCTGCTTAAATCCCACTACTACCAGTATCAGAAGCAACTTATGACCAGAACATATTCCACCACTATCAATTTCCAAAAATGAGATTGGTGAAATGATTGGTGGAAATAAATTGAATGCGATGATGCATGGGCTGTTTTGTTTATCATGATTCTCTCCTGCTGTGATCTCTATTAATTGTGCCTTAGTTACTACTGCTTTAGAACTGGCCCAATGGGTGCTGATAGTGCTAATTATCACTACAAACTCAAAACCAAGAACCTCCATCCCTGTAGCGCTTCATTTCCTATCATGTTTGGTCACCAAGGGGCTAGTGGCTTTGTGATGTGTTTTTTTTTTTTTTTTTTGGGGGGGGGGGGGGTCTATTAATCAGTTAATTCCATGGGGCTATACAAGGATCACTTCATGGTATACCATATTTTCAGATCCATTGGCAGATCCTTCTGATAGACCCAAATATTAAAAATTAGCATCTGAAATTATAAGAAAATATTCATTAATATTTGAAATATGCCTGTTTTTGGTGCAAAACAAACCAACAAAGAAACCAAAAACTTGATAAACTAAGGAGCATGCATTCATAAGACACCACACATATGGACAGCGGTTTTCCACGTCAAGCTTTTGGAAAGAATGGGTGGTCAGATCTTCTAACCTGTGCTTGTAATATACAGTATGTGAGATCTGTAGCAGAGTGATCTCTGGGCTGTCTTTTCCTATGTCAAGAAGCCTGGTCTGAGCCATAGTGATGACAGGAATGGGAGTGTGACTCCCTGTCTCCCCAGGATTTCTTACCTGACAGCTGAAGTAGTCCCTGAGCTCCACACTTCATGACTCATCCTTCCCTCACATAAGCACTGAAGGCTGAGGTTAGGGCAGGTGTCCTCTCCACAGAGTGCGCAGTACAGTCCGCAGTACTGTCACATAAGATGGTAAATTCTGAATTCTGTACTCTACCTATGCAGAACTCATGTGGGGTTTGGGATTATGTTTGACCTACAGAGGTCACCTATTCTGAATTGTTTTTGAAGAAAAAGGCCAGGTTTTTTTTTTTTTTTTTTTTTTTTTTTTTTTGCAGTTGCCCTGTGGGCTAATAATATACCCCTCTAGAAGATAGCCATCCTTGTCTTCCATGTGTCCCCTCAACAATAATCTCAGCCTGGGAGAAAATGGACTGCAAAGTAATGGAGGGAGAGAGCTTGAATCTGTTCTTATGAAACTATCAAAAGGTTACTTACTCCCACCATACTTCTAAACCTTTCGAAGGCATTTATTTCTCACCTTGGGGCTCAGAACCTCTAGCAGTGAGTGTATGAGGTGTTTTTTTTTTTTTTTGCAAAGCCATTATCAATTTCTACGCTCTTATGCATTTGCCCTTATAGCTATTTTTCTCCCCAACTCTCCATCCCCACCCTTAAACTCAATTTTTTTTCTAATTGTCTTGTTAATGGTTCTCATTTCTCGTTCCCTACAATAAAAAAGTTAATATTCAAAGTAATAGCAAAGTATTCAGATGATCTTATAGACTTATATGAAATTGCACATTATTATGATAAAATCCTTGGATGTTGCAAGAGCTAAATCTACCCCACTCATTAATCATTCCCTTTTGCACAAATTAATAATTATGATTTTATAACTAATGGAAGAGCAAGTGTCCTTGCGGGAAAAATAAATAGGTGAAGAACTTGGAATCTGTATTACATTGCATTTGGAAGTCTCAACGCCTTAGCCTATGATCTGATAAACAGCTTCAAGGCATGGAGATTAATAACTTTTAATTGCAAATCACGACATGCAACAGCTCAACATATTTTCAAAAACGTTCTGCTTATAGTCTTATGAAGATAAACAAAGGTCATCAATTCGGATCCATTTCCGCATAAGTGTGATGCCCTGAACACTATCAAACTTCACACAATCTCTTTGTCCACAAGAGAGGATGTTTTTAAAATCTACTAAACATGAATGAAATACAAACAAACATGCCAAACCTAGAAGTCCATCCCCCCTTCATTGAAAACCAATGCAACTTTTCACAACTCTTTTGGACCAACAGTTGTAGGCAAACATTCCAAGCTTTCCAAATCCAATAAACCCAGAGTCTGTGTTTGTATGCATGTTTGTTGAAAGATGATTCTTGCTAAATCAAATATTAGAGACTTAATTGATTAAATAGCTTGTTTATGTACCATTATGTTTGAGCTGTTGCACGTGTAACTGTGCACAAAAATCAAGCAGATGTTATTTAAACAGACGATTAGCTTCCCTGGGAGATCCACCCTGTTGGGCTGTGACCTCACACACATCTACAAACACACTCCTGTGACCTGATTGACAGATGAGAGTCTGTACAGATGTTCTGTTACTTACAAACATCAAGCTGTCAGGGTTTTTTTTTTCTCTTTTTTTTGATGTAATTCACTTTGAGGGACACTTTTTGCTTTTTCAATTCCTTTTTGCAATTAGTAGATCATACACCTAGGTTTGATCAGCACTGGCTTTTATTCAAAAATACATTTAAATTATATTTTACACATACTACTATGCTGTTTTTAATTTCTGAATTAAAATGTATTTTTATATATTTTTGGAAGACGGTCAATATTAGGACACTACTGATTAAATAAACAAACAAACAAATAAATCAAAAAATAACTTCACCTATTTGAACGAAAACATTATTAAGTACTTTAGCATAATGTTTTATTATTATTTTGTCATAAAAAAATGATGTTGGTTGACCAAACAAATAGTTACTAGCCTTGTCTACATCAGCCACGTCAGCCTATTCCAAAGTTCACCTTTTACTGATGGGTATTTTGACTGCTTCATTGTCAACTCCACACCACTATAAACAATTCACCAGCTTCCAGCCACCACAGATTCACATTCTGACCCCATCATGCCTCTTCAACTAGAGGACCTCAACCGCACCACATAACGTTTTCTTTTCCAACCAACTGTGTAGTCAGAGACCATGACAAACAAAATGAGTCTTCTTGTAGTGGTCACGCCAAAACCCTGCTCACGCTCACCGCCAGTGCCCCAGCACCACTATTTCCGGCACACTTTGATGCTTATTCAAAGGCAAGTCTTATTTTCTTTCCATCACCTTTGGTTTCCCAACCCCTGACTCCATTTTTGCTATAACTGTGGCAATCTGGCCGGGCATTACTCATGCATCGAACCGTTGAAACCATACATGTACAGCCCCTGCCAAATGGATAGAAGTGAAAGAAATGGAGAGAGAATATGGATCAGTGAGTGTTTACCTTAGAATTCTGCCTCCCTCAAAGCAACACATTAGCGACAGAGCTGTGAAGGAAGCTTTGATTTGGGCCAGTGAGCTACGTATGTCACTTGTCACCTTTCCTGGCATGTTTTCGATTGCACTTTCTCCACTTTTTTTTTGTTATCGCAGCCGCGTGAGCAGGTGAAGGGTACCGCTGCTGAAACAGACGGGCCTCATTGTTGTGCCAGACATGTCATTGGAGGCAAAACACCCCCTCACCCATTCGGTTCCCAACAGATTGCTTCCCCCCCATTGCCCCACCACAGAAGACCCTACTCTTTTGGCTGTGCGCTGGATTACAGGCTATATCAACTCACTCTTCCAATCTTGTTTTTGATGCCAATAACTCTGCCACTGCTGTAGAAGCCCACTGTAAGATTTCCACCTCTGCAATTGCTATAGCATCAAACCCACTCTGGAGAATAAAAGACATCTCTCTCACGTGCTTCCTTTTTAGCTCCTGGAACTGAAACATCGCCAATCCAGTTGATTTAAAAAGCTTGTTGCTGGAATTCAAGGTCCCCAGTTTATTGGTCCAATGTTTCAGTCCATTTGGTTAATTGCAAATCCATTTGCCTGCATGTAATTTATTGTTTTTTTCAGTCACATGTTACAAGTTAAGAGTCTTGTCACCTCGAGCCAGCTATTGGGAGATCTGGCCTTGTCTTGTCTTTTTATTTTTTATTATTTAAAAAAGGTTTTTGAAAATATGCCAGACCCAGCAGACCTTATATACTGTACTTTATATACTGTACTTGTATATACATTATACTGTACTTCATATATGATATGACACTTTAACTGTTAAATTGCTCCTCTGTTCAGTGATATTTTAGCTCTTCATTGAACACTCACTTCACATGTCTTGGCACTGTCGAAAAACTACAGAAAGCAGTCTATACAAAAACAAGATTGAATTTCCCATTCAATGACAGTAAATGGAAGCAATAATGCTGCTAACTGCAAAAATCACTTTCATAACATACACAACTTCTCAAGCCATGCAAAAGATTTGTGAAATGGAAAGACCGACATTTAGGTAGTTTTTTGCTGAGGATCTCTTACAGTGCATATGCTGCAACATTTTACATCAATAAATGGACATGATATTTGTTTGTTTCTCTGCTGTATGGCTCAGAAGAGCATGTCATATTTACTAGTTTTACATACTTTCATGTTGCTTTTTTGTCATTATTGCAGCTGAACAGCATCCATATTCGGGCACAAAGGAAAGTCTGTAAAATTACTCCATTTGTATGGTTTCAAAGAAAGAAAGTTAGTTGAGATTTGGAATGAAATGGTGGTGAGTAAATTAAGTAGAATTCATTCAAATTGTGAAAGCAACTGAGAGAGTGTTAAGAGAAAATCATTGCATGATATAAAAACAGAATTATGGATTAAGGTTTTGCCAGCCAAGTGGAAGGTGGAAGAATTGCAGCCCACTGGCCAGTAATTAAAAAGGAGCGATTAATTCCTTGCTGCTGACCCACTCATGAGAGCCAATTTGGAGCCATTAGGGGATGCAGAGTATGCAAACAGTCCGGTAATAATGATGGCTTGCGTTGCTGCAGGGTTGCCCTTTGTACCGCTGTCAGACTAAGAGTGTCGGGGAGAGCTGAAATTAGATAGGGAATGTCTGACAAAGCCTCAACACCTCAGCTCGAAATAACAACTCCTTCCTTTAATGATCAGTGCCATTTGTAGTGCATAGGCTCAGCCATTAGTAGTGACAGACCTATAGCAGATGAACAGTGTACAGCCGAGGGACGCTGAGGTCTGTGAAGATAAATACAGGCTCACCAACTTGTCTTGGTACCCAAAGCTCTCTTTTAAATGTGTAATATGTCTGGTTTCATATTAGGAGCTCAAATAATCTCTTTTGAGGCGAACAATCCTTCTTTTAGTAATTGGGCGATATTAAATTCATTACAAAATCTACCAGAGAAAGAATCATCTATCACTATCATTTTTGCGACAAAAGGTAGTCAGTTGGAGCTGTGATTTGGCTGATATAATTTAGTGAAAAAATAAAATCCCTGCTCTGCTATGACCAGCCACACTGAGAAAGTTTCTAATAAAAAAGGTCACTTAATCTGAATGCCCTTACAGTATATACATTAAAATAAATCTCCTATCAAGGACATCTACCTCAGAAATGCCATTAATTTTGTTGCCAGTGTAACTGGCTGCATTTAAAATGGACTATTATGTGAAAATAACCATCCTCAAGAAAGAGTCATGGACCTCCTGTAAAAAAAAAAAAAAAAAAAAAAAAAATATATATATATATATATATATATATATATATATATATATATATATATATATATATATATATATATATATATATATATATATCATAGTGGTAGCTACACACCTCAAAATTCACTGTTATTAGTTCTCATTTTATTGCTTGTCTTTATAGTTTTTTTATTATTTTGAGGAGGAGGAGGAGAATATGAGGTGGTGGATAGTCATTGACATGTTTTATTAATGCAACTAGAGCTCTCATCAACATTGCATATTATTGTGTTTGATTTTTGGGATATTGCATTAAAACATGCTAGATGGAAATAATGCAAATAAACATTCCAAACGCACCCACTTGAGTAGATTTATGCAGATTAGTGTTGTTAATCTGCTTGTCACTTGATTTAAGACACATTAACTACAATGGGAACACTTTTTAAATCCCAAAATATGTATTGAGGAAAATCATGTAGCAAGTTTGTTGTCATGTGAATAATTTGCTCAAAGAAAACATGTTGCTCGTGTCAATCTGAAATGTCTCTGTCAGGGAATTGAAGACAGGATGCAAAATGCAAGTAATGGTTTATTGACAAATGAAAAAGGCTTCAGCTGGTGGCGGGTGGCGCAGGGACCTCAATGACAATGGAGTTAAACCAGGCAGAAGAACCATTCGGCGGTTCTTATGTATTCTAGATTCTTATGGTCGGTCCATACTATAAAAGGTACCCCCGAGCCTTCTTACCAGTGGTGCCATTCTTCCAATGCCAACATGACTGCCAATAACTCTCAGTTACCAATATCATAATTACTTTCGGCAGGGGATAACCGATGGGACAAAAATTGCTCATGGGTGCATCTTTTCATCTGTGGGAGAATGTTGGGATAGCACAGCACCTACCCCCACCTCAGACACGTCAACCTCCACCACAAACTGACGTGATGGATCAGGGGTAATTAAGATGGGGGCTGAAACAAAGCAACCCTTCAGTTTGGCAAACACAGCCTCGGCTGTATCTGACCACCTGAACGTAGTTCTGGGGGAGGTCAAGGTGGTCAGAGGTGCTGCTAGTTGGCTGAAGTTTCAAATAAAATGCTGGTAGAAGTTGGCGAACCCCAGAAACCTCAAAAGGGCCTTAAGGGAATCTGGACTTGGCCAATCTCCCACAGCCTTAACCTTCTCAGGATCCATACGCATTCCCTCAGTCGAAACAATGTACCCCAGAAAAGGAACAGACTGTGCATGAAAAGCGCATTTCTCCACCTTGACAAAAAGCCCATTCTCTAGCAACCTCTGAAGCACTCGTCGGACATGCTGCTAGTGTGCCTGGAGAGAAGAGGAAAAAATCTATATGTCATCGAGATAGACATATATGAACTGGTTGACCATATCTGACAGCACGTCATTGACGAATGCCTGGAAGACCGCTGGGGAGTTGGACAAACCGAAAGGCATGACCAAATATTCAAAGTGCCCCCTGGGGGTGTTAAAAGCGTCCTTCCATTCATCCCCCTCCTTAATGCGGACCAAATGATAAGCATTACGTAAATCCAATTTCGTGATGATTGATGCTCCCTGCAACCTCTCGAAAGCTGAAGACATCAACGGCAAAGGATAAGTACTTTACCGTGATGCTGTTCAGTCCCCGGTAATCGATACAGGGTCACAGAGACCCATCCTTCTTCCCCACAAAAAAGAACCCCGTCCCCGCTGGAGAAGAGAAAGGGTGGATGAACCCTGAAGCTAGAGAATCAGAAATATATTGCTCCATAGCCTCCCTTTCCGGAACGGAAAGTGAGGTCTTCTCGGTGGAGATCCCACCCGATAGTAGCCTCATACTTACTATCAGGCTTGGCCTTTTACTGGACATCTCCTGGGATCTCTGCCTTCTCCTCCTGGGAAAGCCGAGCTACCTGCATGGGCTTGTGATCGTAGACAGGGCTGACCGCATCCACGCCGCTGACTCGTGTACCAACTGGATTTCTCGGAGTATGACTGGGTAGGGTCCAACGCTCTACTCGGGACAGTCGTGCATCTACTCTTAGTGCCAATGGAATAAGTCCATTGAGAGAAGTCGGAAGGTCTAGGGCGTAGATCTTTCTCTGGACACGGTCAGCCAAACCATGCAGGAACATGTCCCACTGCACCTCCTCGTTCCATTTACACTCTGCCGCTAAGGTTCGGAACTCGATGGAGAAATCCGACACCGATCTCTCTCCCTGTCGCAGGTCCACAAGCATTCTGGCCTCTTCTCTCCCGACGACAGCCTGATCAAACACCTGTTTCATCTCAGCGGCGAGCCTCTGGAATGAGGCGCAGCATGGGTCTAGGTTTACCCACACCACTGTCCCCTATAATGCCGCTCTCCCAGTCAGCAACGTTTAAACGAATGCGACCTTGGCTCGTTCATTGTTGAAGGTCCTGGGTTGAAGAGAAAAATGCATAGAGCATCTTGTTAGAAAAGCTCTGCAGTAATTTGGCTCACCAGAATATGGTTATGGAACAGGAAGGCAGGGTTCCGGCTGGGAGGGGCTCTCTGGTTGTGTGGGGGGAACGGACGGCGTGGGCGGCGCAATGAGAACTCGCATGAGTTGTAGTTGCTGGGTGAGCTTGGAGACCTGCGCCACCAATTCCTGTACAGCGCAACCTGTGTCAGTAAGGTTCCTCTACTGGGAATCCATCCGATGAACGCTGACGCTGTGAAATTCCTTCAGCGATGAAGAGGGGTTACTCGCTGCTTCCATAGTGGTTAGATTGTTCTGTCAGGGAACTGAAGACAGGAAGCAAAATGCAAGTAACGGTTTATTTACAAATGAATGAGAAAGGCTTTAGCTGAAGGCGGGAAGTGCAGGGACCTCGATGACAGCACAGGATGGGTGAGATGGTGAGTTGAGTGCGCTGATGAAGGATGATGAAAGGTCCAGGTGATGACGAAGTAATCCACAGTGAGACACGGAACCAGACCAAACCCACGAGAATGAACGCTGAACAGGAGCGAGACAGACATGCAGCACTGAGGACCTCAAACAACAATCTGACAAACAAGAGACGAAAGACAGGGCATTAAGTAGGCTGTAGGAATTAGATGCAGCTGCTGCTGATCAATGATGATCAGCGGTAACGCCCACATCAAACAATTAGCGTGACGTAAACATGAGACGAGCAGGAAACAATGCATTCATGAACCGTGACAGTCAATGTCACAAAACTTCACGCTATTTATTACTTTTAGTTAAAGGGTTATTTCACCCAAATAGCAAAACCATGTCATTAATAACTTACCCTAATGTTGTTCCAAACCCGTTTTTGAACTCAGAGGGAGTGTCAGCCACATTAAAAAAAAATTACAGCTTAAGTCATTTGTGGATTAATGCATATTGGAGACTCGAACATCGAATGATTCGTTCGCGAACCGGATATCACAAACTGCTTTGTTTTGAACTCTCTCTCACAACAGACACGGAAGAGAAGACAATGCTGAATAAAGTCATAGTTTTTGCTATTTTTGGACCAAAATGTATTTCCGATGCTTCAAAAAAATTCTAATTGACCCTCTGATGTCAACATGGACTACTTTGATGATGTTTTCCTTACGTTTCTGGACATGGACAGTGTACTGATCACACAGCTTCAACGGAGGGACTGAGAGCTCTGGGACTAAATCTAAAATATCTTAAACTGTGTTCCAAAGATAAATGGAGGTCTTACGGGTTTGGAACAACATGAGCGTAAGTTATTAATGACATAATTTTGCTATTTGGGTGAACTAACCCTTTGAGAGCCTCCACAGCTTCCCGAGTCTCTACAACTTCCATTTCTGGTTTGCACCAATTTTCTCATAAGGGACGATTTTGTTATCTTTAGCAAATGGGATGAAAAGTTTTGGATTGTGTTTGATAAAAAATATTCCCTAAATTATTCTTACAAGTTGAATAGAAACCTTGCCTTTGTGGCTCAGACCTGTAGAAGTATATAAAAATCCAGTGTACACATGGCTTTATTGTTTTCCAAAAGTTTTCTTGACTTGCAGATCTTTAAAATTCCATCTGTGGGAATAATTTATATTGTTTGTGTGCACAGCTGAATGTACTCATTGAATAACTCAACAGTGTAAGCAAAGAACAGCTTTCTTTTTTTTTTCAGGCTAATTAAAGACCTCGGTGATGAACAATTCTGAACATCCCCTTGACTGTCATTATCTTTTTCTTTGCCGTGCCTCCTCTCATTGTGTCCTTTTCTCTTTCTATCGCTCTCAACTTCTCTCCGCCAGCTGCTTACTAAGTTTGATTTTCTCTTGCCCCAGATCTGTTCAGTAATGAGCATGCGGGCCGATCAATAATTCACTGGAGTTTGCATAAAATGCAGGATGATTGGGTTATGGTGTGTGATAAACTGAGAGCGTGATCTCAGTTTAACACACTTCATGCACTTGTTTTTCTGCTGGTCTTAACAGCCCTCACACAATGTCTCCTGGCTGCTCTTAGATTGCCTCTATGCCCCCTCAGTCCTCACTCGTTTTATTATGCCCATTTCATGTGAACATTCGGCTGCTTCTCGCTCCAACTCACACTGCGATGATGACACTCTATAAGTGCAGATCAAATTAAATAACTCCACTATGATCAAGCCTTGCTTCTTGATGCTCAGCACACACTGTTCAGAATAACGTCAAATGCTAGAAGTTGGTTTCCAATTGCAGTGTTATTATTTTTTTTATTTTTTTTTATTTTTTCTCCCTGTGCAGATGATATGAAATCATCCAAATTAAAATGTGCAAGCACTGGCAGTGACTTGCTAACCTTTGGACGTTTTGTAAGTCTAGTTTCCCAGAGGAAAATCTTGCAGCTCAGAGGTTTATAATGTAGCACAAGTTCATATTGAAATCTCAGAATTTTGAGTGCAGCCTTTGGTATCTTGGCAGATCTCCCAACATTATTTTCCTTTTCTGTCTTGTGTAGTTCCACCTGATGTCCCCGTTATCATCGGAGGGCCCGTGGTGAGCCTGAGAGCGGGTGACCCCCTCAATCTAACATGTCATGCAGACAATGCCAAACCTGCTGCCTCGATCATCTGGATCCGAAACGGAGAGGTGCTGAATGGAGCCAAGTATTCTAAGGTAAGGTTTGAGGAATATGTACTAATCATGATCAGTTGAAATTAATATGTATTAGTGTCCCACTAGCCACTGCATTGTGTAAATATGACAGTATATTACACTAGCCCCTGAAAGGTGCAAGGATTTATATAGCATACACACCCATTATTATAGGAGTTAATATATTTATAGTGAATGTGATTTCACCAAGTACAACATGTTCCTGTAACAACATTCTTGTTGATCCTGGAACAATATTCGGAACTGCGACCAATCAGAACTGCGTTACGTTTACAGGAAATTTTAGTTTTAGGCTGACAACCAGGATTAGATGCTTCAATACCCTTGTTAATCAGCTATTGTTTCCTTATGATTTCTATGATATATTTATATGGATATTATGGATAATGTTAGGTTTCGGGATAGGGTTAGGTCTATGTTTTCAGACAGGAATGTTGTTCCATGATCCACAAAAGATACAGTAGATACAGGAACATGGCTTATGTATCATTTATGTAGGCAACAGTGAAAAATAAATGAAAAAAATAAATATTGCATTGTGTGAAAAGTGATTTTTCAGACGTACAAAAAGGGCATATCATGGGAGCCCATTTGGCAGGAGCATCTGTAGACTGTTACGATTATGACACAGAGCATTATAACACCTGGACAGTTGGAGCACAAAGATAATCTTCAACATCTGCTCTGTCCAGGCAAACACCTGACCTGAATATTATCAAACCACTATGGATAGTTTTGGAGAGAAGAGTGAGAACATTCAGCTAGAGATTATTCAGAAGTTTTTTTGAATGCAACACAGCTTGCAAGCTTATTATAATAAAGTAAACTTTGATAAAAACATTCATAAAGAAATGGTGCATATTTCCAAGATATTTACATTTTTTGACTAACCCCTGTACACTCTCAAAAAAACAATAAAAAAATAAATCAATAAAATAAAAGGGTACAAAAGCTGTCCCTGTATGGAAGCGTATGGGTAGCAATATTCAATTTGGGATGTAATATGCAAAATGACAATGCATTTCTGTATTTACATTTACATTTTCCAATACATTTGTGCAACGTTTGGTGCAAAATGAAAATGAAAATTAAATTACATAATTTTCATTTGCCATTTCATACACCAGTTTTAATATGTCAAATGAAAACTAATTTTAACGCTTTATAAGTTGCAAAATTAAAATGAATATGTATTACAGAAATGATAAGATATGTATAACATGTTCAAGCAAAAACTGTGGCAAAATTTTCATTTAAATGCTATTTCTCTTAAATGCATTAACACTCACAGTCAAGACACTTACGATTGCATTTTCATTCAGTGTCCCGCAATGAATGTAGCAAAATTCAATGTGCACATTGAAAATGCATTCCGAGCCGCTCACGTGTCCGCCCCCTCCCGCCATGTCAATCACTGTGTGAACAAGGCGGGGCTTGCAGAAGGTCAGAGACTCAAATCTCAAGAAGAGGATTCAAGTGAGAGAACATGGACAAGACAGTTGGTCCGTGTACATTTTGATCATTTCAGTTTATGGCTTTAATATTTAATTTGCACTTGTGGGCGGAGCTGAAACGCTGCTTTCATATCTGATTGGTCAAATCGCTCCACCTTCAACTCGGTCTTTTCATTCTTTCAGAATAAGAGTCAGTGCGAGTGAAGCACTGTAATGTCTGAAACCACCGCTCACTGTTAATAAGCATAATACTTGAATCAGATGTAGCTGGGCACATAATTCGTGCCCAGCTAAAAAAAAAAGTAAATAAATAAATTGGATGGGGATTCTTTTTGCATCTGACTTATTCATACTGTATGTGTGTGTGTGTGTGTGTGTGTGTGTGTGATATATATATATATATATATATATATATATATATATATATATATATATATATATATATATATATATATATATATATATATATGTATATATATATATATCGCTTTTTTAGCCAAAATAATATGGTATATGCTGGTATCCCACTCATCGTGAGAGCCAACTGTGGTCATGATTGCTAGCACCATCTGCACTCATTCTCTTTAGCCCTTAGCTCCATTTGATTGGAAGAAAATCCCTGGAAATCCAGCCTCTAACTGAAATGACAGAGACATGTTTTTCCTCCTTACACTGCAAAATGTGTCAACACAAACAAACAGATGGCAATAAAAGGCAAAGCCATATTGTTTTCCCACAAATTAATTGTATTTGTTCCTTTCAAAAGCCATATTGTTCCTCTTATAAAAGGTTTCTCTCCCCTATATTAAGCTGATGTCTGTTTGTGTTTATATGTGATCTAGCCCAAATCCATGTGTCATAATTATGTTTTAATGCAATCAAAGAGAAGGGTCTGGCTGCAGACTTGCACTTGCACTCTCAGACACTTGTGCTTCCGCTAGCGACGTCACTTGCAGTCTTAATTTTTTTTTTATTTTGTTCTATTTATTGATAACTTTTTGTTTGAATCTCTCAACATTTTACAACAGTAGTCAGGTGGTGAAGACAAGAAAAAAAAACATGCGTGTTGCCAGTGGTGATTAAACGATTAAAACTATATTAGTAGGCCTACTACTATAACGTACAGGGTCTTATAAGAAAAAGACAAGACCGGCAAATCCATGGCCAAAGAACAGCAGAATATGACCACAGTGCACGAAGTCTTTCGTTAAGCGTTTTCCTCCTGTAGAAAAAACAAACACTTAATATGGCATTATGTATTAAGATACATTAAGTTCAATTAAAAGACCAAATTCGATATATAGTTATTATTTAATGTACTACAAGGCAAGCAGATGGCTATGAACACAATGCACAAACTTTGTCCTCCCATACAGCAAAACACTTAATGTGGCCTAATAACAGACTAAGATGATAAAGACAATTCAGTAGGCCTAGCCTATATGTCTTTTTGTTGACTCAACGTATATAAAGACCAGCAAATATGAACGTGCATTATGAAATGCATTAAGTGATTTTAAAACGATCAACTCTGTACAGGCAAGCAGACGAGTACAGAACGCAGTGCATTTTCCTCCTATAGAAAATCATTATAAATAAAGCACATAATGTATATTAATGGACAAAGACAGTGAAATAAACGAGTTGTAGACAGTTTATTCTGGAAAAATGCTTAATGCGAAACGTTGCGTGTTGCTGGGCTCACCTGCATGCCTGTACATATTAGTTGTGTATTTTTATAATGTAGAGAAGCATATTGAGTTTGGCCTTTATCATCTTAGTCCATTATGCCACATTTTGCGCTATGTGAGGAAAATACTATATGCATATTCATTAAAATAATGAACTTTATATTTAATTTGATATTTTAATAGCATCTTAATACATTAAGCAATGTTAAGTGTTTGTTTTTCTACGGGAGGAAAACGCTTAGCGAGAGACTTTGCGCAAACGTTCATATTTTGGTCTTCTGGCCACGGATTTGCCGGTCTTGTCTTTATCTTGCAGGACCTTGTACGTTATAGTAATAAATTAGGTTTAATCGTTTAATCACCACCACAGCTTTTTGTCTCCATTGGCAACACGCACGATTTTTGTCGACTGCAAGTGTCACAGGTAGCGGAGAGGGCAAGTAGCGATTGCAAGTGACTTTGTAATTTAGTTTATTTTTTCTTGTCTTCGCCACCTGGCTACTGTTATAAAATGTTGGGAAATTCAAACAAAAAGTAATAAAAAATTCAAATAAATAAAAAGTAAAGACTACAAGTGACGTCACTAGCAGAAGTGCAAGTGTCTGCGAGTGCAAGTGCAAGCCTGCAGTCAGACCCTCTTGGAATCAAAACTCTTATTTCATTTCATCTTGCCAATATGATCTTCTACTGGGTTCAATCTGAGGTAGAAAGCAGCGGCCGAGTAATAAGGTTGAGCGTGATTTCACCAAGTTCAAAAATTTCCTGGATCAACATCCTTGTCGATCCTGGAACAACATTCCAATCAACCAATCAGAATTGAGATTTAACTTTTGAAGAAATATCTGTTTTAGGCTTAAAATCAGGGTTAGCTGCTTCTACACTCTTGTTAATCAGCCATCATTTCCAACTGATTTTAGGAACAAATTATGGGTATGGTTAGGTTTAGGGGAAGGGATTGGGTTAAGTTTATATTTTTGGACAATATTGTTGATCCAGGATCATCAAAATATGTTGATTTAGGAACATGTCTTACTTGCAAAATCATGGCGACCAAGTAATAAGCACAGCCATATAAATAAGATCTTCTCTGCGACACCTCCTTCACCTATCTCATCTGATTATTGGCTGTTTCTAAAGAGCAGATAAAAACCAATGATTTAGCAGGTGTAACTGAATGCCGTACTGCCCATCAGCACACTTGTTAAAGGAAGTGCTGCTAATCGAAAGATGAGCCCCCCCCCCCCCCTTTTTTTTTTTTTTGTTTTTTTTTTTTTTTAGCACTTAGCATGGTGATGGGTGTCAGGGACAGGACATTGTGATGGATATAGGCAGTTGGGCTTCCTAATGTCTCTATTCATGCTATTTTAAAGCAAAGCAATGCAGTCAATTAAGCCACAATCACTAGGTCTGAATAATGTAGAATGGGAAACGCAGACACACTCTCAGGCTCACAATCGGGACAAATGAAGGCCAAAGTCTGTATGAAGTATGCAGTGAATATGTCTTTCTGTTGGACTGGCATTTCTGCTATCGGAGATGCTTATTGATTCAAATAACTAATGTGTCATTCTTCCATTGCTGAGGTGTAGGGTTTTCTATTGGCCTCTGAATGTCATTACCTAAACAGCTGCAGTAAAACACTGATGGTGCAGTAGAATTTTGAAATGAATTTCAGAGAGGTCAAATAGGGTTTTTAAAGGACTTTCTATAGTGATGTGGCTCATTTTGGGGAGTCCAAATGAAGAGTTTGGTTCCAAAGCGCGATTAAAACCTTTTTCCGCCAAAATCAATATTGTATCTGGTCAGTATTGAAAAGTACATTTTTTATTTTATGCTAGTTATTAGGTCATGTTTTCATGTTTTTCAATATGAAAATAAATTGAATATTGATTCAATGAATTTACTGCATTTTAAGAAAAAAAGTATCATGGATTTATTGCATTGGGGGGGGGTAATACAATTTTATAATAAATCTCTGAAAATCAAAAGATGGGTTTGAATTTTTAATGTTATTATAACCTACAGATGCTATGTGAAAGTTTGAAACAGAAAATAGTGGTTTCCATCTTGCCACTTTATTGCTAAAGAAAACACATTTTTACTCAAATTAATCAGAATGGATTTATTGCGTTTTGGAATAAAACTCTTCAAGTTATCTTTTGGCATTGCTAACATAACTAACCAAAACAATCAACTATTTTAAAGACAAATATAATTATGTTTTAGTACCCATTTTCTCTGTATGGTGTTCACTTGCACCATTTTGTTTTTTTCCTCCTCCTCCACAACTCAGAGGTGTTGGCGCAGTTGATAAGACACATGCCTTTGGTGTGAGAGACCCAGGTTCGAATCCACTGTGAGACACCAATGTGTCCCTGAGCAAGACACTTAAACCCTAGTTGCTCCAGAGGCGTGCGACCTCTGACATATATAGCAATTGTAAGTCGCTTTGGATAAAAGCGTCAGATAAATGTAAATGTAACTCCTCAAAGCATCCCCTTTCCCTCCTCATCTGTTTCTCAAATTTAATTTTACCCCCATGAATTCATCCCTGCTTTAATTTATGTATAATTAGTGCAGGCTTTTTTGAATAGTAATGCCCACCATGAGAGAATATTTCAATATTTCAGATATTCTAATTAACTTTAGCATCAAACTGAAACTAGCTAATCGTTTAACGCTGCCGAAGCAGGTAGCATGTGGTGCAGCTCTGTAGACTCAAGAGCTTCACTGTCGCCTTTCACGCTTTTCTTTGCCAAATTTAGCCTCTTCTGTTAATGCTTGAAGCATCAATCTTCCTCCACCCCTTCAGTTCTACCCCCTCCTCTCAGCAACCCCCTCTTAATTAACCTTGCGGTTTTGCTACTGAAATTAAAAACGGGAGAGGAAATAAGTAAAAAGGCATCTAATTAATTGCACCGTAAAATGGTGGAAATTAATCAGAACTTGAGGTGCAGGATTAAATTAGTTAATCAAAGAATGACTTTTAACCCCAGGAACAGAGACAGAACTTTACACTCTTTTTGAGAGCAATGGGAAAACAAAGCCGCAGAACACTTATCTCTCTTATAGTGAAATTAATACGTCGTAATAGGTGGCGAAACGCCTTCCAGCGACAGCCTGCGTTTAAAAACACGTTAAGGGACTTTGCAAAGCATGCTAATGTTGCCTAAATTATTAGTATCAGTGCGCCTTGAGGTCTAATCAGCAAATTGCTGCCACTTTGTTTCCCAGGCGTCAACCTTAATTTCACACAATTTTTGTCTGCACACTTCAAAAGGATCTTTACTGACATTTGCTAACCTTTAAACTGAGCAAACGGCTAGATGAGGCCAACGCAGACACTTTATTTTCTGATTCTGACATTTGACAAGGTACAGGCCCATTTGACATGTACATACAGCTGAGGCGTTGTGCCTTAAAACACACGTCTAGTTTTGACATTTCTAATTCTGTCTCAGGCCTCATTCTTAAGCTGTATTCTCCACTCATGATTCTCAGCCTTCACTGCCTGTAGAGAGAGCTGACACGCTCCAGGCTGCACCTCCAGAAATTATCTATTTGTAATTTTGAGCTATTTTCATCCCGGTCCTGGTTAAGTGTTGAGTCCTTGGCTGTTTCAGGCCACATTCAAGATTAATGACTTCAGACAGGCCCTGAGCAATGAGGGAAACAATCCGGACTGTGTCAGGCAGGATATTACATTGACACATCCAGCGGCTGACAGCTTGTGTCTTTCAGCTGGTGAGGTGAGCACCTAGTCTGCGGAGCAACGGCCATCACACTCGCTGCTCCACTCTCTGACAAACACAAAATGCAGTACAGTTTGGAATGGCCTACATTTGGTGAAACCCTTTCAGTAGAATCACTTTGACAATGCAATACAATCAGTCTACCAAGGAATTATTTTATTTTATTTTATTTTATTTTACTTTATTTTTTTACATTTTCTAACATAAGTATTTATGCAAACATAGGCTCATTAAAAATGTGCTTCTGCCTACATTTTTGTACCAATCTAAAAATGTACTTATACATAAAATTCACTGGAGTTTCCAGCTGACATAAACACTAGTGGCAGTAAACCCATAGCAATTTGTATTCCTTGTCTCACAAGTTATGATTACAAGGGCATATTATTGATTAATAAAGACTTTTTTTTGAGTAGAATGTTGCAAAACACTTTTAACATAGTGCATGATTTGTAAACTTATACATGCTAATATTTGCATCTCATAAGCAGCTCTATAAGTATGGATTTTCTGAGATAGTAAACTTGCTCAGTAGTGCACCCGGTACAGCATTGCACTTGTGATGTAAAGGGCTCAGGTACGAGCCTGTAAAACACGAGTCACGATAAAAGAGCTCAAAAAGCAAGCTAATATAGCATGGTTCCTTCAGCAAATGTGTGTTTAACTCATGTTTTCTTTTGCTAATACTACTGGTAATATTTAATGTTGTTGGTACAATCTCATATATATGCATGCAGAATAGACATACAGCGTAAACAAATGCATTTCAATGGGATGTAGATATAATGTCTTTATATCATGTTAAGCTAATAAATAAATATTATCTTTAATATTTAACTATATTTAATATTATTTATTAATATTTATATTCACAATCTTACCAAGTTTGATCCTACCTGAGCACCACCTTCAAATTCAAAATGGCTGCCACGTTAAAATATTTGATGCATTTCAAACTGGATATAACCCTCCGAAGGGCACTTTGCAATGAAAACAATCATGACCGCTATATTGAGGGGTCATTCCAAACCAAAGTGCTCAAAACTGACCATTTTTAAGGGCCCTTCAGAATGAAGGTTTTGAAGGGTACAACTGATGGACACTTCGGGCTCCCATGATCCTTTGCACAGGAAAGTTGTTTGGATTCACAGAGTTTAACTTGACCTATAAATATATGTACTATTGTACAATTTTTATACTATTGTAATATTTATATGAGTTAGATTTGGTACATTGTTACAGTCAAAATGACACTGCTTCAAAAAAAATCCATGCAAATGTTTCAAATACATAGACACAATATACATTACAAATACATACATTGTATTACATTACCTATACAAATTATATTTAACACATTATATTTAAATAAAAGACAAGTCAACCAGTGTGAAAAATGTGCAATAAATGCGCCTTCTTGATCATCTCGTTTTTTTTTTTTTTTTTACGCTACACCCTTCATCCCTTCGAAGCTCTCACTCCATAGGGTAGACCCTTTAAAGGGATTAGGGCATAGGGATGAGCCCTTCCAAATGGAATGCAGGGATTGTTGTTTACTTTTACTAATGGGTATTTCTCACCTGAGCATCACTTTCTGTTTCCAAATGGCCACCATGTGAGGAGAGGCAATAGCAGAAGCTTGTAAAGATACAATATGAATTGGTTTAATGCTTAGACAGGACACAGGACAATGTTTTAGATTTACTAAAGATTATTTGACTACCTGAAAAGCCTCTTTTTTCAGTTGTGAGAAAGGGGGGAAATGCTTGCCATTTCTGGAAGGGGTTCTTTATCAAGGCCTTTATGGCACATATAATAACCCATTCTCTGTGTGTTGTATATATATATGCCCCTCTCTTTTTTATCCTCCTTAATTGTGTCTCACACTCTTTACTTTCTTTTTCTTGTTCCTCTTTGTTGGTGGGATGGTCAGTGTGAGGTTTCATTGCTATATTTCAGATCAGTGGCAAGAAAAGCAAGAAAAAAAAAAGAAAGTAATTACTACTATTAGCAAGCTCCCTATCACTGGCCTGTGCATGCAATGGCATGACTAATTATTAGCGAGTGACTAATATGACTCAAAAGAACATTATTCTTCTAGATTCGTTGGGAGAGCTGATGACATTAATACATGGTCTTCTAGAAACACAGATGGGGTCTTGACTGGCCAACCACACAAGTTAGCACTGCTGACGTTAAAAGGCCACAGGCCGCTGTGTGGGTTTGGCTGAAGGGACATTTTACTGGAACACTTTGACATGCTGGAAATAAAGTGAACAATGTACATAGATAGATTTCAGTGGTAAAAACAGGGTTTACATCCCAAAAACATAGCATACAGTATGTTGTTCTCAAATTTATAAAATCATCTTTCGAAAGATTTTAAAGCAAGCTTTTTCTCAAATAAAATGTCATTACTCAAAATATTCACTATATATATATATATATATATATATATATATATATATATATATATATATATATATATATATATATATATATTACCGTATTTACAAATACAAAAATAAAGCTATTATTTGCTATCATTATTTTTATTATTATTATTATTATTTTTATTATTATTTTTATTATTATTATTATTATTATTATTATTATTATTATTATTATTATTATGTTTGTACTGTGATTTATGTTTTTTCATTATTTATATATATATATTGTTTATTAGATGTTGGGGTCAGGAACCTCAAGCTGTGCTGTTTACAACATGTATTTAGCTTGTATTATAGATTTGTTTTGAACAGCATGTATATGTATTTATTCATATATTTTTGCTGTATGGGGTCATACATCTAGTGCAAGATGCTAATTAGACAAACCCTGATCTTGATAGCAGCAGCTTTAAAAGTCAATGGAAAGGAGAATTAAATCGAAAGACAAAGTAAGAGATGAAGAACTAGTGAGTATCATAGTGCATCTCTAAGGTAAGCCGGGGAGAATGCCTGCTGGGAAGGCCTATTTATTCTGGTGGGTTACTGTTGTGTTGGCCATTCTGGTTAGCATCTCTCTTTCTCTCCGCCTCTCTATGAGTGATTGCTGTATGGAATGTGGAATGGAGTGTGGATTCTGTCGAGCGCTTCCAGATGGAGCTGTTCAAGGCCTAGCACAGACTATGACCACTGGAAATGAAGATCGATTCCTCTGTGGTGCATATCATGCCACACACCAAAGCTCCACTCTCAAACTGCAAAAAGGAGCCCCAAAACATGCTGTTTTCTCCCAAACACAATTGGTCCATGTGCAGAGAGACCATGACATGACTCTTTCATAGGGAAAAAGGGCTTTTTTTTTGGAATGCCAGCCTTGGGACTGATTTTGAATTATGTTCTTTTGTGTCTTTCACCCTCAACACTCATGAATGCAACTGAAAAATTCACCAGTTTTGCTTTTCCTTTACTTTCCATATAGTAACATCCATAACCAGAGTATCTATTTTTTATTATTTAATATTATTTTTATTAATGTTTTATTAATTTAAATTATTTAATTAACGCATTTTTTATTACTAGTAGTAGTAGTGGTGGTGGTAATAGTAGTATAATTATTTATTAGATTAGATTAGATTTTGTAATTATAGCATGTTTATTTTATTAATTACAATACATTGTATATATAATTATTTCCTTTTTTTAAAAAAATTCAATTACATACAATTAAATAAAACAGTTTAACTGTACATAACCCTACTTTATTCTCTTCCTTTAGGCTATTCTTCGAGATGGGCGAAGGGAGAGCACTGTAAGCAACCTCTACATTTCAGCCTCCAACATTGAAACTGGACAGATCATCTTCTGTCGGGCGTCCAACAAGGCTGTGCCCAATGGGAAAGAGACCAGTGTCACTATAGACATCCAACGTAAGTGATGCCACTCTCAGAGTTGTCCTTTTTTTTTTTTTTTTTTTTTTAATTGCACAAAGTCAGCATTTTTCTTTCTCTTTAATTTTGAGTCATGTTTGCATTTCACTGAATCAAAACTACTGAATACATTGTGGTAGTAATATAAGAACACTTACATTTACTGTATTAATGGGATATTGTCTGCTGGATTTTCATTATTAATCAGTGGTGTAATGTAACAAAGTAAAAATACTTATTTTGGGAGTATCTGTAGTTTTTATATTTCAGCCAACTTTTACTCTTACTCCACTACATTTCCTAATTAAAATGTATACTTTTACTCCGATACATTTCCCCAAAGTATATTTGTTACTTACTACAAAATAGTCAGAAGAACACAGATTTCAGGAAAGCAGGTTTGAGAAATTAGTGGTCTGTCATTTGCAAGTTAGACTCCTAAAAATACACCTTTGTTAATCTGCCATTTTATGCATCTGCATATGCTGTTTAAATGAAACCATGTTCCCTCTGAGATACAGAAATTGTGTAAGTACAGCACATGCTATTTCAGATGCAAATTCCAGAAATGTTTTCTTATGTTGGAATGAAAGACACTAAGTACCGGATGAAGTGATTCTTTTTATGATTGGACATTAATATATATATATATATTACAAACACAAATGTGCATCTCAATAAATTAGAATGTCGTGGAAATGTTCATTTATTTCAGTAGTTCAACTCAAACTGTGAAACAAATGCACACAGACTGGAGTAGTTCAAGTCTTTGGTTCTTTTAATTGTGATGATTTTGGCTCACATTTAACAAAAACCCACGAGTTCACATCTCAACAAATTAGAATATGGTGACAAAACACCTGCAAAGGTTTCCTGAGCCTTCAAAAAGGTCTCTCAGTTTGGTTCACTAGGCTACACGATCATGGAGAAGACTGCTGATCTGACAGTTGTCCAGGAGACAAACATTGACACCCTTCATAAGGAGGGTAAGACACAAACACTCATTGCCAAAGAAGTGCTGTATCCAAGCATGTTAATACATTATACATACATATATATGTAGTGGGTCAGGTGGTGAGTTTGGGAAGTGTACCTTTAAGGTTTGCTGATTATTGGGATCAGGTGGCGTAAGTGACGTGTCCCTTTAAATGTGGGGAGATATGAACAGGAAAAACATGCGGTGTGAGTTGAAGGGTGAGTCTTATTGTGTATCAGTTGTGCAAACGGGAGGAGCTCGGTCTGACAGCTGCTTTTATGGTGTTCAGTAAATGGAACCAACAGTGACTATCTTATAGAGACTTGCTTTCACAATAGCAAGTGATTGGACGCAGGTGTTGCAGCAATCTCGGGCTGGTATCTGCATTTATGGTGTCCAGTAAATGGTACCAGCAGTAGAGCACGTACAGAAACTTGCGGTCATCATAGTAAGGAGTGATCTTACACAGGTGTTGCGCTCAACGTAAGTGGCGCAAGTCTTTGTGGAAGTTCACGCCAGTTCGTTGCGTGATATTAAAGTCATTGAGCCGCTTACCACAGCTCATTGTTTGTTTGTTTTGTAGCTCGGTCTGGGGTCTGTGTTTATGGTGTCCAGTAAATGGTACCAGCAGTAAAGAGCTTACAGAACTAGCGTAGTGATCTTACGCAGGTGTTGCAGCAACGTAAGTAACGCTGACCTTTTTTTTCCTTTTAGATAAAATGTATAATTGTTAGCGCTGATTGTTTCCTGTTTTGTTAATATGTATGAATAGAAGCAACAATAGAGAGTGTGCACAGCTTTCAGTCATCCACATCGTTTAATTAAATTGCTATGGGGCATACGACTTTGATGCAAAGAAAAATGTAAGTTTTATCCAGCTTTTTGCCTTAATTTTCTAATCAGTTATTTTAAATTGTTATAGCATCATAAACCATCTTTACTTGTGATTTATAGGAGGATTGCCCACGTCGGTCACTAGCCACTGTTTTTCCTGAGCTTAATCATAGTTTTATTTTTTTTTTTTTGTGTGTGTATGTGTGCGTCCTGAGGAGCGGCTACTACCAGTGATGACTTGGATCTAGTTGGGCTTAAGCCATTCTAACATTCGGCCTATGGGCATTGTGCAATATTTCACTTGGAAACAGTATCCATTTTGTAATGTAATGTTCACTAGTGAAGTGTGAAATGCTGTGTTGTGTGTGTCTGTATGGTAGTATTGGTTTGGAGTATTTCTTGCAGTGTTTGAGTGTTCTGTGAGCAGTACTTATTTAGTAGACTTTATGCACTGTAGATTTGATATTGTTAGACTTTATATCCTGTATCCATGCACTATGATGCTTTAACTCACTGTGATCTATTTATTGTAAAATTGCTTACTGTTACCTGGAGGGAATATTTGTCTATTTTTACTGCCAATCATTATATTGATTGTTTAATAAATTTATAATTGAGTACATCAGTCCCATGTCCCTTCCTTCACTGGATACCACCTGCCTCAATATCTAAGAAGGGAGTGTGGGTTTTTGGGGTTTCTAGTTTATCTATACAAATTTGGGCGTGAGCGCCCCCTGGGGGTTACATTTGGCGTAGTCGGCAGGATAATTGGGACTGGTGTAATATCTGTGAATTTTGTTTTTGTTTATGTACTTTTTTTTTTTGTTGTGGTTGTTTTTTTTGTGTTAATAACCAAGGTTATATTGATTACAGGAAAAACAGTGGCTGGGGAGAGGTGCCGGGACGACGACACTCTAAACATATAAAGTGGTTTGTGTTTGGGGTTTAATTGTTTCTTTGGTGTTTTTCTATTCTGCCCAAATACTATAGGCTATGGAGGATCAGGTTAGACTTTTAACTGAGCAGATCCAACAACTTCAAGCAGACAATGAAAGACTTCGGCAGGGAAATGTAGTACCCTTAGTGGATACAAATCAGGGAGAGCCGAGTCGGGCAGTGCCAGGTCCATCCGGTATGAGGTATGTCTATGTGCCCAGAGAACGCAAATATCCCAAAATTTCTGGTAGTCCAGGTCCGGAATGTCCTCCTCTGGAGGAATGGGTTGAAGAGGTTCGTAAATGTTTACAGGCTAGACCTATGTCCCCTAGCGAACAGGCATACTTCGTATATGATCTCCTGGAGGGGGAGGCTAAATTGGAGATTAAACTTCGTCCAGCTACCGATAGGGCTGACCCCGAGAGAATTTTTTTGATATTATTGGAGACGTTTGGCTGTGCACACTCATATATTGAGGCCCAGCAAAAATTCTTCCAATGCCGCCAGCGTGAGGGAGAATCGTTGCGTGAGTTTTCCCATTCCTTAATGGTCCTAATGGAAAGTTGTCAGCGTAAAAATTCAACTGCTATTTCAAACCCTGACTCAGTTCTTCGTGATCAGTTTGTGGAAAATGTTCGAGACAAAACGTTGCGTAGAGAATTGAAACAATTCATTCGCCTTAATCCTAACTCGCAGTTTTTGGAGGTGCGTAAAGAGTCATTTCGTTGGGCTGATGATGGGGAGAGTGCCCGCCCCGTGCGCGCTAGAGCTTTCTCTTGCGATGTTAGTTCGGGGGTAGTAGGGGAATGGGGAGCGGAAACCCAGGCCGTAGCTGCAAAACCAAACGATGAATTAGCTGAACTTAAAGATTGTTTGCGTAGGCAACAAACTCAATTGGACACCATTTTGAAACATTTGTCTTCCGGTCCAGTAAATTCTAATCTAAATAGCAGACCAAGTAATCCATCCAGACGTTACAGATTTGAAGCTGATGGTCGGCCTATTTGCTTGCGGTGTGACCAGGCTGGACATATGGCCAGGGACTGTTCGACAGTTCGTCGGCAGGGACCATGGGTACGGAGTGATTCTGGTCAGAGGGCAGCGGAGAGTCAATCCAGTGGGTTGCAGGGAAACTAGCACCCTCTAGTGCATGGAGCCAAACACTAGACGGGGCCTCAACAGGCTCAGTTTCTTTCCGCCCGATACCACCTTCTCATTCTGTACTTATAGGACAGTGTCCGGTGGCTGACGTTAAAATGGGAGGGGTGCCTATCGCGTGCCTTGTTGACACCGGATCTATGGTATCTACAATCACAGAATCTTTTTTTAAAGAGCACTTCCAAGTTCAGGGGCAAGACCAGTTACGCTCCTGTGGATGGCTGCAGTTAAAAGCAGCCAATGGGTTGGATATCCCCTATCGCGGCTATTTAGAGCTGGACATAGAAGTTCTGGGTAAGGTGCTCCCCTCTGTAGGTATTCTGGTCGTTTATGACCCACCAAATCTCGGGTCAAAATTAAAAAAAAACACTGTCCCAGGTCTTATTGGAATGAATGTGCTTCGTTGTTGTCTGCGAGAAATGTTCTGTCAAGGGAGCACAAGTTTGTTTGCTTCTTCTGCAGATGTTCCTTCAATCTGGAAACATGCTCTGTTGGCGTGTCAAAGCTTTGAAGACTTGGCAAACTCTGGCTTCTTGGGTAAGGTTTCCACCCCCCCAGGGGCCTCTATTCTTGTGCCTGCTGGATCAATGAAGTTAATTCCAGCTTTATGCAGGCAAGGGCTTTGCCCGTTGATTTCCGCAGTGTTGATAGAACCAGGAGAGTTAGAGTGGCAGTTGCCACCAGATTTGCTCATTCCCAGTTCTTTACTCCCCATGGGTGATGGCACAGTTGATGTTCCGGTCGTCAATGTGGGAAAGGAGGATCGGTGGATACGGCCACGCACCATCTTAGGGCAAATACATATGATAGAGGTATGTTCTGCTAATAAGTCCATTTGTTTTCAGGAAGAGGATGACAACCAGGGCTCTGTTGTTGTCATCCAGTCTGTGGAGGTTACTGCCTCTCGCCTTCCTGGTCTTGCCAATACGACGTGGCCTAATTTGACAGACTTGGAGCAGCAAGAGGCGAAGTCCTTGCTCCAAAAGCACAGTGCAGCTTTTAGTTGTGGGGAAGGGGAGTTGGGTTGTACAGACCTTATTGAACACGAGATTCCATTAGTCGATGAGATACCAGTGCGGCAACGCTACCGTAGACTGCCACCGTCGCAGTATGATGTGGTGAAGGCCCACATTCAAGAGTTGTTGGAACAGGGAGTAGTAACACCCAGTTGTAGCCCTTACTCTTCACCCATTGCGGTGGTTCAAAAAAAAGATGGGTCTATCCGTTTATGCGTTGATTATAGACAATTGAATGCGAAGACTAGAAAAGATGCCTTTCCGCTGCCTCGGATTGAGGAATCCTTGGATGCCCTTTCAGGTGCTCGTTTTTTTTCTACTCTTGATTTAGCAAGCGGTTATAATCAAGTGTCGGTGGCAAAAAAAGGATAGGGCAAAAACAGCATTTTGCACACCATTTGGTCTCTTTGAGTTTCAGAGGATGCCATTTGGATTGTGCAACGCCCCAGGAACTTTCCAGAGACTAATGGAAAGAATCTTTGGAGATCAGCGGTTCCATACCCTTCTTTTGTATCTTGACGATGTGGTGGTGTTTTCATCCACGTTCCAGCAACATCTGGAACGACTGGAACTCGTGTTAGGCAGGTTGGCCTCTCATGGCCTCCAACTTAATTTGGGGAAGTGCCATTTCTTTCAGGCGGAGGTGAAGTTCTTAGGACACATTATTTCAGCTTCGGGAGTTGCAACTGACCCTGATAAGATCAGTGCAGTGAGGGACTGGAAAGTCCCAGCTACCATCACAGAATTGCGCTCCTTCCTTGGGTTTGCGTCATATTATAGACGTTTTGTTGAGGGGTTTGCAAGGTATGCGGCGCCACTGCATAAGTTGGTAGCAAAATTACAGCCAGCCCCAAGGAAGAGAGCAGGGTTTAATGCTACTTTGCGAGACCACTGGGATTGGGGCTGTGAAAGTTCTTTCGAAACCCTAAAAGAGAAACTGATAACTGCACCGGTCTTGGGCTATGCAGATTTCAGCAAACCTTTTGTCCTTGAGGTAGATGCGAGTGGGCTTGGGTTGGGTGCTGTTTTGTCACAAGAGCAGGGGGAGGGACAGCGGCGGCCAGTGGCCTATGCAAGTAGGGGGTTGCGACCAACAGAACGGAATATGGACAATTATTCCGCCATGAAGCTTGAGTTGCTGGCCCTTAAATGGGCCGTAACAGACAAATTTCGAGATTATCTATTAGGTGTAAAGTTCACGGTTCTGACCGATAACAACCCCCTCTGTTATCTGCAGACGGCCAAATTGGGAGCGGTAGAGCAACGCTGGGCAGCACAGCTGGCTCTTTTTGATTTTAAAATTGAATACCGCCGAGGTGTGTGTAATAGAAATGCAGATGCATTGTCTCGCTTGCCTACATCCCCAGCTTTAGACTCTATTGAAGCGGTAGCACCAGGAATCTCTGTCCCTACGGAGATTAAAGGCGTGGTGGCAACTCACCTCTCCGGGCCTGTTGACATTCAGGCTATGGATGCCTCCCCAGTGAGAACTAGTGCCGATCTCCAGCTTCTTCAGTCAGAAGATCCGGTGCTACGGGCCTTTTTAGTTTACTGGAGGAGAGGTAAACCCCCTACAGCATTGGAAAGGGCTAAAGAGTCCCCTGCGGTGGTAGAACTGGTGCGTCAGTGGATTAACATACAGGAACAAGATGGTGTGCTTTACCGGCAAAGTCATGTCCCCGGTGTTAATGTAAAAATAATGCAACTGTTGCTGCCTCAGCTGCTACAAGAGGAAGTTTTGACGGCTTTGCACGATAATCATGGACACCAGGGGGTGGAAAGGACCAATATACTTGTTCGTCAACGTTGTTATTGGCCTCTTATGCGGAGAGACATCAAGCGCTGGTGCCGAGAATGTCAACGGTGTGTAGTGGCAAAAGCGGTGCAGCCAAAGCTGAGAACATTCATGGGTAGTCTTCTTGCGTCTAGGCCTTTAGAAATTCTAGCCATGGATTTTACCACACTGGAAAAGTCTAGTGATGGAAAAGAAAATCTTTTGGTTATAACTGACGTGTTTTCTAAATTTGCGCAAGCTTATCCCACCGTGGACCAAAAGGCCACGACTGTAGCGCGGGTGCTCACCGAACAGTGGTTCTATACTTATGGGGTTCCACAACGTATCCATACAGATCAGGGTCGTCAATTCGAGGGAGATTTGTTTCAGCGACTGTGTCAACTATATGGTATTCATAAGTCCCGTACAAGTCCATACCACCCGGAGGGCAATGGACAGTGTGAACGATTTAATCGTACACTTCACAATTTACTTCGTACCCTGCCTGTAGAAAAGAAGAAAAGGTGGCCTCAACACCTGCCTCAGGTGCTGTTTGCATATAATACTACAGCCCATAAATCAACAGGGTTTTCACCATATGAATTAATGTTTGGGCTGAAGCCCATCCTCCCTCTCGACTCCCTCTTGGGTGCAGTTGATCCCCCAGCAGAACTGATCACAGAAGAGTGGGTTCGAGAACATCAGGAACATTTGTCGTCAGTTTATAGGCGGGCGCAAGCTAATCTTGAGGCAGCCGCCAGGCAGCGAGCAAAGCATCAAGCTGTTCCTTTGCCCATTCTACCATCAGGTACCTTGGTGTACCGACGGAGTCACCCGCTTGGTCATCATAAAATTCATGACCACTGGGACCAGGTAGTATATGAAGTGGTGAACTGTTTGGATGAGGTTGGCACCCTTTATAAAATTAGACCAAGGGACCAGCAGGGTCCAGAGAAGAACATTCATAGACAGGAGTTGCGTCCCCTTCCGGTGGACCCCTGTCAACCCCCGTCTACTTTGGCAGTCGTAGAGCCCACATTAGACCAGTCTGATCTGGGTTCCGAGGATTCAAACAGTAGCAGTGATGACAGTGGTGAGTTGGCACTACTGGTAGCCTTAGACACTCCTGGCAGAGAGGGGCAGATTAGTCATGTCCCCACTTCAGCTGGTGACCAGTCACCTTCAACTTTTGTGCAACAGGAGCAGACCCGGCAGGATCCGCCTGTGGAACATGCTCTAGCAGCTGAAATGCCAATACCGGAGCGAGAGTTTGTGCCAAGGCGGACCAATAGAACAACAGCCGGTTACCATTCAAACCCTTTTAACCTCCCGTGTACATTAACTGGACAATCACCTGAAGACGAGCATGGGGAAGCCCATTCAATCGTTTGCTCCCACAATGTTGTTTTTAGGCCCTGGTTGTAGTACTTGCCATCTGTCACCGAGACGGTGACATTTTAGGGGCGGTGAATGTAGTGGGTCAGGTGGTGAGTTTGGGAAGTGTACCTTTAAGGTTTGCTGATTATTGGGATCAGGTGGCGTAAGTGACGTGTCCCTTTAAATGTGGGGAGATATGAACAGGAAAAACATGCGGTGTGAGTTGAAGGGTGAGTCTTATTGTGTATCAGTTGTGCAAACGGGAGGAGCTCGGTCTGACAGCTGCTTTTATGGTGTTCAGTAAATGGAACCAACAGTGACTATCTTATAGAGACTTGCTTTCACAATAGCAAGTGATTGGACGCAGGTGTTGCAGCAATCTCGGGCTGGTATCTGCATTTATGGTGTCCAGTAAATGGTACCAGCAGTAGAGCACGTACAGAAACTTGCGGTCATCATAGTAAGGAGTGATCTTACACAGGTGTTGCGCTCAACGTAAGTGGCGCAAGTCTTTGTGGAAGTTCACGCCAGTTCGTTGCGTGATATTAAAGTCATTGAGCCGCTTACCACAGCTCATTGTTTGTTTGTTTTGTAGCTCGGTCTGGGGTCTGTGTTTATGGTGTCCAGTAAATGGTACCAGCAGTAAAGAGCTTACAGAACTAGCGTAGTGATCTTACGCAGGTGTTGCAGCAACGTAAGTAACGCTGACCTTTTTTTTCCTTTTAGATAAAATGTATAATTGTTAGCGCTGATTGTTTCCTGTTTTGTTAATATGTATGAATAGAAGCAACAATAGAGAGTGTGCACAGCTTTCAGTCATCCACATCGTTTAATTAAATTGCTATGGGGCATACGACTTTGATGCAAAGAAAAATGTAAGTTTTATCCAGCTTTTTGCCTTAATTTTCTAATCAGTTATTTTAAATTGTTATAGCATCATAAACCATCTTTACTTGTGATTTTATAGGAGGATTGCCCACGTCGGTCACTAGCCACTGTTTTTCCTGAGCTTAATCATTGTTTTATTTTTTTATTTTTGTGTGTGTATGTGTGCGTCCTGAGGAGCGGCTACTACCAGTGATGACTTGGATCTAGTTGGGCTTAAGCCATTCTAACATTCGGCCTATGGGCATTGTGCAATATTTCACTTGGAAACAGTATCCATTTTGTAATGTAATGTTCACTAGTGAAGTGTGAAATGCTGTGTTGTGTGTGTCTGTATGGTAGTATTGGTTTGGAGTATTTCTTGCAGTGTTTGAGTGTTCTGTGAGCAGTACTTATTTAGTAGACTTTATGCACTGTAGATTTGATATTGTTAGACTTTATATCCTGTATCCATGCACTATGATGCTTTAACTCACTGTGATCTATTTATTGTAAAATTGCTTACTGTTACCTGGAGGGAATATTTGTCTATTTTTACTGCCAATCATTATATTGATTGTTTAATAAATTTATAATTGAGTACATCAGTCCCATGTCCCTTCCTTCACTGGATACCACCTGCCTCAATATCTAAGAAGGGAGTGTGGGTTTTTGGGGTTTCTAGTTTATCTATACAAATTTGGGCGTGAGCGCCCCCTGGGGGTTACATATATATATATATATATATATATATATATATATATATATATATATATATATATATATATATATTTACTTCTTTTTCATTTTGAATTTACTTGTAATTTTACTTTCAATACTTGTGCATTTAAGATTTTACAAATATTTTTCATACTTAAGTACAATAAATATCACATAATTTGAGACTTTTACTCAAGTAATATTCTAGATGGTGACATCAACTTCTTCCAAAGTCATTTTCTGATATCATTAATACTACTTTATAAACCACTGTAATTAATGTTGATTATTCACATCTCAACTACACAATGTTATTGTTGATTTTTTTCTTCTTTTTTTTATGTCTGGTCGTTTATAGAAAATCTCTTCTCTAGAGGTTTCAGAGAACAATACCATTCTACTTGCATTGCTTAAAGCCTTGAAGCCTCATCAATAATGTTAACTATGATTAACAAAGCAGAACATGCTATTTAGAGACCCATTATTAGTGACAGCTCCATTGTGCTCCACAGCACTAATGCATGACATAAGATGCACTTTGTAGTGCAGGGTGAGGCGCTATGGAGCAGAGCAGACATTAAAGTTGATTAACATTTGTTAGTGTTGCACCAGCTTAACTGTTGCTCGGATGTCTTTGTTATCCAAAGCAGCGGATAGCATATATATATCATACTATCATACTACTATGCTATATATTTTTATTATTATTATTTTTTAATTCTCAAACTTTTATATATATATATATATATATATATATATATATATATATATATATATATATATATCAACACAAAACAAATAACATTTATGCGAAAATAAGATTCATAGATAGATAGGTAGAGAGATAGATAAATAGACATTTAATGATAATGAAGCCTATTTTTAGGATGTAATTTTCTTATCTTATTTGTTTCGCATTGCAGACTATATTGTAATATCACCAAGCAACATAGTATGAACAAAGACAAAGATACAAAAAAAAAAAACAGTGAAACATTCAGTTACAAGAAATATTAGGACTGACTGTTGTATAAATTGATTACATTCCCTTCCCTCATTTCTATGTCTCCTACTCGCTACTCCAAATGCTCTGTAGACGCGTAGAGACATTAACCACTCCACTGCTGTTCAGATCTGCTCCCCATTCCACTGTCTGCGTTTTAATTAAACCACGCGAGAAATCAGACCTACTGTAATTGAACTCAGCCACAGTGCAGACAAATTTGCCAAGTCTCTGTGCTCTTTAATTTCATTACCCCACTCTCACCATCTCTCCATGGAAAGATGGAAATATTTCAAATGTATCACAGCGATGAGCAATCATGTTGCAAAATTCTGGGGAACATCCCTAGGTAAGAGGCAGGTGAATGTGGAATGGGAGCCATGCAAAGAGGATAATGAGGTTTTCAGAATTACATGCATTCGAGGCCTAGTCCGATTTTGAATGGCTAAATGAATACTCGTCTGAGTGGGATACATTTACATCACCCTCCTGAGCTGGAGCTCTGCAAAGCATGAGACATGAACTCAGAAGAAGGGAACAAATAGAGACGGTGAATGGTAAGCGATGACGGCAAGCTCTCCCTCTGAGGATCAAACACTAGCAGGTGTTTAATGAATAAGTTATGGAGGCATCAGCAGGTGGGATGAAGCTAAGGATGCAAACCCAATGCGTATGAGTACAAGTGTTTCCATCCGCGCATCCTCCAGGCCACAGGGGGGGCTGTGCAGCCATGCAAATCAGTTAATATTGATGAAGGGACAGCTGTCTGCTGATAAACAGCACAGATTATTCAGGGTAAAGAGAACAGCAACACAGAAGCGTTAAACTAACTGAGATCTTTCCAGTGTAAACTATTTAAGCTTTTAATATGAATAAATGAAACCAATGCGTAATTACATAGAAAAGTGTCATCTCGCATGCATTCCCCTCACCTGTTCAATTATGAATATGTTTAAGGGTAAAGTGAACTTACAGTTTGTGAACACAAAAATAATAGTCCTGTCATGACAACTCTGAGAGAGATTTGCATGGTAATATACATGACAATGTTAATGTGTTTGGTATTTGAATAGATCCGCTGCACTGCTGCTGCTGCAGAGCAAGTACAGAGACTTGCTACTGCCAGTACGTCCACAGACATGCTGTGAGGAAATACTGCTGCTGCACATACAACATATATGAAATAACTCCAATGTATAAGATACATAAAGTTAGCAGATTTATACAGGTGGAGCTGGGGATGATGGTGGGTTTCTGTATCGCTGTAACTGCTACAGCAAACACTAGCCAAGTATTTGAATCAAGCTCATTGGCTGGTGATGTGAGGAGAGGAGAAAAAAATAAAAATAAAATTAGCTGTGCTATGTGATTATGATTATATCAGATTGAGTTAGAGCCTATCAGCCTGCTCCATCAAGAGATTCATGACAGCTTTTTATTTATTTATTTATCTTCTAAAAAACAAGTTTCCAAAGCAAAGTCCTCCACTTCTGTTCGTTTAGACCAAGATACTAAGGTTTGGTTTGTTAGCATCTCATATATTTTGTGGTTACCCAATATGCTTTGCAGATGAGGTCAAATTAGACCTGATTACTCACTAGTATGGTTAAAATACTGTAGCTATAAATCAGTTTAGGGGAGGTGGTCATAGTTTTTTGCAGGTTTACATTTCAATTTAATATGGCATATTGTGTATTTATATTACAGTTGTTGAGCTGTATTGTGCCAAAAGTAGTGCCAGACTTTTGGGAAAATAAAACATGTTCCAAATTTTAATCCCAGACATATTTGATCATTTCTCAAAAAGAGAGATGAAAGCACACTTTATTATAAACAGTTCAAAATCAAGTGATTAATAGTATGATAGTAAGTTGCCAGCTACCTCCAGTATTTAGTTTTTTATATAATTTTCGAAAAATGTTCATTCCAGATTATGTTGTTGTATAAATATCTGAACATGCAGTCAAAAAACAAAACAAAAAAAAAAAAAACGGCCAAAGCTTCACTGTTCTAAACCACTTCCTGTCTTGTCTTTTTTTTTCATTCCTTTTTTTTTATTATTATTATTTTTTTTTTTATCCAGTCATATTATACTAAGGTGTACTTCATTTCACAAGTGTAGTATAATGTAATTTATACAGTATGTACTACAATCATCATGCTTTAAGCTGTCACTTCACTGTTATTAACAACTCCTCTCCCATGGGCTGAAAATAGGCCTGAGATGTGCACTTTAAGATTTCACTTGAAGTAGTAACTCATCCCAATTCATTCTGTTTTTCACCAACTATATAGCAAAGAAAAGTAGGAATAGTTGAGCACAGGAATTAAAAGAATCACTTAATGAATCTTTTCGGTGAAGTGAAACAAATAATTTAAATCAATGGAAGTGATCACACCCTGCTCTTTTGGCTTTTCTAGGAAAATAAACAATTATAGGTAAACATATTTTCTATATTCCCTGAAAATCACAATAAACAATGTATAGGCATGGACAGCAGTGCAGTGCCTAGACTCGGCCTTAGCAAGAGTCATTTAAAAAGAAAAATCAACAAGCTTTATTTGACATTTTTTATCTTTGTGTGTGTGCTGTGTGTGTGCGTGTGTGTAGCAGGATTGATGTTGTGAGTGCAGTGCAGTGAACATGTTGCCATGTACCCTACATAAGCTGAGACACAGAACATACCCCAGGTGAACGATAGATATTCTTCTCGTCTTCCTGTTTAAGGGAGTGAAAGGTTAAGATGAGAACCTAAAAGGAAGGAGGGAAGAAGTCAAAGATTATAATACTGGACAAAGACATTACTTTAGTCTTACTTTAGCCAAATAAAAGACACTTACTCTGGATGAGAATGAGAGAAAAACATGAGGGATGTGTGTGTGCGCGTGTTTCATCACGTCCATCCTCTAATATGCCCACTCCAGCTATTGTCAGTCCTCATTTGAGAGTCCGCTAATTGACCACTTGTTTCAGTGTGATAATGTCATTGGCAACAAAAGTAATTAAAGTCTTTCTGGATTTTTCCTGAGCGCAGATAATTCTCATTCTGATCAGCGCAGACCTCTGAGGCATCTTCTCGCTTTCGGTCAAAATGGGGCCTAAATGAGACGAGTCCAAACATTATCCACTGCATTAGTTCACTGCTTAAACTTGTCTAGTTTAATGCATTTCCCTGCCTTTATTTTCCAGTAATCACTTAATGCAATAATTACAAATGACTTCAGAAATGTTGCCAAACATAAGCCCCACTTGGATAATTTGACACGAGGTTAAGCGAATTAGCATCTAAATTTGAAATTTACCAGGAATTCAAAGTGAGTATTTATTTAAGAGCCTAAACTGAGAAAATAAACAAATAAATACAAAATAAAAACCTTCATATGGCAATGGCCTTAGTGGAAAAAACCCACTGCTCCTGCAAAGCCACGTATCTTATTTCACATGCAAAGAAGCCAGAACAGAAATTCACTGCATCTACTTCAGCTTCATTCTTTTTTTTTATCTTGATGAATAGGATGCACAGATGGGCTATAATTAGATTAGTGAAGGGAATAACACATGATGTGTTAAGGAATATATGCTTTAGCAATACAGTATTCATTTAGAGAGTTTGACAGATAGTTCCATAGGGCAAACTGTTTAAATTCACTGCACAGACCCAAATTGCTAGACCAAAAACACAACATTAATGTAACCCTTATGAAGTGAGATGAAGTACTGCATAGTATATCAATATTTTTCTATTTGGGGTCCTGGAGTTTGTATTTGTCTGGGTTCTGTGGTATTCAAGAAACGGTTCGACACAGTTGATCACGAGGGACTATGATGCTTTTATGATTTTTAATCTGCTGCTCATTCCGTTTGGACTGTTTATATGTATATTTTCACTCTGGGCTATATATTTGACTCAGATTCCACAATTGTCTGTGGTGATTCTTGAGTATACTGTAGTGTTTATTTTATCTGTGTTGTAAAACACAATATACAGTAAACCTACTGTCTCCTACCATCACAAACAGTGAGGCTTGGCTTTCCATATTATTAGAGAAGAGTTTCTACCTAAAGATGTTGATTTTTAGAAGGGAGCTGTATTAGATGGGGAACAAGAACATGATTTGTGTAACATTATCAATAGCCAAAGGATAATGATATCAGTTATCTCATGTGTCTGACGTTGTAGAGAGCGATACATAAAATGATTCTGATGCATGGACTTGTAGATGACAACATGTGATTCGCTCTCCCCATTTCTTCTTCTTCGGAATCAGTTTCTGGTTCAAACAAATATGGATGAATTCATTTAATATTGCAATGTGCCACTATGTAGCATTTAATAAAGTTAACTGAGTAAAAGTGGAGCAGGTAGCAGACACGGGGACTTGTGACTTGGTGACTTGGACTCGAGTCGACTCGAGTCGCTATTTTTATGACTTGTGACTTGACTTGACAAAAAATAAAATACTTGAGACTTGACTCGGACTTTGAAGTTAAAGACTCGGGACTTGACTTGACTTGAGACACGATGACTTGAATGACTTGAGTGTTAATCACATCATGATTTCAGTTTGAATATACGATATATAAATTATTTGTAAAAATAAAGTTGATTACTCAGCTGGAGCGCAGGCTGAAAATAGCGCATAGGAATAGCGTTGTCATGACTGGATCAGGACACTATCATCAGTCATGCCCTCTCTACCTTATGCACACCACGCCCACTTAGATCGGATATCACATCACATCAACATCAGCCTGAGGGGTACCGAGGATCATCGCTTTTGTCTTCAATAGTTCGCACCTAAAAATGCGTGGAAAACGCTAGGCGCGCCGCTTTCTCCTTCTTTCCAAAGCACTCGGGCAGTTGCGCCCCTGGGGCGTCTGCCGTTGCTAAGCAACCATGACGCGCTCTCTCTCCATGGAGACGCGGAAATTTCAGCAAAGGATACATGGATTTGCTGCACTAAAAATCGCTTGCAGCAGCTCTGCTACTAAATTTATTTCAAAATGGCAATCCATATACAGCTATGATCAGCTGTTCCTTCATCTTGGCTGAGCTTTCAACGTTGTTACGGGAAAGGATGAAGCTGAATGATTAGTTATTGTCACATGTTTTTCACTCGATGGGCGTGCGCATCGCGACAGAGTTGCTTCCATTATGAGCGTGCATACCGCGCGCCTACATTGGAAATAACGAACTTGCGCGCGCAAAAGACGAGATATGTGAACGGCCCCTAATGATCCGCTAGCAGGCCGTCAAAAAAACGCATTCCAGGGGCGGCGCTAGGGCTGGGCTAAGGGGGCTTAAGCTCCGAATATTTTGTTACCTTGTCTTTCTCATAGAGCAAAACAAATAATCAGAAAAACAAATGTGAATAAGACTACAGCTGCCGCGATTACCTAATCATGAGAAGTGCATATTACAGTTATATATATATATATATATATATATATACATACACATATATACACACACACACACATATATATATATATATATATATATATATATATATATATATATATATATATATATATATATACAGTACAGACCAAAAGGCATCAAGGGCTATTTGAGCAAGAAGGAGAGTGATGGGGGTGCTGCGCCAGATGACCTGGCCTCCACAGTCACCGGACCTGAACCCAATCGAGATGGTTTAGGGGTGAGCTGGACCGCAGACAGAAGGCAAAAGGGCCAACAAGTGCTAAGCATCTCTCGGGGAACTCCTTCAAGACTGTTGGAAGACCATTTCAGGTGACTACCTCTTGAAGCTCATCAAGAGAATGCCAAGAGTGTGCAAAGCAGTAATCAAAGCAAAAGGTGGCTACCTTGAAGAACCTAGAATATGACATATTTTCAGTTGTTTCACACTTTTTTGTTATGTATATAATTCCACATGTGTTAATTCATAGTTTTGATGCCTTCAGTGTGACTCTACAATTTCCATAGTCATGAAAATAAAGAAAACTCTTTGAATGAGAAGGTGTGTCCAAACTTTCGGTCTGTACTGTAGATGACAAAAAAGTGTGAAACAACTGAAAAAAACGTCATATTCATATTCTATACTTTGAGAAAGAGTGTGTGTGTGTGTGTGAGAGAGAGAGAGAGAGAGAGAGAGAGAGAGAGAGGAGAAATGTAACAAAGTTTAATGTTGTATGTAAACTGTGTTTGAGAGAGAGAGAGAGGTGTTCAGAGAGGAGTCTGTTGGATGTTTAGCTGTTATTTGTTTTATGGACTCAATGTTGAAAATGTAAAACCTTTCAAACACTGTTGGCAGAAGTGAAAAATTAATAATTTTATGAAGTTACAATTTTGTTTGATTCCATGATGTATTTTACTGAACATGAGTATTTACAATATAAAATCCAAATTATTTTAATTTACTGACAGTTACTTATACCTTGTCTTTTAACTTTATTAAGATCATATTCTGCAGGTAAAATAACAATATTAAGGTGACTTGGCTTGGACTTGACTTGACTTACTACAGGACTTGACTTGACTTGACTTGACTTGACATAGCTTGTGACTTGACTTGACCTGACTTGCCCAAGAAAAAAATAGTTGGGACTTACTTGAGACTTGAAGGTTAAGACTTGAGACTTACTTGAGACTTGCACATGTGTGACTTGGTCCCATCTCTGGCAGGTAGTCTGAGCTGGTGTGATTTAATGGAGGCGGGGGCTAATGTGCATATTCATGAATCCGGGTATACTTAATGAGGTGTGTAGGATTTATAATTTAGAAGGGTGTAGAATTATGTTGAAGTCATTTAAAGATATTAATACAGTATTTTAATTGGAAGAAACTTTTTTTTATTAACAAAGATGAGTTTGAAGGTATAAAATTGTGACTGCAGGGGGATTTTTACAGCATACAGTAAATTAGCAGTACATAAAGAGGCTTAAGTCATGAGTCATTATATTGTGTGTGTGACTTTCTACATTACTTAAATTGAAAATATCTTCCAGGAACTGTTAACTTTGTCACCAAATAAAGTCATCAAAAAAGGGCCTTAATATAGACGCATGAACCGCGTTGGCAGACAGTGCAAAAGTTGACATGAGACCCACACTGTGGCACAGATTCAGTCCAGTTATAAAGAGATTAAATCACCCTCCTCTCGCTGATACCAGGCCATCAGCTCTCTCTTCCTCACCGAACACAGCTGGCCACAATGACCCGGGGAGAATGGAAATCAAGCTTTAAGAAAGACAGAGAAGCCATTTCTTTGGCCCCTTCCTCACAACTCTGTCATCTCACCACTGCCCACTCCCACCCCAAACCCTTTTTTTTAGATCGCTCCTCTCCTCCAACCCCATTGTTTAGGTGGCCGTCATTGTTTCAGAAGTGTTTCAAACCTTCTTGCTCTCTCCGCTGATGAAGCTGATGAATTATTGGAGCTGCACATTGATGGCCTGTCACGTTCTGCTCAGGCCAGAGAGACTCATGCATTTATACATCAAAGTGACAAACAGACTTCTTTATTAAGACACTGTCTGTCCATAGATTTGGGGGTCATGGTGAGTCTTGGCTAGCTTCTGCCAGCCTGCCTCTGGAGCCCGGGCCTTTAAGAGGCGCTAGTCAGTCCCCTAGGGCCAAATGTTCATCTAAAATGTTTATTTCATTAAGAAAGTCAGTGTCACTCTCCAGTTTTGTCATAAGTAGACAACACTTTTGATGGCTTTCGTCTCCCTCAAGGATTACTCTCAAAAGACTTGAACTAACATCAAAGGCAATCATGATGTGCTTCAAAACAGCTAAGGCCGAAATGAATGTTCACATCAAAAATAGTAAAGAAATAATAGGTCACTAAAGGCTTTTCGGTACAGCGACTTTATCACAGGAATTGAGTGTTCTTAAAGGGATAGTTCACTCAAAAAACATATTCATTAACTCATCCTCATGTTGTTCCAAACCTGTATGAGTTTCTTTCTTCTACTGAACACAGAAGAAGATATTTTGAAGAATGTTGGTGACTAAACTGTAAATGGTAGCCATTTACTATTTTATTTTATTTATTTACAGGTTCATCTCGTGACCATTTGGAAGGCTCAGGAAACCTTTGCAGGTGTTTTGAGTTGATTCACTGATTGGCATGTTACCATATTCTAATTTGTTGAGATAGTGAATTGGTTGGTTTTTGTTAAATATGAGCCAAAATCATCACAATTAAAAGAACCAAATGTAACAACTGGGTGAAGAAGTGGCAGGAAGCAAGTGCGAGATTAATGATATTTAATGAAGACAATGATACAGACAGTACTTGAGACCCAAACAACGCTGGGAGGAATGCATAGTCCAAGATGGTGGTGATGAGTGACGAATCCGGAAAGCGGAGGTGAGTAGGCAGCAGGAGAGGGTGACACAGGAACTGCGGGGAAGCGAGCCGAAGGTAAGTGGTGTTGCTTGGGGGTGGGTTGCGTAGAGTGGACGGGGTTCCAGGGAGAGACGGACATCCAACACAGAAACACACAAGAAAGCAAAGCATAGGTCATAAACATGAAACAACGCTCTCACGAACACAAGACGCTAGACAAGCCAATATATGGGGATGAGTAATGAGTGACAGCTGTTGCTGATGACAATAAATGGAGACGCCCACAAACTAATCAGTGCTGACGCATAACACACAGACTTCACCCACAAAGTGCAAAACCCAGAGATCACGGTTTACCAACCATGACAGTACCCCCCCCCCCTCTTAGAACGCCTCCTGGAGTTCCCAGAAGGGCCTACGTGCTGATTGTAATCATCAATAAGGGGGTTAACCAGTATGTCCCTAGCAGGTACCCAACTCCTCTCCTCCGGACCGTAACCTTCCCAGTCCACCAAGTACTGGAATCCTCGTCCCCTCCGTCTTGAGTCCAGAATACGATTAACCGAGTAGGTCGGTTCCCCATCTACGAGACGCGGCGGCGGGGGAACTGGGGTAGGCAGATTAAGACGTGAATAAAACACAGGTTTAATTTTGGACACATGGAAGGTGGGATGTATTCTCCTGTATGGTGGAGGTAGTTTGAGGCGGACTGTGACGGACTAATGATCTTGGTGACAGTAAACGGGCCAATGAATTTGGGAGCTAATTTGTTAGAAACGGAACGGAGAGGAATATTGTAAGTAGAAAGCCACACTTTTTGACCCACGACGTAAACGGGAGGCTTTGACCAGTGGCGATCGGCCTTGGCCTTAGTGCGCTCCCTCATCCGGAGCAGAGTCTCGCGGGCTCTGGTCCAGGTGCGGTGGCACCTCTGGACAAATGCGTGAGCGGAGGGGACCGCGACTTCAGATTCCAGACTAGGAAAAGCTGGTGGCTGGTAACCTACGATGCACTGAAATGGAGAGAGGCCCGTGGCTGACACTGGTAACGAATTGTGAGTGTTCTCCACCATAGAGAGTTGTTGGCTCCAGGAAGAAGGATTCTTGGAGACCAAACATCGCAACGTTCTCTCTAAATCTTGGTTGGCTCCCTCAGACTGCCCGTTACTATTGGGATGATAACCTGAAGACAGACTAACCGTCGCTGCTAGCAATTTACAAAATTCCTTCCAAAATTTGGATATGAATTGGAATCCCCTGTCAGAAACCACGTCTACCGGGAGGCCATGTAACCGAAAGACGTGATCTAGGACAGTGACCGCTGTCTCCTTGGCTGTAGGTAATTTGGGCAATGGAATGAAATGTGCCGCCTTCGAGAACCGGTCCACTACGGTCAAAACGACCGTCATGCCATTAGAGGGCGGGAGGGCGGTAACAAAATCTAGTGCGATATGTGACCAGGGTCTCGAAGGGACAGACAGCGGTTGAAGAAGCCCATCAGGAGGCCGGTTAGACGACTTACCACTGGCGCAAACTGAGCAAGCCAAAACAAAATCGTGGACGTCACGAGTCATAAGTGGCCACCAGAATCGTTGTTTAACTAACCCCTTGGTTCAGCTTATCCCTGGATGACAAGCAACGTTAGAGCAGTGACCCCACTGAATAACTTCGGACCGTAACTCTTCCGGCACAAATAAACGATTCGGTGGGCAACCGGGCGGAGGCATTACCCCTCCTAAGGCCATCTTGACCTTCGTTGCAAAAAGACGTGACAAAGAATCGGGTTTGACATTTTTGGTACCTGGGCGGTACGACCAAAAAAAAGTGCCAACCGAGCCAGCCTGGAATTGAGTCTTTTGGCAGTTCTAATGTACTCTAAATTCTTGTGATCGGTCCAAACAATGAAAGGTACCCCTGACCCTTCCAACCAGTGACGCCACTCCTCTAAAGCTAATTTGACGGCCAACAATTATCTGTTACCAATGTCGTAATTGCATTCAGCAGGAGATAAACAATGTGAGAAAAACGCGTAGGGATGCATCTTATCGTCCGAGGCAGCACGTTGGGAAAGAACTGCTCCTACCCCCACCTCTGATGCGTCGACCTCCACCACAAACTGCCGTGTGGGATCAGGAGCTACAAGGATGGGAGCCGAAACGAAGCAGCTCTTGAGGTTTGTAAATGCAGTTTCGGCTGCATCCGACCACCTGAACGGAGTACTGGGGGAGGTCAAGGCCGTCAGAGGTGAGACTAGTTGGCTGAAATTACGAATGAAACGTCGATAAAAATTGGCGAACCCCAGAAACCTCTGTAGGGCCTTACGGGAATCTGGAGATGGCCAATCTATCACAGCCTTAACCATGTCAGGATCCATACGTATTCCCTCGGACGAGACGATATACCCTAGGAAGGGGACAGACTGTGCATGGAATACGCATTTTTCCGCCTTGACAAAAAGCCCATTCTCGAGTAACCTCTGGAGCACTCGTCTGACGTGTTGAACATGTTCCTGGAGAGATGAAGAAAAAATCAGTATGTCATCCAGGTAAACATATATAAACTGATCTACCATGTCTCTCAACACGTCATTAACAAGTGCTTGGAAAACTCCTGGTGAGTTGGAGAGCCCGAACGGCATCACCAAATATTCAAAGTGCCCTCTAGGGGTGCTAAAGGCGGTTTTCCATTCATCCCCCTTCCTGATGCGGACCAAATGATAAGCGTTACGTAAATCCAATTTTGTGAATACGGATGCTCCCTGTAACCTCTCTAAAGCTGAAGACATCAACGGTAACAGATAGGTGTTCTTTATCGTGATGTTGTTCAGCTCTCCGTAGTCAATACAAGGTCGCAGAGAACCATCCTTCTTACCCACAAAAAATAATCCCGCCCCCGCTGGAGGAGAGGAAGGGTGGATGAACCTCGATGCCAAGGAATCAGAAATGTATTTCTCCATGGCCTCCCTCTCCGGAATAGAAAGAGAGTAAAGCTTGCCTTTAGGCGGAGACTTACCTGGCACTAAATCTATAGCACAGTCGTAGGGACGATGCGAAGGAAGAGAAGCAGCACGGGACTTACTAAACACCTCCTTCAGGTCCAAGTACTCTGCGGGCACGTTTGATAACACCATGGTCTCTTTCTGAAAGACAGAAACAGGCACAACAGGACAAGCAGAAACCAGACAAGACTCATGACAACTTTCACTCCACAAGGTGACTGTGTTGGAACCCCAATCCACTCGTGGATTATGTTTGATTAACCAGGGGTGACCTGTGGTTGCCTGAGGTGAGCAGAGTTATTACTGAAATTTTTCCGCAACATTCTAAATTATTGAGATGCACCTGTATTTACTTATGCATTTGTTTGTTTGTTTTTGTTTATTCTGTGGATGTCAATGGCTACCATCATCATCATCATCATCATCATCATTATCATTATTATTATTATTATTGTTTTATTTATATTTTATTATTATTATTGTTATTTTGTTTTTGAGTATCATATTTTATACATTAGGCTTTTACCTTATGATGAAGTACACAACTGAGGTAATTTATGGAGAAAAAAAAGGAAATGTTTTGAACAGAAGCCCAAACCAAGCAAAATTATGTAATTTAAAGAACTTGCTTATGACAGAAAGTGAGATTACAATCTGATCTCTTATAATGTAAATAAATGAGATCTTATAATGATGCTCAAAGGTCTTCTTTACTGGCTAAAGCTTTCAGCCAGATGATGGAAAGGATGTAGTATATATTGTGTCAAGTTTTGATCATGCTGGTTATTTAGAGGCCTTAGAAATGTCCATATCATATACAATACTGTAGCGTATCTCTTTTATAATATGTATCAACCAATAAACACGCCTGATATCCTCCTACCTGCATGCCCAATTAGCCAGAGTAAACGCTTTACACGTATCCTGCTGCTAACCGGGCAGCACTAATTAGTTTGTCCATGGTTGCGCCGGTGTGTCCTGCGGGCTCAGGCGTGACGGTTGGTGTTTTTCTGCCAAAAACAACCTGGCACAGGTGTGTGTGGTCAAAAAAGGCAAATGGGGAAAGGGCAGCACCTGCACCCACCGCTGGGATGCCGCTCTGCTGCTCTGCCCAGCTGTGCTCCTGTGGGCAAACACTGTACTTCAGAGCAGACATGCACCAACACACTACTCCAGCTGAGTCAGGCCTGTTTTCTTCTGCTCCGCTGACCTGTGTTGTTGAATACAGCTGCGCCAGCACAGACTAAATAAGTCTTAAATGAGTGTAATAGGACAGAGAAAACATATACATATAGAAAAGCTGGCTCTTAAATGCATGACTGGGTTTCTCTTTTTCTCTCTCTCCTCTATCTTTATCTGCTCCCTGTGCATGCCTCCCCAGGAGACCCGTAATGCTGATTTTGTTGTATACCGTCGTTGTTCTCAGTGCGTCACATGGGAAATGCAAAATTAGGCCTGGCATGAGATGCATACGAGAGACATGTACAGCATCGAATCATGCTATTTCAAATTAAAACATGATAAAATATTTTCTTTAATGGAAACTTTCAGGTCTGCAGCATAAATTATTTTTCCTGCTTTAATTATTTATCATGTATTAATTTATGTTTTACTTTGTTAGAAAATAATTTATGGCTGTAGACTTTCTTAAGTCACAGAAATCCAAAACTTTTTCATGAGTAGTCAGTTTTAATTACCTAGATGAGGCTCTTGGATCTGTAGACTCATATGAATCATTTAGTCTCTAAATTGTATTATTTCACTTTTCCACATTAATATTATGTACTTTGATAAAATAACAGTTTAAGTAGGCAACGAGTTAATTAAAAGAAAAAGAAAAAAAGGTATTATGGTATTTGTGCATAATCTTTGTGTTTGTTATTGATATCCCAGTTTAAATGCTATTACGTGGGGTTATTTTAGTTTTAATTGTATTTGAAGACTTTGTGATTAAACTATTGTTCTAACAAGTCCTCAGTTGCGAAGATAAAAATATATACCTCTCATTAGTTGACATTCAGTTCTTTAGTTAGTGCTTATAACAAATGTACATCTTTTGATGACGCTGAGTTATTTCCGACACTCCTATCTGAACCCATAAATAATAGCAGAAGCGAATTTTCACATATTGATTAAAATGACTAAATATTTATGCTGAAAAATGAATGTTTGCTTATTAGTTTCTGTAATTACATTTGTCTTTTTGCAGACTTGCCGTTGGTGAATCTCTCTGTGGAGCCTCAACCGGTCCTGGAGGGAAACCTGGTGAAGTTTCATTGCTCAGCCAAAGCTAATCCACCAGTCACCCAATACAAGTAAGACCAAAAAATGGCAAATGATCCAATACTGGTGGTCTTTTATAATACTGCATCCACTGAGGATGATTAGACAGAACTAACTCTAATTCACGCTGTTTGTCTGACTGGCACATCACAGTGTTGTAAAAACTCTCTGGAATTTAGTTGCAAATAGTTTTAGAGCCGTCTCAAAGCTGAAATCCACTATCTTTGCTGGCATCCGTTTGCTATGTCTAAGCCAAGATGAGGATTGGGGTGCCACATTGGGCATTCAAATCAAAGCAGGGATGTGTCTATCTGACACACTGATCCAATATCCAAGAATAATGTTTCCTGTCCTCTCCAAACAGATGAGAATGAGGTTGAAATACAAGTTATTTATTTCGGAGAGATGTAGCCCCGGTCTTGCGGAGGCCCAATAGCGAGGCGATTTGTTAGAACATGCTTTTGGTGTGGGTTTTAAAACTAGGTGAAAAATAAGAGCAGTAAAATCAATAGTGAAGGGAATTGCACAGTGGTAGATCTTGATGTACTGAGGTATGGAATGGATCCGTGATACATTTGTAGGTGGGCAAACGAAGTTGTTTCTAGCTTTTGAAATGACAGATACTTGAATCAGACAGGCCTGTGTTTGATTGCCCATCAGGCCTTAGCTGAATGAAGACGCATTGGCTTGTTTTTTTATTTTTGTGTGTTTTTTTTTTTTTTTTTAGTTTTTACACACCTGAGCATTAGATATGAAGAGTGATTTACACAGAAATAATGGTATATCAGCATGCTGAGTTTAAGGCAAGAAACATTTACACACTGTGTTGACTCCAAGATGTCAAGTTACCTTGCCATGGTACCTTGTTCCTTCCACTTACACATTATTGTGTTTTAATGGATATGCAATGGATAAGACATACAGCTTCCTCAATCTTTATTATAATTGACAGGAGCAATACCCTGCGCTTAAGCTGTAGCTGTACTTTATTTAGTATACAGTTTATTGATCTCTGCATATTTTTCAAGTACAGAAAATGTTTTTCAGAACCTATTATATCTCACTTTAGTAGCCACTGTGCTACTATTTCTTGCTATGCAATTGTTGCAAACCTTCATATGATATATTTGTTTTGATCCTTTATTTGTGGTCTTTGGCATTGAATGTCGTTATACTATATACGTAAGAGCGACTTCAACTTGAGTAAATAAAAGAAGCGAGTGGGTGAGGGAGAGTGAATGTGGAGCTGTAAAACCCCCACCAGGCAGAGAACATTATTTTATTTAGGTATTTTAGTTGTTGTGTAATTGTGCATTTTTATGTCACAAATCAGGTTTTTTTTTTGTTGTTTGTTTTTATTTTATTTTTTTACACAGTTTGGATTGTGAGATAAAAAGTTGTGAATCAAGAATATCATTGTCATGTAATATACACTTCAATAATCATTGCTTTATTATTATTATTATTTTACAACTTTCAAACATTAAAGTGCTATTCAGTAATTAATCAATCTATGGAGAAGAGTCTGTATATACAGATAAATATACAGATGTTTGGGGGGTCAAGCACTGGCTCATCATTGTAAAGACTATAACAAAGCTGCACAGTGTCTCAATAAATGATGCTAGATTGTAATATTCTACTGCGTCCTTCCATAGCCTGGAATTCACAGCTGGCCTGCAAGCTAGGATGCTGAATAATACAAACTACATAGATTTTGAAGAATTATTTTAGTGAAATGGGTGTTGAAACATGAAAGTGCATCAAAACATCCTTCATATGTGCAGTATTGTGTATGTTGTGCTTAGCGCTGAAGTTGTGTGACTTTGCCTGGAGCGAGTCTGAGCGTCAGTGTTTTCTCTCACTCCAAGACTGCTTTTGATTGTGAAAATAATACATGTTCAAACTGAATGTAATGTTTTCAGACACTTAAATACATGCTATTTACAGTTAAATGAAAGTGCATTACAGTTTAAATAAACATTAAATGCAATTAGTTGAACTTAAGAGTGCTTTTGACACACTTAACTATAGGTCTTGAGTATATATTTATATGTCATTTCATAATTACTTGTATTGTCTTCGAAATATGGAGAAAGTTACTGATGGAGCATTTATGATGAGCTAAAATATAGCTACTCTACCATTTATTTATTTATTTATTTGTAACTTATATTTCATGTATTTAAATGTATTTGCAATTAAAACTGGCCAGTAAAGGAGGGAGGAAGTGACATATGTTCATGTAAATATCCATAAACTGTATGTAGCATTTGCATATAGTTAGTTTGTGAGCAGAACAATGAATGAAGTTGCATGTTTTTCCCCGAAGTGTCAGTATTTTCTCTCACTTCCATCAAGAGATCAAGAGCGTAACATGTTAACGGGCCATGAATTCACCACATTGGATTATTAGCAGTCAGATTAAGTAAAATATTATTAGAAAGAAAATGAATTCCTAAATGCTCTCCATCTACGGGCCCTGTTGCAACTGCTGCCATTGATCTGAGGGAGTTTAGTGGCATCTCACTTGTGAATTTAATAAATGTCTTGAGTGACACTTTCCTTGATGACTTTCTTCGTGGGAGAGCAATAAAAAAAAAAAAAAACAATCAGCACTAGAGTCTGAATTAATGATAGCCTTCCAAAAAGAGGATTCATGGGCCATGCTGCATTGAAATTTCCCTGACATTAACATGGGGTAATTTTGTCACCCATTGATTGAGGAACAAAAAAAGTAGAAATGCTATTATTGTGGTGTCAGCATAATGTGATGTGTTGAGGAGTGGTAGGTACCCAGATTCATGTGCATTGAGACGGATCATTACCGGTCGAGTTCATTTTATGAAATGAGAGTCAGGAAAGATGTCATGAAGATGACTTCAGTGGCTCCCAAAAGAGTGAATGTGCTTGGGTGATATACTTCTAGATACAAAAACCATGTGGTGATAATGGTGTATATATCGTCACTTTCCCTCTTTTGTAATCTTAATGTTTTATTGCTTGTTCATTTCTTTAAATATATATATATATATATATATATATATATATATATATATATATATATATGTGTTTTTTTTATAAACACTTTTCTTATTTAATAATCACATTTTTAGTTTTTACTTTTGAATTTTCAATAGTTTTTATGTTTGTTTAAGTATTATTATTATTATTATTATTATTATTATTATTATTATTTTGCTTTATTATTATTTTCATCAACATCTTTATATATAAATAATAATATACTTTAAATGTTATATTTTTATTAGTTGTATTTATTTCATTTATTTATTTATTGATGTATTTGTAATTAAATCTATTTCTATTTTTATACTGTATTTAGATACAATATATATTTTTCCCTAAGATTTTACTGTCCCTGTTCTGCAACATGTGTGACAGACAATAAATACATAAATAAATAAATAAATAAATAAATAAATAAATAAATAAATAAATAAATAAATAAATAAATAAATAAATAAAAAAGTAACATCTTTTGATCCATCTAACAAACAACCAGATTTACTCATTATCACAATAACAATGATGTTTGATGCGTTGGGTTTGTTAGTTGTGGCTGTTTTGGGAAAAGTTCAGCCATGGTGTGTCTCTGCAGTGCTGTCTTTGACATAGCTGATGAAGAGGTTTTCATGGTGGGCTGCTCGCTTCGCTCATCAACCATTTGATGTGCTCACACAGATACAGGCGCTCCCGTTGTTTGTTTTCTATGTTCCCCAGCATCTCTGAGAAGCAGCCAGACATGTTTCATCAACCAGGGAACAGCACATGGATAACTGACCAACAGCAACAGATGTAGCCGATATCTCAAAACAGAAAATTAAACTCCTGGCATCTGTCCTGCTGGCTGCTACATTGGCCAGTGTGAGTCCATCTCGTGATGCTATCATAATGGAGTGAACAGCAGCTTTATTATTAGCTAGAAAGTGTGTGTTGCATGATCCCAGAGCGGGAGAGAAGGATGGAGAAGACATCCTCATCATTTCCAGCACATTTCCCATGAAATCAAGATGAATATTGAAATGTAATTTGTCCCAGTGAAAAAATTGAAATAATAAATCTATCAGTATCAAGTGTATGTTGCTGCTGACCACAGACTATTATCATACACTTGTGGGAAAAAAGAAGGTATAAATAAAAGACCACTTAAGACTTAAAGAGACAATTTTAATGACTCATGAATCTTTTGGCGTGCTTTATAGAATTACACTTATTTTGATATGTTGACTAATATACTAAAGCACATGTACTTGATTATTATTCATTTGAACTGTAGTGTGTTGTTTGGTATTACAAACATTAAATAAATATATTTATTTTTAAATATACTAAATTACAGTTTCATCATTACACATTTGATTATATATATATATATATATATATATATATATATATATATATATATATATATATAATATATATAATATATATATAAAATAAATCTATATAAAAAAAGTTTTAATAGAAATGACATTAAAGGATATTTTAATTAACCATAAGTTACTGTCAGTACAGTTGGCATATTTTAAAGACAACATAAATATTAATTAAAATACATTAAAAGTAGGTGTTGGCTATTAATTTTAATCTTTATCTCTGTAATCTAAACGAATCACTATTAAATAGCTTTTACCACTATTAACTAATTAACTATTTAAACATTTAATATAAATGTAAACTTTAATACATTTCAATTTAGTTTTAAATTAAAATTATGTCAAGTAATTTAAAGAACCTCTTTTTAAAGGGTTTATTTATTTATTTTTTTGCCTCTACTGCCAATCCAAAAATCGTTATTTTCTTGTTGTTGTTGTTAGTTCTATTATAAAAATTATAATAAAAAAAAAAAAAAAAACCCTGTACCCTTCTACTCCAGAATAATAAAGCAGTCCAATAGTTTACCAAAGTTTGCATAGATAGTGTGCTGGTTTTTCATTGGGGGGTCATGTTTGTTCTGTTTAGAAGACCATGGCTGAAGCCCAACAGAGCCACTGTTCTCACAGATGTTTTGGCTCTTGGATATGCAGCACTGAATCCTTCAGCTCTGGCAAAGCTAACCCACCATTTGGGCCTTCCCTGCCGGCCAAACCTCCCAGTCTGCCACCCCATGGGCATAAAACCAACATGCAGTCCAGCTTTGCTCTGTATTGCCATAGTTTTGTGCTGTCAGAATACTAGTTGGAATTATAAGCAGAGCTCTCAGTTGATAAAAATGATTGAATCAAATACAGATCGCAAGGAAAAACTCCTGAGTGATTTAAAGACATTGTATTATTGTGGAAGAGGAATAAATCTTTGAATACACATTATAATAACTTGCTGTAGAAGTTACACTGGGCCTAGCTATTTTACCAAAAGTACACTTTAGTATAATTTTAAAATAACACTTATTAAAGAAATGATATACTTAAGTGCAAACTGAATATGTTTTCAGAACACTTAAAATGCATTGCAGTTCAAGTTGATGTGATATGCAATTAGTTAGGAGTGTTAGGAGTTGTGAGTTTTTGAACCACTCAAGTAGGATTTAAGTATATCTTATGTAATAACATACTTCTATTGTATTGTTATTCTATTGTACTTGAAATATGGTTAAAGTGTTTAACTTAGTACACCGAAATTATATAAACTTTAAAGGTAATATCAAATAATCACCATTTAGAATATTACTTGAGTAAAAGTCTTAAAGTATATGATATTTATTGTACTTAAGTACGAAAAGTATTTTTTAAAATCTTAAACATACACAAGTATTGAAAAGTAAATGTACAAGTAAATGCAAAATGGAAAAGAAGCAGAATCTATGAAAATGTGAATAATTTAAAAATAAAATAAGAGATATCATTATTTGTTATATTTTTATTATTATTTTTTTTTTTATTTAGTACTGTCCTGAGTAAGATATTGTACATAAAATATGTTTACATTTAGTTGACAACACAAAACAAAATTGCTGAAATTATTAAAATAACACCATTCAAAGGTTTGGGAACCCTTGGTTGTTAATACTGTGTGCTGTTACCTTGATGATCCACGACTGTCTTTCTGTTTTGTGATGGTTGTGCATGAGTCCCTTGTTTGTTCTGAACAGTTAAACTGAGAACTGTTCTTCAGAAAAATCTTTAAGGTCCTGCAGATTCTTCAGTTGAACTTTATTCTTGAAAAGATGGCGCTGTATTAAGCAGTATATAAAAAGTGTTTCTATTGCTAATTAAAATGTTTCTGAAACATCTGTGTATTTGACACATATTACATTTAATTCACTTCATCTGTGATAAACAATGCAAACACCACGTTAGTGTCACTAACAGGAGCAGAACGTTTCCGGCTTGACGGCTCTATTTTCAACTCCGCCCCCGACTGCAAGCGACAACTCTTGCTGATCGCCATCTGTAGCTGTGCTTCAGGTCGAACGCATCTAACGAGTGAGTCGTTGAGACTCAGCTGATTCATTCAAATGGATGATTCATTCAGAAACAAAGCATTAGACTGTGCTAATGAGTGAATCAATGAATCATTTATTCAGCTGGATTGTTCAAAAAGCTGATTCATTAAATAAGTAAACACCATTGCTGAGAGATGCAAAACAGTACTGTGATCTTTGTGTGGAACTATTTTTGTTAGTAAAATTGAGCAAAAACAAGCAATATTATATCTAAAATGTAAGCATCTTATTGCTTTACTCAACTTGAATAAAATTATTATTAAATGTGTTCATGCTGATATCTGCAAAAAAAAAAGTACTCTTTGTGTGATATAGATTAAGTTAATTATATTAAATTCTAGAAATATAAAAAGCATAGAAGCATTTTTGCTGTCAACAATTTAGAATGTCACACACCCCTGACTCGACTTGAGTGGAAAATGAAATCATCGGTGGCTGTGTGTGCACTTGTTTGCACATAAGCATGAGTCTAACTTGCAAACGCCAGACCACTGATTCATCAAACCTGCTTTCCTGCAGTCTGTGTTCTTCTGACTATTTTGTAGTAAGTAACGAATATGCTCTGGGCAAATGTATGTAATTATATATATATATATATATATATATATATATATATATATATATATATATATATATATATATATATATATATAATTTTAATATAATTATGTGCTAACTGCTTTAAAGTGCATAGCTTGAGATTCACAAAAACATGGAACTGTTACTTGAAGCATAAAATGTTTCAAATACAGAATTAGATTAGATTAATTTATTTATTCATTCATACATTAAATTAATCATTAAAAAAACATGACTGGCAGTTAAAAACAGTCCACACACAACTGTAATATTCACAACTGTAGTATGTTGTATTCACACAACTGTACTAATTTAGCTATTTCAGCTAAATAGTTTTAAATCCCTACACAGCACAGAGACAGCCCTATCAAAAGTTTTTAATGATCTGCTTCTTGCCATTGACTCTGATGACTATGCTGTTCTTATGCTCTGAGGTCTCACGGCTGCCTTTGACACTGTAGACCATAACATCCTGATCTCTCGTATGGAGCATTATGTCTGCATTAAGGGTGCTGTGTTGGAGTGGTTTCAATCATATTTGTCTGGCAAAAGCTTTTCTGTTTGCCTTGAGGATTTTATATCCTCTTCTGCGTGTTTCTCCTGTGGGGTCCCCCAGGGTTCTATTTTGGGGCCTTTTCTATTTTATTTATATATACTTCCTCTATGATCCATTTTCAGGAAGTATAATATTTTGTTTCACTGTTATGTAGATTATAAACAATTATATCTGCCACTGAAACAAAAACATCCAAATTCTATAGCGCCACCTTTGTGCTGCCTTGAGGAAATTAAAGCCTATATGGCAATCATTTTTTTAAATGTAATGAGGATGAGACAGAAGTTAAGATTAAAAATTAAATTTAAATTTATGCATTTAGCTGATGCTTTTATCCAAAGCGACTTACAGTCCATTCAGGCTAACAATGTTTACTCCAGAGGGTGCTTGTGTGTCTCCTGATCTGGATTTAGATGTTTTAAAACCATGTGTAAAAAAAAAAAAAAAAAAAAACAAAAAAAAAAAAAAAAAAAACACTTGGGTGTTTTAACGATCTTATGATTTTAAACTGGACAAACAGATTGATTTGATAATTAAATCCAGTTTTTTCTAGCTGAGGCAACTTTCTAAGATTAAATCTTTTCTGATTTTCAAATATTTTGAAATTATTATACACGTTTTTATTTCATCCCGTCTTGATTACTGTAATGGATTTGATGTAGGCATTAGTCAGGCCTATCTCACCAGACTGCAGATGGTTAAGAGTGATGCAGCTCGTTTGCTAACGGGAACATGAAAGCGGGAACATATTACTTGTCATAATGGACCTCAGCTGAGACTGCTAATAACACAAAATATATGAATACAAGTTTGTAATGAAAGATGTGCATAACTAATGCACAAATATAAGCTAGTTACTTAAAAGAACAAGATAATCATCCTCCTTGGTTCTTGTAATAAACAGGGTATTTAAAGCTGAATTAAATCTTCTGATCTGATTACAAAGCAGCTGCTTCAAAAAGCTCTGTTTAATTTATGTTACCTCGAGAAAGAAAAACTCATATAGGTAGATGTGTAGCAGGCGACTGCTGGTGTAATTGCCTATAAATATAAAGTTTCATAGCGTCGCATATTCATTTCCCTCAGAGCAATTATGTCGAGGATTGAGGCGACACGCGCAGCCGTCTGCCCTGATTTAAATATTTTTGGAAGCACAGGTGTGCCTGCACAGATTTAGCAGATTGTTTTCTAAGCTGCTTATGTTAACTCCATGAAACAGTGCTTCTCAAACACACTAGCTAGGCCAATTACAACTGCTGTCCCTCCTTTTTTTATTTAGTCAAGAGGGAGACTGTAATCATTTAAATGGCACTCTATCAGGGCTCGCAGATGGTATTAGTAAGGTACAGAGTTAATGAATTATGTACTCATTCCCACAAAGCATGTGAATAGTGAAGATTTGGCAGCGTTCTATCAGACTTTGTAAATCAAAGCTTCTTGACAGCAAGGAGTTAACTGGCATTGAATATATTCGTTTATTGAAATATTTATCCTAGTGTCAGGCTGTGACACCCATCCACCATTGGCTTTGACTTGTACAAATGAGTCCCATCATAGACGCCAACATAGAACTACAAAGTAGCAAGTACAATGCACTTACTTTGTTAGCATGGGAGAGAACAACAACAACAACAAAAACATTATGTTGGAAGATGCCTTTATCTTACCGAAATGAATGGTTCCTTGTGGGAAGTGCTATGAATTGTTAAAATTTTATGTCTTTGGTACAGTTTATGGGGTTTGTGTCATTTGGCCATGTGGAGAGGGACTGCAGCCTATTTGTCAAGTCAGGATCTGTTTTTACCAGTCTGGCTCCATTCAGTGTTGTTAACTTGGTATCCAGGCAAGAAACATGCTGAAGCAAGAAGAGATATCTCACTTCAATGATTTGTCATATAACAGTGTTGTAATTTCCTCAAACAAAGTAGGATTGGTGACACTGGTTCCCTAACCACCTACAGACAGGCAGCTATCATGCCTTATTGATGAATATGATAGAAGCAGATGGATTATACAGCAGGTCTTTCTCCCATCACCATGGTAACCTCTAAATTGGGTTCCACTTTCTTGTGATAGCGTGTGCCAGACAGGGACTCATAATGATGGCTTTCGGATTCATTACTGAAAAAAGTTAGACTTAAAAAGGGTTCATGTATTTCTCGACTTGTGGATCTGATACCACTTTTACAAATGAGCTTAAGGATATGTGTCACATTATCTAAGAGAGTACCACTGTGACCCAATCAATTTGAAAACTGATAGCAAGGCTTCAAATTTAAAAATGAAGGCTAAGGGAAGTTAAGACAGGGAAGTTTGATGTCATGACTAAAATCAAAATGATTTTACCAAAGTAGGACGTATTCAAATAGAAAAAAATAAATAAATAAAATAAATAACTGGTCGCTTTTCTATAGAGTTTAGCTCCGACCTGCCCCAAAACACTTACAGTTTTTAGTCATCCTGAGACCTTGATTACCTGCTTCAGGCGTGTTTAGGACCTACATGAGCAGGATGTTCATCAAAGAGCACTTACCACTTACGTCCTGTCAAAAATGTGCAAAAAAAAACCTTTATCTATACCTTTATCTATAATAGCTTGTTACTGGGGCAGTACCTTTAAAAGGAAAACCTTGTACCTTATCTCCACCTAAAAGGTGAATATTAATACCTTAAGGGGAACACATTGCTAAAAAAAAGGTACTGGTATAAAAAATTTAGGGGTAAATAAGGTACAAATGTCCTTTTGAGGGTACTGCCCCAGTGACAACCTATTGCAAGTTTTTAAGTGTACAGAAATTATAACAATATATAATGCAATATGTTTTTTTTTTTTCAGTGCTATATGAAACCATTAAGTTCAATAGCTTTTTGTGTGGTTTGTCACTAACTTTAGTTTAGTGCTAATAGTTGTTTGGTACCTCATCTTCTTTGTCTGCTTTGCATGAGCTTCAAAACACTATATCATATATATTTACTGTTTATAGTTGGGCCAAAGGAGGAAGCATGTTAAAGGAAGTGTCTGGAGACACTTATGAGGTCACAGTGGATCACTCGTTCTTCACAGAGCCAGTTTCCTGTGAGGTCACCAACCCACTTGGGAGCACCAACATCAGTCGGAACGTGGATGTCTACTGTAAGTATTTATTTATTTATCTTTTTTCATATCAGAGTTTTCCAAACCTTCATGGGGGACCATAATCTGACAGGGCTACAACCTGTTCCTGCACACTTCTGGCAGTTGTAAAGACCCTGATTAGCTGGTTCAGGTGTGTTAAATTAGTTGAAGCAAAGCTCTGCAAGAATAGGCTTAGTGGAGATGCATTTGTGCTGCACGGACTGATTGGCATGACATCAAAAGTACTGCGAGAGTGACTAGATACCTCTGGTTCAGAATCTTTGAATGTATCGCTGCAAATATTAGGTTAGAGACTTACAATCCTCAGCTGCCACCAGTCTCATATTAAAACATGCTTACAAGCACTAGGTTTAATATGTGACTTCTCTGAATAGATCTTATAACCTGGTTTATTTTCTCCAGTTGGACCTCGGATGGCTGCAGAGCCCCAGTCTTTACAGGTTGACCTAGGATCCGATGCTGTGTTTAACTGTGCCTGGACTGGAAACCCCTCTTTAACTATTGTATGGATGAAAAGGGGCTCTGGGGTGGTAAGTTGCTAGGCATTGTTATTGGACATTGCTTTTAGTAAACACATAAATCTCTTACACCAGCAATTCAATTTTTTCAATACAGCTACATTAATAGTACTTTGATATTTTCAGACAGCTGGTCTTTGTAAAGAGAAGATCAAGCTATACAAAAAGAAAAAAGGGATAAAAAAAACATTGATTTTGGCTTTTCATCCATTAGTTTTAAACTTCAATATGCTGTTCTTTGTATAAAACATTGAATCTATTAATACATTGCCTTCTATTTCTGAACAGTTCAGGAACAGAATCAGACATTTTCTAAAAAAACCATTCTTATTTCAAGGATAAGATGGCACATAGTATGTTTAGAATGTTTAGTGCTGTGCCCTGATGGCAAACATCAGAGTTTTCAGACTCCCTGCAATATTACTCACAGATGGATGATGGCTCAGTTTGGGGTATGTCCCAAAATGACGGAAATTGTGCCCCAGTGAAACCAACTGGTCTAATTTCTGCAGCCCGGTTGACTATCACCTACCGTCTTACATGTTCACATGGTTCTTCTCATCTGACCCAAATTGGATTTTAATAATTGAGAAGAAGGACCTTTTCCAAGCTTAGCTGCACATCCATGAGTCCTGATTCATTTAGACTCTGGCTAGCTGCCTTTGCACTACTTTTAAATGTTTTGATTTTTGACCCTTGGCTACAGGTGCTAAGCAATGAAAACATCCTGACACTGAAATCTGTCAGGCAAGAGGATGCTGGGAAGTATGTGTGCCGTGCGGTGGTGCCTCGTGTTGGAGCGGCTGAGAAGGAAGTCTCTCTGACCGTGAATGGTATGTATGATGCTTTTCTACCAGGCTCGTGGCAAAAAGAGTGTGTTTGTTGGGTACAAATGTCTTAATTTGGAACATATGTAAATAAAAAGGGTGCAAGCAATTGGCAGTCCAGGTGACAGAATTAAACCTATTTTGGCCTTCATGTTGACTCTAAGACAGAAGTTTGATGTTTACTCTCCGGTCTGCTTTTTCTCTGGGCAAATACTGATTAAATTCAGTAAGAATTGCATGAGGAGCTGTTTCTTAGGCTGTGACAGGCTAATGAAAACAGGAGAATAGCGGGAGACTGGCTACTCTCAGATAAATGACTTCATTACGGGCACTTGAAATTCAGGCAGCATGCATTAGCCACACGACAGCTTTTATTCGCAAAATCCAACACGTTTTTAAAAAGCTCCTTTCTCTCCAAAGCTATTTGCCATGGGCCACAGCTTTTTGACGTGAGTGGAAAATAGGAGAAGTTCAGCCAAAGTGACAATTTTGTTTGCATTGAATGATACTTCTGCGAGTTTAAATTCACTAATGCAGTTTAGCACATGGAAATGTAAAAAAATCAATAAATAACTGTTATGTCGATAGCATTAACATGCAAAGGAGGACAGTCGTTCAAAGCCTACAGAAAACTCAAGAACTACAAAGATTACAAATGACATCCACTTTCATCAAGTACATTCTTTTCTTCATTGGGACAGTAAAGGGTACCTAATTTTTGACTCCTAAACAGTTTAGGATTGTCTGGATTGTCTTGTTGTTCGTTTTTTTTTTTTGGTACTAGAACGATTTACAGATATTTATGAAAAGATCCAACACTGTACCATCATGTCTCTCAATATTAACCAATTTAAGCCACTGCTGAAGGCTCTGCCATGATTTTACCATCTTATTTTTATTTTTTTTTGGGGGGGGGGGGTAACTGTAGTGTTCTAAACAACAGGTATATAAGTATACCACCTTAGGAAGGGCTTGTGACAATATACTGGTAATAAAATGGCAAGTTATGGTATTTAATTCAGACAGTTTTTACTATGATTTAAAGAAACATTTAAATGTAGTTTTGTTTTTTTTGTTATTTTCTTTTTTTCTCATGGAAATCCATCACATTGCAAAAGTTGCAAATGGGGTTACAAAAAAATAAAAAAAAGATAAAAAAAAATAATAATAATAATGTTCAATGTTCTTGTTTGTGTTCCTCTTAGTCCTTGTTTTTGTGCAATGCTAGTCATGTGGTTGTTTTTTTGTCATGTCACTTGTGGGGTTTGTGCTGGGTGGGGTGGGGTGGGGTTGAGCATTGGGAGCTGGTATGTGTGTGTTGTTGTGTTTTCTTGTGCTGTTTTTGACCGTGATATTTGCTCTGCTGTTTTGGTTCATTTTGCTTTGATGTACTGGAGGACCCCCTCGAAAACGAGATGTTTCATTTCAAGGGGTTAATCCTTGCAATAAAGATATGTTAATAAAAAAAAAAAAATATATATATATATATATATATATATATATATATATATATAGAGAGAGAGAGAGAGAGAGAGAGAGAGAGATTGAGAGATTCCTCTGAATTTATATTATTTTTAATTACCGTGTACCTATTTATTGTTAATGTATCATTTTAAAACCACTTGACCTGGATCTGTTTTTTAGGTATCAAAGAGTACCTCTTTTGATTATTTTCAGTAAGTGAACCTTTTTGCTTTAAAAGCCACAAGAGGACGACAAGCTGTGTTCAACCTCATTTCTGGAAGTGAACACAAGAGTGCTGCGTGTGAGATTCAAGCACCTATAGCCTTTGATGTGGCAACATGTGGTGCAGGCTCGCTTGTAGCAGCAGAACCTGATTTTACCAAGTGAGACATGTTCCTGGGACAACATCTTTGTTGACCCTGGAACAACATTGTGATTAACCAATCAGATTTGAAGAACAAGTTTATAGATTTTGTGAAGTTTACGCTTACAATTACTGTTAGGTGCTTGTACATCAGTGTAATTCATCTATCATTTCCTCTGATTTTAAGGATTACTCATGGTTAAGGTTAGGTTTAGGTGTAGGGATATGGTCAAGAATAACTTTTTGGAGTAAAATGTTGTTCCAGGGTCAACAAAATATGTTGACCTAGGAACACATCTAACTCAGCAATATCAGGACGTGCCTTGTAGCACGGGGCTGATTGTTTCAAGTTCTGGTGCATTCGGGAGATGAAGCTGATCATTTCACATCTTGCTCATCAACGTGCGCTCCTGACGAGCGACTGAAATTCACAAGCATTGATGTGAAGAATGACTGTAAATTACAAAAAGCAAATGAGAAGGATGAACTAAAACTCAAAAAAGTATTGATAATTATAATAAATAATAATAAATATTGATTTACCTACAGTATGATTGCTTGCTCCTCACTGAGTCACATAAAATCTAATGTATGCTAACAATTAAATGCACTCTTTTGGCATTTGTCAATATCTGTTTCCTCACAGTTGCATGTAACTAGAACCCAAAGCTCCTTCTGAGACTCACAATACAGACAAGAGAGTCCCAGTGTTCTCTCAGGCCCAATGTAATTTAATTATAATCAAATAGCTAGCAGGGCACACCGTTTGCCGAGAACGCCCTAATGGATACACATTGCTTTCTGCTTTTTGTTCCCTAGTTCCTCAAAATGGGATCTCATTTTTCCATGCATATTTTGAGCTTTAATGGGGTTTAATATCTGAATGTTCATTTATTTGTGTTGTTGCTTTTGGATATGATTTGGCTTGTGGATTCAGTTTGTTTGTTTTAAGGTATGCCGTTCGGCTGAAAATTCTGCTTTTCTATCACAGGAATGAATTGCTTTTTAAAAATTTCAAATGTAATAATATTTTCCAATTTTTACTGTATTTTATAATCAAATAAAAGAGACTTCCTTAAAAGATAATAATAAATGATCACTTTTTTTTTAAATGGAGTACTTGTGTTTGCCTGTGTGAGAGCATGCAAGTTTACTAAGTGCGTAACCAGCTTTAGTATTGAAAATGTGATCTTAAACAATACATTTTGCATCTGTTTTTAATCTGACAAGACGTTGGTTTTCTTTCTGCTAAGAATGATCATCTTGCAGGTTAAAATGATTGCAAACTGCAGCAGTATAAATGCATTAATCAAACACACTCATACAGCATTTCTGACATTTTTCCTGCCCCAATTTTGTATTTATGTATTTTTTTTATTATATTGCTTTATATAAACAGATACAAATCATATAGTTTAGTGAATTCACTCACAGTATCATTAACTTTTCCTCCATCTTGGCTCCACTGACTTACACATATCGTGTCACAAACTCCCATTGAAAATGAGTGACATTCGGTTGCTCGTTGCTACAAATCTTTGCCAGTTTGAAAGCTCCTTAATAGATGGATGGTTGAAAATGTGCACTTTGCAATGGGGATGAAGACACAATGTAGTGGAGGTGCAAATGTGCAATGCATTGTATTTTTCTACCTTAACTGTAATAGCAAATTAATTTAACTTGCACTAGAAAGCATTCTTCAGAATCTTATGATTTTGGGGAATGTACATTCCTGAACATGATGGATGCTTAGCCTCATGGGGCATTTACACGACCCTGTTTTCAACAAAAAAATATAACATTTGTGAAAGTGTTAAAAATGTGTCCCTTGAATGCAATGTAATTCTGTCAAATGCAAATTTGCTTAATTTACTCTGCAAATAAACAATGCTGTTAGAAGGTCATTTCCATTCAGTGCAGTTTCATGTAATTCTTATGTCTCTACGTCTAGTGTTGTCTTGTACTTCTGGAACTGCGGGACACTATGGAAAATATGCATACATGTTTAATATGAAACATTAGATGGAATAGAATGCTCCCATAAAATATTAGCAAACATTCTGATGTTTATTTAAATTGATTTAACCTAAAATACTATTGTAACAAAGCAACACTTAATCTTCTCTTGTTACGAAGAGATTCCTATGACTCTGTCCAGCAAACAGGAATCACACAGTGTTAGTTCACAGTTTTGAGTGTGTGATGAGTGACTATGTTTGTCTGTTCTCTCCTCAGGACCTCCGACCATCTCCAGCACACAGACCCATCAGGCCCCACACGGGGAAAAGGGACAGATCAAATGTTTCATTCGCAGCACACCACCCCCAGACCGCATTGTGAGTTACTCAGCTCTCTCCTTCCAGTGACTCAGCTCAGACAGGATTGCAGCTGTTGAGTGGGTGGTTGCTGTTGTCACATGGCTCGTGTGACTCCATTAGACTCAGTAAACGCAGTCCAATAATGCATAGTGCACTCATGAGTTACGATCTGTTTAATAAATGAAATTGCATCTCAAATCATTTGTTTCCTCTATATGGTATTAGACATGGAAGGCTTACAGCACTAATTTCTCATTTAATGCATGCTTATGCCCTGTTACCACAGATCCAATTAGGATTTACCACTCTTAGATGAACTGTCTTCTCTCCAGGCCGATTTTTGATTCATTACTCACACTGTGTGTGTGTGTGTGTGTGTGTATGTGTGTGTTTGTGGCTGCGCGAATGGAAGTGCATAGGTAATCTCTGTGCGATGTTTACCCATGTGGCTTTGCTTTTATTGCTATGCTATTTCTAAATGTCAGTTGAATGGAAAAGACTGCTCCTGTGGTCCGGAACAACCAGTAATAACTCTGGAAGTGTAATAACGCCCATAAAGCAGGTTAAAACAAACATGCATCTCTCTTTCCTTCTGAAAAGACCAGCTTGTGCACAGCAAACTGATTCAGAATACTTTATGTTTGTAAGTGTTGGTCTAGATGGAAGATACATGATATTTACTAGGAATAATTGCTGGTTGTGAAGCTGGAAAGGAGCTTTAGCTGGTTAAGCCAGCCTGGTGCCTTGAATAAGCTCTTTTTGTCTTTCTTTTTTTATGGTGCAACAGACTAGAATCCAGAACAACACATGCTCAATGCTCAACGTCTTTTCAATATGGTTTCTTCACTTTTCATCAGGCCTGGTCCTGGAAGGAGACTGTCCTGGAGTCAGGGACGTCAGGTCGCTACACAGTGGAGACAGTAAGCACAGAGGACGGAGTGCTGTCCACCTTGACCATGAGTAACATCGTACCCGCCGACTTCCAGACCATCTACAACTGCACCGCCTGGAACAGCTTTGGCTCCGATACAGAGATCATTCGCCTCAAGGAACAAGGTGGGAGCCAAGGTTCGCCAGGTTTCACCTTCTTTTTTTTAAAACATGCCTTTAGTAGAGTAGTGATGCAGTGTTTAATAACCATAGTTTTTGAAAACACGGTTATTTGATATTTTCTCCATTGCTCTCCATTAATCAAATTAGCAAGTCTCCTATTAATATTTTTTTAATGTATGTATACCATATTTAGTTCACAAATAACTGACATTCACAACCTACATATGATTTTCAATTAAAATAATCAGTAATAAACTTCTGCATTTGTACATTTTCACACCATGTGGCACACATTCAACCACTGACAATAACACGGTTCTTGGCTGAATTTGAATGGATCGTTGAATCAGTGAGTTGTTGACTTAAGAACAGTCTGATAATGTGATGAATCATTCAGTGTTCATCATCAGGTACACTGGAAAGAATCAGCTTCTTTTTCTTCTTTTCTTTAAAACATGCCTGTAGCATGGTTTAAAGAAGCAATTAAGCCATGGTTTTTGAAAGCACTGGAATAGAGCAGAATCTGAGTTTTTTTTTTTTTTTTATTACTTTCCATTTATCAATTTATACATTATGAATCACTTTACACAAGATTAGCAAGTCACTTGTTAATCATATTCATGTCTTTTAATGTATTTAGAATTTTAGATTGCATATTTCAGAGCAAAACACTAATTGAACATTTAACTGCAACTTCAATAAATCATATAAATATATTAACAACACTTAGCACCATTTAATTTGTAGCCTCGTTAAAGTGATTAATTTTTCTCTCGTGCATTTCTTGAAATCCATCTCCCTAGTGCTTTCATAGTTTGGATTTGTTTACATGGAATACATTGTGTTCCTGATTTGACTGACTTTATGGATTAGTTCCCGCCCAAAAATTAGAATTTCGTATTCAATTTAGCTAATTTCAAACCATAATGATATACATTTTTACACAATGTGCTGATTGTGCTTTTCTATTAAATTGAAATGAATGTCTTCTAAATATACCAACAAGAGCACAAATAAAACAGTTGAGTTGGCTCTAATTAACCTAAAGCCACAGCTTCTCAAAACACTCATGAGATTGTTTGAATCCACATTACACCCACATCCTATTAGAGTCCGTAAATGATCCAAGGTGAACGTTAACAACCCATGCAGTGTTCAGTTCATGCACACGGAAGACATGTTATGTGCGTGTCAAGCACTGAATGTATGCGATAATTGGCATAGCTGCAAATTGTCTGATTAAAGTTAAGGTACCTGAGTTTTAACTAGAAGGTGATGGTGGTGTTAACTGCCTGTAGAAGTTCTTTTGAATAGATGCTTTAAAGGTGCTAATGTCTCTTTGACACGCCATTTGACATTCTCATGTTTTCCATGCTAGTGCGAATCTGGAAACAGGAGTAAACAGCAGTGACGTCTGTGTTTGAGCACGTATTTACTGGATTTATCCGTCCTGCCCATGCTGTGTTATTGTAGAAGGATCTGTTTTGTTTTCCAACAGGTTCTCTCCCTGTTGCTGTGATCATCGGTGTGGCAGTTGGCGCTTTCGTTGCTTTCATCGTCCTCATGGGAACCATCGGCGCGTTCTGCTGTACACGCTCTCAGAGAAGTATGTACCTCTCAGCCCATCCCGTTCCTGCATGTCCATCACCAGAGAACGCTAAGTGCTCCTCAGTCAGACAAAGAGCAGGGTGTTAGGGTGTTCATGTCACTTCACAGAAACCAAGACTTTATATACTTATCTCATTTTCCATTGAGTGTTTGTGTAGGGTTGGCAGCATGATGGTAAAGAGCAGAAATGCATCATCTGCTAAAGAGTCTGTGAAGAGTTTTTTATTTTTATTTATTTTTTTTGCAGTAAAATCTTTTTTCTTCTTTTTAAAAAGTATTTTTTTACTTGTGTGTTTAAAAAAAAAGCAATTAATAAAATCAGTTACTAATGATACTATTATATAAAGCTTTTGTCATGCCGCCCACCCTTATCTCTATTTTATTTCTCTTCCTTTTGCCACGTCCAACATCTGTCATGATCAAAAGAGAAAGCAGGTCATCCATGTACAGGTTAGCGTCAGACAGGGAAAAATGAGCTTGCAGTTTCTGATTGTTGGTGGGAATGGGTTGAGCATGTTGTTGTTGTATGCCACAGAAGACGCTCACCTGGTTATGCCTACACTGCCCACCTCCATCTGTGCTCAGCAGAGAGAACTTGCAAGCAAAATTAAGACAGAAAGTAAGACCTGTTACCTGACCGTCACCAATTATCTGTGAACATTGTTCTTCAATGCGTTAACACGAGCTGTGTGATTCTGATGTATCTAATGGTTCCTCTAGGGTTCCTCTTATCTTAGCTCTGTGGTGTAATGCTGCTTTCAATTCCTCTTGGGAAGTTCCTACTCAAAGATTTGGATGTTGTACTTTTAATGGTGCAAGATTTTAGTTATAAGATGGACAATTTCATATCAATTTCATTTAAATTTCTCGCTATTTAATTCACTTTCTGACAAAGTCAGGAAACCATTTTTGAAGAACAATGTGTGTGACTGATGCTTAAGATAAGTATTTTAATAAAAACATTTGTCCGCAGTAGTTTTTTTTTCTCTCCACCCAAGCATTTTAGGATTATTTATTTATTTATTTATTTATTTATTTATTTATTTGTTTGTTTGTTTGTTTAAAGAGTATGATGTAAACATGTAAATTAAAATTTATTTATATAAAACCATATATTTCTGTTAATATAATAAGCCTGTAGAGCCTGACATTTCAAATAATATACATCAAATAATGATGTTTAATAATAGTTAAATAGTTAAATAAGTTTTGTTCTTGCTGTTGTTTAACAATTTATTAAATCTGTTATTGAAGTTATGAATTTATATATATATATATTGTGTACAGCATGATTTGAAGTTTTGAACATGTTGATAATTTAGAGGCCTTATAAGTTTGTGTATCAAAAATGAAACAGTAGGGTTATTATGGGCTCAAAATTACAAATGTATAAGTTATTATATATTGTTACTGACAGGAAAGTTGGGACGTGTATGTGTGCTGATCTCAGAAGTAAACAAATTTCGACTTGACTTGAAGGCAGCATTCATTTCATGGATTAAAGCAATGTGAAGTGGCATGGAGTAGATTGCATTTTACGTAATATTTCACATCAAGTGCATTGCATGTAATGACATTGGAGTAACACTTGTCACTTTCTTCTCAGACCTCAAAGGCGTGGTATCAGCCAAGAATGACATACGTGTGGAAATTGTACACAAAGATCACAATGCAGCCCGAGAAAACGAGGATCAATCCGCCATGAAACAGCTCATGGTGAGTCACGTTCTGAAGGAAGAATACAGTAAACATCCCGCTCACCATTACCCCATCAGCACCCCCAAATCAACAAACTAGCTCATTATGCTAGTCCCTGTCACATCCGTAGCTAATGAATGCTAATCATCCCCACCTCAACACTAATAGTGCCTATCTCCCTTGCCACTGCAAACGTCAAACCCATGAATAATTCAGCATAAGTGTGAGAACCCCGCTGGCCAGCATGCCTATATTTAGCCCCCAGCCTGCATTTCCTGGGAGGACATAAGCATGGATGTAACCATAGAGATTCCAGTGAGCAAGTGGCCCTTTTCTCCTGGAGCCCTTGGTGAACTTCTGTCAGAACACATGCTGCCACGAGCTCTGGAAATTTCTTTCATTGTCACTCAAGCCTCCGAGGTCCAGAATCAGAGTTCTGTGCGGGCTTAAGATGTAAAACACCCCAAAGCATAAGTCTTTAGACAAAAAAGCGAGAGAATACCTCACAAAGATGGTGCTGTATTGCAAATTTTTGCCTATGACGTGAAGATCATTCACAGGAAATTGCCCCAGTTGACCTAGCTTTCCTTTTGGAATATCTTTTAGCATTTAGGAGTACCAAAGCTCACATAGTGAGATTAACCCAGATTCAAATGTGTGAACGTATCTGTTATTTGCCACAGATTGAACGGGGAGAGTTTCAGCAGGAGTCTGTTCTGAAGCAGCTTGAGGTACTTCAAGAAGAGGAGAAAGAGTATCAGCACATCAAGGTATGTCTCAATGGGATTTGATGGAAGTGACGTGAGAAAGAGAGAGGTTCTTAAATATATGACACCCCACTAAAACATCTTCAATGTAATTGTGATTTGTGTCATATTTTACTGTCATTAGCAAATAATATCTGGTAACACTTTATTTTGACATTCAACTAACTATGAGTCATTTTGCAACTACATGTCAACTAGCACTCATTAGAGTATTAGTGTCTACTGACTATAAGTAACTGACATGATTACATGTCGACTTAAGGCCAAAGTATACTGTGATTTTTAGTATGTGCACCATCCTATTTTTTGTAACTGTGTGTACTTTGTATCAGTCATAACCTCGCGCAGACACAAAGATGAAGCTTTCTAGAGTGCATGTGTAGACCGCCTGTATTCGTGGTCACCTCAAATGGATTATACTTTGAAAGGCTACATGTACGACTGAAAAGGGACATAAGCAATGGTCTAAAGCACCAGGTGTAAATGAGAATGTGTTCTTCATCTATTATGTTCCATTCAACCAAAATGCATCAATATCATGTGCAAACGGTTGCAGTTCCAAATAATGTGTTAGCTGACATGTAGTTACTTATAGATAGTAGAATATTTAATGTCTACTATAGAAATAAACTGTAACCCAAATTCCTCACAAAGCAAAATCAGTGTAATGTATTGACATTTTTTTTTGTTTAGATTACAGTTACTTTCATAAAAAGTAATGGTTTATTATTGGCATATATGATTCCGTGTGCAGAACTTTTAACATCCATGGACCCTTTCCAATACACAAAAGGTCCTTTATGGTGAAAAAAAAAAAAACTAAAAATCTTCAGATTGTTTAAATATTATTCACACTATGTTTTCACTGAGTGTTTTTTTGACCACTCCATACAGATACGTAGTGAACACAATCCTTGTAACCTGATAAAACCTGCCTGATGCCTTTCTCACGTTGTCATAGAGAAGTCACCTAATGGTGATTATCGCCTCTCCCCTGTGGGATATGGCCTGTGCGTCCGCTCAAAATGGCATTCACATCCACATCATGTCGCCTGTTTTGCTTCTTAGCAACTGTGCAGATATAACATGAAAGCGGCCATGGAATCAAGTTCCTTCACTTTGATTATTTCTTTCTGTGATTGATTTAAAAAGCCATGAATCTGAAGTCCAGTTAAAGCTGAAAAGTGCAGACTAACAACAACATTGTCTATCAAGGTTCTGCTTAATTAGCCGATAATGAAATTTTTTAATTAATGCTAAGTGTAACTTTGTTTCTTGCCTTTATTACTGTTTTGAAACAGAAGTAAGATACTAAAAAAGGAAAGGAATAGTCTGCATTGCATAGCTGTTGTCAAGAAATGTAGCTTTAACTCATGGTGTTAGATATAGGTCAAAATAAATATGGAAGCATTTATGAAAAAAAAGAAAAGAAAGAAATTCTGCAATCAAAGACATTGCTATCTGTAAAGGTTTGAGTTTATCAAAGGACACCAGATACAAATATATAATAAATATATAATAATTAGCAAAATGTTTAGCCAAGATTGCATGGGAATAACACATAAGTATTCAGTTAGAATTAGATAAAATCACAAAATATGTCTTTATAATAAAAATTAAGCTAAACTCCTCATGGTCATCTAGTCCTATCTAAATAGGGAGGAGTATAATCGTGTAAAGACGTTTTGATTGTCTGACAGCAAAACAAGAACCATTGAAATTTCCATAAGATGACATACTGTAGGGTCTTCAAAAGTTTTAGATACTGTATGTTTATAAGATGTTCATGAGTATATGAGCTTTGAAATGCATCATAACAGACTTTAGGAGCATTCACACTGACAGTGACGTGGATTGCTGGAGGTTACCAACTCGTTGTGCATTTGGTGTTTAGTAGTCAATCCCATTCAACTGTATGCATCTGTGTATGGCAGCAGATTTCTGCATGTCCTCCAACTGGAAGGTGCTGCATTGCGTTGATGCTTATTTGCTTAATAGTGAGCTCCTCACCAACGATTCAGATTTTAGGAACTCTTTAAAATGAATTGCTTTATTGGCCGGTTGCAGGAACTGCTTAAGCTAGTCTTAAAAGTTAGTCATCTATTTTTAATCATGCAAGACTGCTCATGACTTTTCAAAACCAGTTCCATAAAAACATAGATTGGTCTAATTTGAATCCGAAAAGTAAGACTGATTACCATTTGGTAGTCAGCAGTCAAACTAATTCTTGCAAGTTTGCGCAGCTTCCCTCTGGTATCAGTTCCCTGTCAGTGTGAAATAACATTTACCATAATTTTTTTTTTTTTTTTTTGTCATAAAACTAGTGTATATGCTCATTGACATTGACTGTTAATGCATTTTTCCTCAAAGGACCCCACTAATGGATACTACAGTGTGAACACCTTTAAGGAGCATCATGGCACCCCAACCACGCTGGCTGGAAACCAGACCACAGAGCTCCGCCGAGACCCTGCCACAGCCAGCACCGGCAAGCAGCGGGTTCCCACAGGAATGTCTTTCACTAACATCTACTCTACCCTGGGTGCTGGACCCAACCGCCTATACGACTACAGCCAGCGGTTTGTGCTGGGCATGGGCAGCAGTTCCATCGAGCTTTGCGAGCGAGAATTCCAGCGAGGATCGATGAGCGACTCCAGCTCTTTCCTGGACACACAGTGCGACAGCAGCGCCAGCAGTTACAGCAAGCAGGATGGCTACGTGCAGTTCGACAAGGACAGCAAGGCATCGGCCTCCTCCTCGTCCCATTACTCTCAGTCATCGTCCCAGAACTCAGACCTCACGCGGCCACTGCAGAAACGCATGCAGACCCACGTCTGACTGCAGGAGATGGACAGAAGACAGAGGAATCCAGCGCTGGGGTTGGCCAAAGGGGATTGAATCCCCCCGACCCCACAGATGCGAATCAGGAACCAGTTTAAGCACATCTAGCACACCAGTTTCATTTTATCCTCCACTTATTTTGCTTTTTCTTTGATATATGTGAATTTCCTCATTGTTCAGATCTTATTCACAGCTTTGAAAAGCCTTAACTTTTTTAGAACCTTTTCTTCACCCTTCCGAATGCCCTAAATCTCTAGGCCAAAAAATTCCTCCAAACAATAGTGTACCACAGTGATGTTACATGCCAATGGAGAAAAACACAAGACCCTGAACAGATCTAGTGTCCTTGCTGTCATTCCAGTAACTTTGAAAAAACTCTGAATGAATGCCCCCCTCAAACAAAGCATAGCAACAATGCTTAAGTGAACTCTTCGAAGAGAGTTGAAGAAGGCTACACATCATACCTCTGTAGTCCATTCACTCATCTCCACCACTGAAGGACAATGTCCTGTTGCTCCTGTACATTAAAGCACAACTGTCAAAGTTGTATGTAACTTTTCTCAATTCCTCTACCACAGCTAGCTAAACAACTGAAACATAAAACAAAATAAAAGGACAGGGAGGGTGGCTGATAGAAAGCACTGTACGAACTGAATTAACAACTAAAGTCAATCCAAATCTTTGGATTCTGACCCTTCTGACAAAGGTTAGTCTGACATAAAAATGTGAGATGTGGCTCTGAGCTGTTGGATTACAATATAGAGAGAAGATATATTTGTGTACTTTGTCTTTCTTTCTGAACACTCTTTAGTTTCAGTATTTTAACAACATGGTTTTAAAACATGAATTGGACTTGCACTGGGAACTAGAAGGATGATGTAATCTTGTTTAGTTATGTGTTTATGAGAGGATGGGTTTTCTCTTTTTTGAAATACTATTATTTCCGAAAACGGTTGATTTGGGTTTGATGTGAATCATGTGCCAATGATCAGAACAATGATGTTTGGATTTCAAAAAGATGCACTATATCCTGTGTCCTGCTTTGTAAAGTTGAATTATAACACTTCTTTTTCATTTTCTTTTGATTAATTTAAATCAATCTGGGATTGTTACATATGCTATATATATTTTTCAAACTGCTTGTTTCTTGCAGGACACAAATTTAGTTTACGTGGAGTGCCATTGGACTGTACAGAATTGAGTACCCTCACTGTTATAAGTGAGACATTTTTGTACATGTGTTTTGAATGGAGTATGGGTGTCCATGCTTAATGTACATGTATGTTGTTTTGTTGTTTCCTTTTTTCTTCCTTTGTCTTTTGGTTTACAGTTACTGAAATTGCAACTTATGTGACTACTGATAACGCAAGCACTTCTACACTCGACTCTTGTAAAGTAAAATCACTCTTAGACTTTAATCAGAATACTGAAATCAAGTTAATATCAATTGAGCTAGCATTGCAAACTATGTATGATGAGCAGAAAGACACAGACTACCCAAAAGCCAATGCCATGGTGAATGAAAACCTGGAAACTAGAGACATTCGGCCAGTTAAAGTGACAAAACCTTTGGAAAGAGTTGAAGCTCCAGCTGTTCTGAAAGTATAGCTCTTCAAGGGCTCCTTGCAAGAGACTTTAGCTTAAGCTACAGTGCCAATGATGCTGACACACTTGCTTTGCAAAAGTAATGGATGCATTTGATTGATTAGATTATCTGCTCCATTTCCCAATTCATTCTGCATTTTGGTCATTGCTGTCCTGGGGAGAAATGTTCAGACTGCCAAAAAAAATGTCCAAATTATGGCAACATGCTTCAATTGCTAGGGAAGAGTACAGCCATTATCTATGTGGTGTTATATTAGGGGGCATAATTGTATGAAATTGCCACTGACCCCTTATAACAAGGTTCAGGCTCATCCCAGTATGAGTACCAACTGTGCTTACATCCAGTGATACCGACACCCTTTTCACTGCCAAGGTTTTCCTGGGTTATATGACACTCTGAATCTACATTTAATTGACTAACTGCTCCAGTCCTGACTTATGATTGGAGAAACAGATTGGGCGCGAAAGCTGTAAGTGTGTTTTGCTTATCAAAGCTTCCAACTCTTTTTTTTATCTCCTCTTCAACGTACCTACCATTCAACTTATCTACCATTCATTCTCGCTCATAAACAGAAATATGACCAGAGATAATCCCTCATATAATCAAGCAGGGGTAACTGTGGCATCTCTCACTTGAACAGCAGAGATCTTGGTTTTGATGCAGAGGGAAGAGTTCTGATTTGTTCTGACCTAACAGTCCCTCCCTTCAACCCCACTAACTGTGAGGTGTGATGCTGCTGAGTCAGTCGGTGCTGTAAGCACTTTACATATGATAATATTTGTGGCATTTCAATGGGGTTCATACATGAGTGCTGTTGGATGAGTCTAATTTTACAAATGGATTGGTGCCCATTGTGGGGTTTAAACACGAAAAGGCCTGTTTCAGTCCTGATAATGCAGCTCAGTCCTTACTACACTGTATATAAATACCTCATGGTCTCTGTGTGTAAATTTGTGTTTAAATTTGTATTACTTTGCTTTGTTCTTTAGTCAGATTGATTCATAAAGTGCAGAAATCAAATAACACCATTGATACTGTACAAAAGATCACATTTATTTTACATATTACATTTTATTTTATATGTTTTCCACTCTCAGCATAACCAATGCTATAGCCATAGGCAGATAAATGTTTCAAATTAAATGTCCATATGTTTCTTACCTTGCCCTGTCTTTCTGTTATCGATAACTGTTTCCTGCAAGGGGAAATTAAAATATATGGACTTATAGAAATCTTCCAACACACAACAATCCAGCTTGCAATGTGCACTGATTTATATCCAGGGTTTCTACACCTTTTGACCATTTTGTGATTTCTGGAGAAATCATTTTAGTGAGATTGACCAGAAATTGCTGTTTGCGAGGGAGAGGAATAACCTGAGCTGAGCATAAATCAATATTAAAGATATCTCTAGGTACCCTGTAAATACAGAAAATGCCAAATCATAATTCTCAATTCATAGTATTATCAAATTTAATTTTCAGGAGCTAAAGTGTGGATTTTTCCATGTTAAAATGAATATCCTGTACTACATGGTAATAAGCAGAGACAATTGTAAACAGTGTGTGGCTAACAAAACATTTCTCTGTTTGTTTGAATCCTGGCCAGCCACGCTTAGCAAAAATAGCTCAAGCAATGGCATTAGTTTGGAGGCGTGGCTCTCTGTTATTTTGTCTAACAACAGATGAGGACAAGAGAGGAAACCTGTTTGAAAATAGTCATATTTGCAAATCATTTTAGTTAACATTAAATTAGAGTTACCCATAAATCCAGACATAATGCAAATCAAGGGCAGCTATTATACCATTCCTTCTGCCACTGCATTAATTTCTACTTTAAAACGCTTATACAGCCATATGGATATTTATTATTTCACATGAACATAAATTATACCATATGGACCAGTCAAGTCTCAACCCCCACCCCACCAAAAAAATAAAATAAAAACAATTCACTATTCATGTAAAGAGGCTGCTATGTGCTTGAATGAACATGGCGTCTGTAAGCAAACATTGGATTGGATTATGGCTGTTGTTTTTTGAGTAGCTCTCCATACTTTGTTGTAGCCTGTGTACTTTTCTTATCGCCCAGCACTGGTGAGTTTCAATCCCTTCTCTCACTGGACTGCAAGTCTTGCCCACTTCAGGCACCGGATGGTCATGCACTTACAACCAAACCAAACAGATGTACAAATACCACTCTGCATGATAGGACAGTATCATTGCCAGCCGCAGACAGCAGACCACATTTATGGCTTTTACATTTCTCCCCTGACATTTCAGCACAGCCAGGCAGGCTACTGGCTGATGAAATGTTATAAATTCCCCTCTCTCAAAGATACTGTTTTATATAGGCCTCTCCATTATGACGATCCCAGAGCAAGTTTTGTTAGAGGATGGTTACAGTCAAGGCTGCATAGGTGTAATGTGTAATCATTTCTGTATGCAGCGAACGCATTGCATTTATGATTTGTGTTTTGTTAAACATTCAGTATGTAAAAGAGAAGAAAATATCATTATGTACAGTGATGGGCAGCTCTTTCTGAATGGTTTGTGTCAATTGTGTCATTTCTTCCTGTCCCAAGCACTTTCTTTATCACAAGACAATATCTTGTTAGTCTTCATGTGACATGCTACTGCCGAAACAAAGATGGTGTGTGCACAGAGGTTGAGAAAATCGATCCAGCAGTTCTGAAGTTATTATACCGTTATGTAATGGCATTATGAAAGAAGATTAACCACAATTTTATTTTATCTATTCTTTCTTGCAGTGAGACTCTCTCTATCAGTAAAAGCATTAAAAGGATGTATTTTACCTGTAATGGTCCATGATCTTATGATGCTTTGGCTCTGTATATTTCTGAAAGAAAATTGAAAACCATTGCAAAAAGAGTTTTGCTTGATGTCTTTATTCAAACCAATTATGTGTGATTGTGCATTTGCGTGTGCGTGTGAGGGTATCAAAGTACCTCAAAGTCTATGCAAATTAAAAGCCAAATCTATATTTAACAAGTGAAACTTCCAATCCCGTTCATTTTAAGTGCATTGCTGAAAATTATGTCACAAGAGTTTCTTCATCTGAACAAATTTGAAGAAATGTAGCATTGCATCACTTGCTCACCAGTGGATGCTCTGCGGTGATTGGTTGCTGTCAGAATGAGAGTCCAAACAGCTGATAAAAACTTCACAATGATCCACAAGTAATCCACACCACTCCAGTCCATCCATAAATGCCTTATGAAGTAAAAAGTTACGTGTTTGTAAGAACAAAATTCATCATTACATTTCTTTTTAATTGTAATAGTAATAATGCTTCTTTCAGTGAAAAGTGCATCCCCTGTTCTCCTCTCACATACAAATTTACAAACAGTATTGGACAAACAGCTAGTCTGATTCAGACCAGACAACTCTTTTCACTGGAGAAAACAATATTACGAATAGAGGACTTGGATGAATAGACCAGAAACAACAGTTTAAAGTTCAAACAAATTAATGATGATTTGTTTCTTACAAACATGATGCTTTTCACTTCTCCAGATGTTAACTGATGGACTGGAGTGCTGTGGATTACTTGTGGATTATTGTGATGTTTTCGGTGTTTGGACTCTGATGGCACTCATTCACTGCAAAGCATCCATTAGTGAGCAAGTGATGGAAAGCCAATGCTTCTCCAAGTCGGTTCCCATGAAGAAATAAAAATATCTAATTCTTAGATGACCTGAGAGTGAGTACATTTACAGCATTTTTTTTATTTTTATATTTTTTTTTAATGACTATTATTTTAAATTGTGTGTGCATTGCAATGCTTCCTCAGTCTCTCTGCATCACCGTCAGTTTTAATATTCAGATTTTGGTGATTCCGTTTGTAGCCTAGCTATTTGGATAGATGGACAAATTAACCAGCTGTAGTTTGATTCTCTGCTGATCCTGTTGCCTGGGGTGATGGATGATACAGGCTTGGCTGAGTAATGCAACCAACCATTATGGGTTTAAAATTCTTTCAGAAGGTGCATTAGCATAATTTAATGTTTAAGTTTTATCACAAGTCAGTGTTGCAATTAATGACTATAAATGATCTGAAATTATTGTAATGCGATTACAGTTACTGATTAAATCAGAATTTTTCCTGAATTTTTCATTTTGCATTTGCATTTTGAATTTTGAATTTAGCATTTTGCATTTTGCATTTGAATTTTGCACATTTACAAACACCTCTGTCCGTTTGCATTTCTATGACTCCTGAAAGTGCAATAATCCAGTACACCTTCCTTTGCAGTGCAGAGATGATGTAAATTGTGCGAAACACTAAAAAATAAGGAATTTTGAAAACACCAGGAGATCTTAATCACAGATATTAGGTTCCTAGTACAAATGTAACCCTATATCTTATATATATATATATAAAAAAAATTTTTCTGGACTATAAGTCGCACTTTTTTTCATAGTTTGGCTGGTCCTGCGACTTAAAGTCAGGTGCGACTTATTTATCGAAATTAATTTGACATGAACCAAGAGAAATGAACCAGGAGAAAACATTACCGTCTACAGCCACGAGAGGGCGCTCTGTGCTGCTCAGTGCTCCTGTAGCCTACACTGAAAACATAGAGCGCCCTCTCGCAGCTGTAGACGGTAATGTTTTCTCTTGGTTCTTGGTTCTAATTAAATGCAACTTATAGTCCAGTGCGGCTTATATATGTTTTTTTCCTCATCATGATGTATTTTTGGACTGATGCGACTTATACTTATAGTCCGAAAAATACGGTATATAACAATCTATATATAAACAGGCAGTATCATATTAAATTTCACAATCAGATTACTACATTAAAAGCCAGTTGTAAATGCATGCAAGATGCATTGTGACAGGATCACTGTAACCACGTTTAGAATTTGCCAGCAGAGGGCTTAAAAAAACAGACACTAGAGAAAATAAATAAATAAATAAACACTTGCATGCAAAGGTAAAATACAGTAAATTGAAAACCACTGGATATGAAAAATTATTTCAAAAGGAGCCACACAGACTCACAATGTTAAGTTTAATTAATTACATTTTCTAAAATTTCATTTTTAGTTACATGTATTTATTAATTAATTTATTTATTTATTTAACCTCTTTTATAATCCCTAAACAAACAAACAAATAAAGAAACATAATTAACAACTTATTGTAGTAGTCCAAGTTCCAATAAATAATAGTACGGAATAAATGTGGATTGTTACATGTTTACGGAAACTAAAACAACTAAACTAAAATAGATAAACATGAGATCTGAGAATTTATTTATTTATTTATTTAATTTTTTAAATACAAAGCTGAGTCAAGTGTGAAAACATCTCAGGTTACGAATGCAACCATGCCAGCCTCTAAAAACCAGCCTCTGACGCCACTACCGGTGCTACTATAAACAGGCACCGGGAGAACACATCATTCACTTCTTCGTCTGAAGCTTTTGTCCGAAGCATGGCAGAGAGCTAGAGAATGCAGTGTCTCGTTCCCTACTCAGGGAACCATGGTTATATTTGTAACCTTAGACGTTCCCTTTCAAGGGAACTTCAAACTGTGTCCTCTAGGGGGAGCTATGGGGAACAGTATACCCATGCCACCATGCTGAGGGGAGTGCAGGCCAGAACCACGGCGAACACTAAGTACCAACTCTACCATTTCCATGGGAGTTGCCCCTGGGACGTTTAGATGGCTGTCTGTGGCAGTACCCCTTACAGCCAAAGGCCTAAGCTACATACCCAACTTTATTGTTAGGGCCTCGGCCCGGGGTAGAGCTGAAGGCTTGGAATCAGGAAAGATTCCTTTAAAGTGATACGGCTAAGAACCTAGCATTTTATACTTAGTCTTGCCTGTCACACAGGGCCTACCGCTAGCTTTAGCATAAGCTTGCTGAAGGAGGTGTCTCAACAGATCCCTAGTAGCAACACCCTGTTTAGATAGGTATCCGAGGATACATAGGTGGAGTGGCGCCCAAGATGAACGGGGCTTTTACCAACTCAAGAAAGGACACGAAGCAATATAATATAATATAGGATTTTAGAAAGAATGCAGAATACTAGCGTGTGAGCTTACCACAGTGGATTTCAGAAAGTGTGCAAAGACATCACGTGCACACTTACCATAGCATGGATTTTCAAATACTGTTCTAAGGAGGGGCTCTCATGGCACTCTGACAGAGCAGCTCATAGATGGAATGGTGCATCTCAAAACAGTATGTTTGAGAGTCATCAACTCGATATCTGGAAATAATACTGGAGCGCTCTGGGAAAAAAAAAAACAGATAACTCGCTAAACTAAATCGCCCAAATAGACCCTCATGTTGTAGGAAGCGATGCATGAAGTGTAGAAACAAATACACACTGGCTGAATGGAGCCCAAGGAACCAAGGTATAATCATCTCAAGAAAGGGAATGAGGCGGAGCGCGTAACCCTTACCATACAGGATTTCAGAAAGTGCACAGTCTTGCGTGCACACTTACCACTTATGTGGATTTCAGAAAGTCCACAGTGTTCACATGCACACTGATCACCATGTGGTTTTCAGAAAGTACACAGTGCTTAGCGTGTGTACCTAAAGGTTCCTAAGCATCACAGAGGCACTGAACCACACGGGAGAGGCAAGCTCAAATATTACAAACTTCTGGCGAGGGGAGCATCACCTGAGGCAGCATATACAAGAAGATTTCTCTAACTGCCACCTCCACTTCCCGCTGGATGCGACAGCACAACTAAGTGGTGTAGGAGACCCCTCAGGGTGACCTGGCCGGACATCCATGAAAGTCCCTGCAGTACTGTGCCAAGCCTGATGATCAAGGAGGCTCCTGCAGAAACCTGTGATCTCAGCCGCCTAATACCGGAACATGAAGCCTGGTGGCTGTTGCTGGTGAGTGTTTAGAAAACACTGTAACTGAGCACTGCAAAGGAAACTCAAAGAGTTTATTAGTAGACACATAACCACAAGCAATTTAATACACATAAGTATATACAGAAAGGGTTACATTCTCACCAACCCTCCTGCGCTGGAGCCCCGCTCAAGGGGAGCCTCCTTTTGGTCTTGACCATCAGTAAGGTGGTTGCTATGAACATAGAACCAGCCAAAAACATATAGGTCCAGCATAGGAGACTGTTATGCAAGAGGTTTTCATCTAACCTCGATCAGGTGGAGAGCTTGTGGTTACAGGGGAATTAGGAATGGGAGGATAAAAGCAGGAGTTAAAAAATACCTGAAGGGAATAAGTAGATACCTCGGTATCGCTCCGATTCAGGCGAGAACGCTGACTCGTCTGGATCACATCCCTTAGGTCCTGCATACCTGGTGACTCACGATTCCTCTTACCCCTGCCCACAGGTGGGGGAGGAGCGCAAGTCACGACACTAGCCTTCTGTGCCCATCTTTGATCCTTATATCGAAACAGGCCAGGACCCCTTTTGAATTAATGAATTGAATGAAGGTTCTGAAAGCAGCGAGCGCAACTTCGTATCCCTGAACTTCTCATTGACCGTCTCAACGGAAATGCCGAAAAGTTCAGAAGGCGAAACCTGAGCATTAAGAAGAAAGCCTTTTCTTTCTGCCTGATGTCTGCCAAGTTCATCCACAGATGTCTCTCCACTACCACCATGGCCACCATAGTCCCGCCCATGGCGGAGGCGGCCTGCTTGGTAGCATGGAGAGAGATCTGTGGTGCGGTGCAGCTCGGCTACCTGATCAGGAGAAAGGCCATCGCCTCTATCCAGGTCTCTTAGCAGATCAGTCTGATATGCTTGAAGCACCACCATCATCTGTAATAAAGCCTCAGACAGACCTGCTGCTGCGTATTCCTTGCCATTTAAGCGAGATGTATTTCTTGAAGGGGCTTAGATGGCAAGGAGGGAGAAAGAAAGCTCTTTCTACAGGGAGCATCCTCTCATAGCCGTTTTCGTGCATCGCCTCGATGTCGGCACATTTTTTACTCTTATGCCGAAACTGATGGATGCGATAAGAAAACGGCCTCTTTCATTTCTGTTCGATCTGTGTATGGAGATCATGCAGAAATGGAAGGCTCACCTGAGCTGGAGGGCTATGGTCAGAAAGATAACGCTCATCCATTGTTTTTTTTTTTTTTGTGGCCTCACAGCGTCACCTTGTTAGCACACTTTCATGGCAAGTCCAACTTTGCTGTGGCGCGATCCATAATCTTCAAAAGCTCTACATACGCAGGGCAGGAGAATTAAGAAGGCTCAGCCTCAGCTTCTTCACCATCCTCAAATATCTCCTGCTTTTCCTGGGTAAAAACATCAGAAAGTATCAGAAAGTGTTAAAGATATAACATCATCCTCCCGAGGCTCTCTCTTGTCCGCCGCCATTACGAGTGCAAAAGGGAAAGTCCCTCTCTAAACCATTCAAATGCACCTGAAATTCTCACGAGCTCATTCTCCTCCATGCCTCAGCAGCGCCGGGTCCTGAACCGCGGAAAGCAGATGGCTGCCATTTTTCCTTTTTTTCCTCGGAAAGAGAGACGAACAAGAACGGAGCTTTTTCATTTAAAAAAAGGCTTACAATGTACGCAGAGTGCCTCCTCAAAGACATCACGTGCCTGCTCTTCACCCAACAAATGACGCAAAGATCGTGTGTGTCTTCGGGTGTCAAATAACGCCGACATGGATGCACACGTTGTCTAAATGCTTGCTAGTAGTCACCATGATAGACAGAGAAAGATCGCTCTAACCAGTTCTTTCAGATGCACACTTCAAACAGAACAATCAGTGAAGTTGAAGAAGAGAATAACGTTTTCTCCCGTTGCGTGTTTACAGTCACGCTGGTAGTGACGTCAGAGGCTGTCGCCGGCCAACAAGTTGGTGTTTTTTCAATGTATGCTTCAGACACGGGTCACGACCAGGTGTTCCCCATGGCGCCCCCTAGAGGACGCAGTTCGAAGTTCCTTTGAAAGGGAACTTTCAGTTATCCATATTAGCAGAAAAAAACAAGAGGATGCCTTTGTTTCATTCACCCACCCCTTTGTTGAAAATTATGTTTCCTCATAATTGGATTTCAAGTTTAATTTGACAAAATGCACTCATTAGCTGCAGTCTGTAGACCTATAACACACCTCTGGAGAATTATCTGCAAGCAGTTTCCCTCAAGGCCCGGAATAAGCCAGTATCAGAATATGATAAGTCTCTGCTTTTTTTAATCACTTTTTGGCTAATAATAAATGAGTTCAATGTATTACTTATTTGAGTTTCAGCCACAGGTCTTTGTTTGGTAACCAAACATGTATTTATTTATTTATTTATTTATTTATTTATTTATTTATTTATTTGTTTGTTTGTTTGTTTGTTTGTTTTTCAGTCAAATTAAAGCTACAGAACTACACAATGAAAAATCACAGTTTGAAGTGAAGTATGTAATTTTTCAGTGAACTAGCAACACAAATGGAACTGCAAAAGTATTGACTGATTCAAACAGGTTTCCCAAATTCTCTCTCTGCCATTTGTTGTACAAAAAGATAGTACCTCCGAAACTCAATCCTACTGTATGTTGTATGATGTTTTCATAACACTATAGAGGCAAACAAAATCAACCAATAAGTGGTTTTGTTCAGTAGTCTCCAAAGTAGGTCCTGGAGGTCCGGTCTCTACAGAGTTTAGCACCAACCCTATTTAAACACACCTGAACCAGCTAACTAAGGTACAGGCATACTGTACTGTAAGGCAGCTGTGTTGAAATAAGTTGGAGCTAAACTCTTTAGTCTATTCAGATTAAGCTGAAAGAGAGAAAAGAAAACAAGATGTGAACCATCTTTAACGATGTTTCACTAAGATCATGTTTCTGAAACAAACAGCCATACAAGTCTCATTCATTTTCATTTATTCAAACACAGCTGTTTCAGCAAAAGCTTGAAGATGCTAAACATCTGTCTTGGTAATATGTGAATTTTTAATTAGGGTTCCTCCTGAAAAAAAACAGCACACAATAGTGGTTATTTAGTGCCTCCATTGTCAACTACTTGGAATAGAATCAGCAGTTTTTACCCCCATTTAGAAATGCAATGGTTGTCTTCCATCTCAACTCCTAGAAGTTCACAGTTATAACAGCCAACAGCATGGTATGAAACCGAACATGATTTTTGAATAACTTTTTCCCACAATGGGTCTTGGTTTTAAGGGGGCAGTGAACATCTAATGTCTTAGTCACTAGCGTCCGCAGGACTGAGGATTAAATGTTGGGCACAGATAAATCCCTCCCTCTTGATTGCTGGCAGTCGGCCGTCGGAATCCAACAGAGCATCTTAAATGGATTATCGATCTGATGACCTTTCTTTAGTTTAAGGTCTTATCTTGTTTGCTTCAGTAATGTTGACTAAACTCACACTTATAGACAGTGTGATTGATCAAATGTTAGCTTACAATATTACACTGTTAATAACCTGTCTCTGTTTGTCTAATTTAGAAAAAAGCAATGCAAACTCTCATGAACATTAATTCCTTCTGCAATAATTCTCCACTGGCCCTGGATCCACAGACAAGATTTATGATGTTATGAAACATCATGATCGTAATTGTTTTGTTGAGTTTTGAGCTGATCCTATTCTGCCAGTGATTAATTGCCAAATTGATTAAAAAGACATTTTAAAGAACATAATGAAACATTGTCCCTGACATCTGAAATTAGAACACTAAGTTAAATTGATACTTTCTTTTAAGGTAAACGAAAAGCAATTTTTAGAAAAAACAAAAAACAAAAACAAACTTAATAACATTTTCAATCACGAGTGGCTTGACAAGCACTGATTCTTACAGAGACAAAACAGGCTAAAGAACCGAATGACTAAGCATTTATGCACACATTAATTACTAAAGATGTTCTCCGTTATATTAAAAATAGTTCCAAGCTATAACTGTTGGACATCTGTAACATCTTCAGATAGAAATAAAAAAAGATTTGTACTGTAAAATATTTATAAATAAATATGTATTAATAATTACTTTATTATGGCAAGATATCATTATTAACGTATAATAGGTTATATGATTAAAATAATCTAAAATAAATTTGTAACATTTAAAAAAATTGCACAATTCCCCAAAATACAATAAATTCAAACAATGAAAAAAAATAGTGTAAAAACAACTAGACAACTGAAAAAACTGAAACTGCTTGAGAATATCTCAAACGAATTACAAAGAAATAGCAAGCACCACAATAACAATTCAAGTGCAATTTTGAAGTAGAAAGACTGAAATAGTGTTTTCTTGTGAAACATACTCCAATAATCGTAGTTTTATTTACGAAATAATTTTTGCAGCATAGCCTTATAACATTGCTGATATCATCGTATTTACATTTAATCATTTGTCTGCCAATTAATTAAGGGCTGACAAAATTCACAGCATCACAATGCTGATTTAAATGCAAACTATAATACAGAAGTAAAATAGGGAGAGAGAATAATCCTTTCATGAACATTGTTATTTGTTTGTGTCTAGAAGTGATGCGTTTCAGGAATGCTTTGGCTCAATGATTATGACAAACAACAAAGAAAAAGCTGATAATAAGATCAGCAGGATGGAAGTGACACATCAGAGGTGATCAAAACCTTTAGATTCTCTCAACTTCAACGCTGAAGTGAGAATCAACAAGTTCTGGGTGAAATAAATAACAACATAGTTTTGGATCCGAGCTGCAGGGTCTTCTGAAGTTTTCTGAACACATCACATCTAAGACAAAGGCTAAATTACTCTGAAATTACCCTCCTTTTAGCACCTTTGTTATGTGAAAGTAATCCTAGCTCGCGTTATCATAATCACCTTCTCTGAACAGCACTATGATTGAAAGTCATAGAAAGAAAACAAATAAAATGTATTGTAGCGTAAATGTGTTTATCATAGCATGACATTCACACAACAGCTCCATGGCGACTTGATTAAAGTTTATATTGGTTGCTGGAAGAGTTTGAGTAGGAGGAATGTGTACAGATACAGAGAAAAAGTGTTTTTTTTTTTTCATAGTCCAATGTAAACTCATAATGCAGTTTTATTTGAAGTTTGCACGGTTTCCAGCTTATGTTGAACACAACTAACACAGTTGGGACTATAAGCCATCTATACAAGTTGCTTGCTCATAAAATTGTTGATCATTTCGATTTGGACATGACCAAAACTGTGAAATTTCTATGAGCTCAAAGGAGGCAGAAAGACATTGGCTCCCACTAAAAAGTCAGAACAAATAAGTAATTTGCATATTTTCAACTCATATTTCATAATATTTGTTCTGCCTTTGTACTGCCAATTAGGTTTTCAGCCAAAAGGTTTTTTAATTTAATTTTTTGTATTTTTTTAAGTAGGCACTTCTCTAACTAACTAACAAACTACTTGCTGGGTTTTTTTTGTTCTTTTTTTTTTTTTTTTTTTACATATTTGAGTCAACTTTGAATTGAAATAAAAATAATTATGTAAAAAAAAATATGTAATAAATATTGCTCTAGATAAGCTCAAGGGCTCACTAGGCCAGATTTTCACCCCTCAGTGGTGGCAGATGAGGTCTGCCTGCCCTCACGACTACTCTTCTACAGCTGTCAGATCCTCATTCACTTACCCTGGCACTTCCACACCCATTGGGCACAGCCTGACGAGAGGAGAAGCACAGGGTTATAGTGGGTCCATGATGCATGGAGCACAGCAAGGTTTCACAGACAGACTGGGGATTTCACTGAGGAAAGACCACTGTGAGGCCGCGGGGTGCGTCTGGAGTTCAGAAGGGGCCGATGAACAGCTTAATAATGTCTTAATTGCACCATGGCCCAATGTTATCGACTTATTGACATTGAGGCTGGAGAGGTGTGGCTGAGTCAGTGGACAGGACAGCATGAGTCCAGAAAGCGTGAGTCAAAGCTGACAAATACAATAACCTTTAACGGGAAACCTGCTCACCATCAGCATGTGTAGACGCTCAAACAAAGATATCAACAGCACAGTATCAAATGCTAATGCTGTGGTACACAAACAGCTGATCCCAGAGGGAATGGGGTGGGATTTATTTAAGTTGTGTGTTTTCTACAGCAGCTAAGCACAGGGATTTTATTCCTTTTGTTGGTTTTGTGTACTCAGTGGAAAAGCAGAAGACTAATTCACATTGCATGGGGCTGGTTGTCACATGATTGCTGCCGATGTTAGTGCGAACCAGAATTTGGATCCAAAAATGCAGTGTTCCTCAGACATTGAACTTGTTAGGGAAATAACAAATTTATCGTCCGGCAATAACAAATGAATAGTCATTTCTACAATTGCATAACATTTTTGCATTAAAATCTTTGTAAAAATGGATACTGGTATTCAGATTAGGTAAAAAAATACATTTAAATCATATTTATTTATTTATATAACAGCAAAAGTCATCTTAGTTTAACATTTTAAAATAATGGGAATAATCAAGCACAAAAAAATAAAAATAAAAATACTATTTTCAAGTAGTTATAAATCTAATGTCAAGTAGTGATACAAATAAATAACTAAATAAATAATAAAGAGCGTGAGCTTGAAAACCTAAAAGCTTGATGGTTTCATGTTTGAAAAATATGACAATTTGAAAAAAGAAATTGACAAACATTAACATTGTAATTTTACAGTAGTACTGTAAAATGAAATTGCTATTATTTTTATTATATCATTATCTTTTTTTACAAATATAAAATATACAATTTATACTGCAAAATATTGTTTATTTTTATTAATTAATTAATATATATATATATATATATATATATATATATATATATATATATATATATATAAAGTGTGTGCTGTTCAAAATTAGTCTGAAAAGCTTCACAATGTGACAGCTGATTCCACATAAGGGTTGTAATACTCAAGACCATATTTTTAAGTCGTTGACTCAGTCTTGACTCAGACTCGACCCTCGTCAGGTCTCAGTCTGAACTCGAATGAGCTGATCTCAAATATAACACTGCCCCATATGTGCCAATATGACCCACAATAAGGATTATAATTTGGGCTTTATCAGTGATAGTCATGATTACTCTACAGGAAGTGTCAAAACATTTCTTTGACATTTAAATGTTGTTTGGGTTTGTATCAATCAACAACTCTTGAGTTCAGTTCATCAGCAGGCTGCAAAAGGCCTGAAGCTGCTGCTACTGGGGCACAGTTGAGAATTGTCATTACTTACTGGATGCTGCTTACCTCTGTGGCTCCTGAGATATCAGTGTTTCTCTCATTCTCCGGTGTGTTTGAGTCCTGCTGCTTTCAAGGTTCAATGACTGTAGGGGCCCTAAATAAGAGGGATGTGTGGAAGAGCTTTTCACAGCAGCGCTAAAACTCTTGCTTGAGAAGCCAGTGACACACAAAGACAGAAACTCTAAATAGAACATTTATGATCACACACAAACCATAAAAAATGCATTCTTCTAGTCGCTTGATCTTGGCCTTGAGGTAAAAGCTTAGTAAGAGTAATCATTGCCCTCCTGTGGCCGTAACTGTTATGATATCATGTCTTTTATGTACATTTTATATACTTACAGCTGATACATGTAGTGTTGTTGTTTTTATCTTCTGCTTCTTCTTCAAATGAAAATTTCTACATTGTTTGACAATAGCATATTTTAATGAACTTAAAGGGACAGTTCACCAAAAACATGAAAACTGGGGCATTATTATTTACCTCATGTTCTTCCAAACTCAACACAAAAGGAGAATTTTTAAGATGATATACAACTGTCCATACAAACCACATCCTTTTAGCTCCAAAAATGACAAAAAAGCACCATGAAAGCAGCCTATGATGACCTGTTAGCTATATTCAGTGTCATTCAATAGCTTTGATTGAGAAACAGCCTGAAATTTAAATCATCATTTACTAATAATTTCCCCCTCCACTGAACCTTTGACTCAAGTTGAACTCTAGAACTGGATTAAAAAACAAATCATTCTTTTAAAATGATTCTTTTCAATGGACTGGTTGATATATCTTTCACAGATCTGTCAGAGTTCAACGCAATAACTCAAGAAAACAGCTTGTACTTTTAACTTGTATCAGTTATAGAAAGCAAAGTCAATTCATAAATTAAAGAAATATATATGAAAACAAAACATTTGGATGCCCACTGCATGATATTGGTTCAGTTATCGGGAAGTGGAAGCTACATCAAACCACCCAGATTGTCTAGACAATGTCATCACGCAAAAATCTGTGCAAAAAAAAAAAAAGGAGATCTGTGAGAAAAAACACATGGGAGGGTGACACAAATGAGACCATTACTTAGAAAGAGCTATAAAACATGTATGGAGTTTCCAAAAATGCTTGGAAGTCAGTTGCAGGAGAAGATTTTTGTGGTCATCTGAGAACGGAATCCTGCTTTTGAGCTAAATTTCAACCCTGAAATCATACCTATAATGAAGTATTGCTGCAGGGAAGTATGGGGAAGTGTTCAAGCGTCATGCTGAGGAGCTGCTTTCCATCAGCATGGACCGGCGGTATTCTTAAAATAAAAAAGAAGTCCACAAGAACACAAAATACAGGGAAATTGCCTGGTGCAAGACAACCTTTTTTTAGTCTGCCAAAAAATGAAGCTCGGGAGAATTTTATCAGTATATGCACCGGTGCACGTGGCAGAACTGGCAAAGTAATGAAAGGTTGAGCGCCGGGTGTGAAAACCCAATATCTCATTCCTTTTGTCTAAAGAAAAGGACAACTTCTTATTTCCGTGTCCACAAAATGTTCCTATCAGTCTTTTGCTACGTTCACACAGCTGGTGGTTGGGATTGACAACCATATTTACTAACGAATGAGACTTTCATACTGTTGTACTATAAAAATACACATGCAAATTGTATGTCAGTTTGGTTACAGAATGTCGTTTTCAGTCTTGTTTTTAACTTTGCATGAACATATTGTTTTATCACTCTAAAACAGCATCCTGCTGCTTAGAGCAGAGCTTTTGTTTCTCAAATTTTCATTTCAACTTCTAAAAAGACTTTATTTTGGTGCACTGAGGCAACAAGCAAACCAGGTTCAGCACAAGGTCTGCCTTCGTCAAGTTTGATGTCTGGGAATAAAAGTCCACCTTCCATCTGGGTTGCCCATGCCTGAACTATATTTGCCATTTTGACCTTTGGTGAAATGGATTTGTCAGCCTGACCTGAAATCTCATCAATAGTGGTGCACCAGCTGAAGCGGGGGCCGCTCACATGCTATTTGAGCATCCATTTTCCCGTTTACAGAGCACAAAGGTAGAAATGGTGAAATTTAAACTGGAGTTCAGTCAATATGCAGTAATATCACTGTGAGATATTCCTTAGCCAGTAAACTAAAATGTATACTCAATTGTATCAAAATAGTACAGAATATTTGGCAAACGAGTCTGTGCAAATGCCCTTACTGAATACTGAGAGTCATATGAATTTAAATGTAAAATCTAAGTAACCCTCCTATAAAACTTGATTCTGCTGACTGCAAATAATTTATTTCAACAATGGCATTGGTATCTAAAAATGTTTGGATTGCACTATAAAAAAAATTGACACTGACAAAATGTAGTTTTCTTGGAAGAAAATCCAATATCTCACAAGAGACACTATCAAAGTCTCACCTGGTGGCTCATTCAGTACAGAACGAACTGAGGCCAATACTGAAAGGTGAGGAGAGAGCTCCAAAAATTCAATACAGCAAAAGGACTTTTTGATCTCCTGAGAGATAGTGAATGGGAAGAAAGCAAACGAGATTGAGTAAAAGAGACAGAGGTTCATACTAAGAAAGGGTTCTCCGTTGATGTGTGTGCCTGTTGAGGCATGGCATGGTGCAACGCCTGCTGCAAGATCCAACACAATCAAAGCTAACCCAAACCTATTTTATGTAATATGAAGTTAGGTAGTGCAGGATATTGGATCAATAAAATTTCACGGTGAGCAGGACAACCCAGCACAGCGTCACAAAAAACAATGCTAATTATCACATAAAAAATATAATGTTGCAGTCTAAGCAAGTTCAGATTTTTTACTTATGAGGAATCTCCCACTTAGACAGAAAGTGACCACAAAAATAAATAATAAATACAAATTGGAAAAGAGGCTGTTAGTCTGTTAGTCTAAATTAATGCACAGACAGAACACATAGGAAACATTTCTGATTCTGTGTATGTGATTCAAACAAAACTCTGATTATCTAATTCTCATAAACTACATAAAGTCAGACTAGAACATTTTCATCAACATGCTTCAGACGGTCAGTTAACGCACTGTGCGTGTTCATAAGTATGTATATATCAGCTTAAGTGTTATCATTTCTTGACATTTACCTCAAATTTCCACGTCCACATTTCTCTCTAAAAAGTCTGACTACCTGTGTTTGGCTTTTTACAGATCATAAGATAAATATATCCATTCTATGAATGAGTCATGTCATTTGCCTGCATGTGGGGATGCTGCTGGTGCCGTGGCTTAGTGGTTAGAGTCGAGTCTGCTTATTGGGTTGTTTCCTGATTCTTCTATTCCTGATCAATTCTTGTTTTCACTTCATCTTCTCTATTGATAAAAAAATAACAAAACCATCAAAGTAATTAGCAAATTTATTGCACTGTATCTCACAAATCTAAATCTGGCTGCAAAAGATATACATCGTTTCATAGATTATATTAAATGCTAACCATTAAGAAGTCGTGGCTCATGTGAAAACAGAGAATATGGGCTATCCTCATTCAGCGTTTATTTTTTTTTATGCGAAAGAATGAGTGAGTGCTAGGTGACTCTCTTGTGCAATTCACACTAGTCAGCAGTAGTACATATGAGTTTTGTTGACAAAGTTTCCTCCTATAAAAACATCAGATCTGTTGTCTAGTTCTGTTTCTGTTAAGATGCTGTTTCGGTAGACATCTCTATGTGCATAGCAAGTTAATACACTATATATTTCAAACAAATTAGTTCCACGCTCACTTTTCTTCACCTTCACACAATAAAGAAAAATGACGTCTCACAATAGTATTGTGTACATCTCTAACTGTAGGTCAGAGGCAGGGCTGGACTGGGACAAAAATCACATCAAGTTCTTCAGATAGGGCTAGAGGTTGTTTACTGTGGCATAAAAGAGCTAAAAAGAGAAAACTAATATGAAAGTTTTTTAACAATTTAAATTAAGCTTCCTTTGTAAAGGGTTTATAAAGGTGTTCATAAATGACTAGTAACTCATTTACAAATGCATTATAAATAATTGATAAGCAGTTATAAATGTATTAACCCCTTTACTTGCAAGCATCGCCGATGGCCCCAGTTTATTATTGTTTCACTTTCACAGCACGTTAAACATCACTCTCTTACTTGATCTGGACAAACTGTGCATCAATTGAAAGTTTAAAGACACTAGCTTCGATATTTGATAAAACATTGTTGCAGTGACAGTTATTTAGTAATTTATGTCAGGAGTGCAAAATAATTTATCCGTATTATGCCACATTTTGAATAGAAATTCACCACTCACTCATATTCAGTCACGTCAGCAGCGGTATATTTGTGTTCACATAGACTCACTGAACAGCGTCAATAAGGATTTATAGACCAAAGAAGCATATCCGCGGAGATATATGGATATATTCACTGATGTTTACTTAATATTTCTTCAGACAGAATCGTCATTTCTATTCATTTTCCACTGATTTATGAGATCTGATGATACAGCCTCTCCCAGCGATCTATGTGTGTGTGCAGTGCTGGGTGCTTGTGTGTGTGTGTGTGTGTGTGTCAGTCAGACTCCGATTGGTCCTTCGCCTTGTCAATCATTAGAGTGTCATAACCAGACACCGCCACATCGTGTCACATGCTTCCTGTACACTTCCTGGTAGTTATCTGGCCAAAACAACACTGAAACACCTGTTGGATGTTATTACAAACACTCAATCGGGGTTTAAAGTGAGTTTTGAGTAAAAGTGTACTAATCATTTCATAGATTGTCTGATGTAGCTTGATGCTAATGTTAGCTCTAATGCTACTAATAGCAGGTGCATTTCTTCTTCATAATGCATTTCTGTCACAATAATTCACGTAAGGTCGTAAGAAAATGTTCAGTTGTATTTTTATAGTAAGACTTTTGATAAATAAGGGCTAAATGCATACTGAGATTAAAGCGAGATTGCAGCTTTGTGTATTTGTAAAGCCTAAAAAACCACAATAAGGGCTAATAAAGGTGGAATAAAAACAATAGAATGATGATAAAAGAATAATGCGGATAATGTGTCATACTTGGCGGAGGTGTGAAAGACTCGTTTGGTGAGAACAATAGAACCATGAATCGGGGAGTTTTCAAAGCCAACACACATACAAAACACACAGGAGTGTTTACATGTGAGATCTTACAGAGATGACAAGTGCCATAAATCAATCTGATTAGCCTTCTCTAAAAACACACATGACATGGCCTTAGAAAATATTTCATGAAATTCACAGTTTTACAGATTAGATTATGAAATTTCTAATGAAGTTTTGAAAGACTTGTGGCTTTAGCTACACTGTGTTTTTAAACTCATATCCTACATCAACAATTTTTTAAATACATTTAAAAAATATGTTTTTAATATTTTATTTTTGTTTTTTTTATATCTCTATTATCATAACATTCTGAGTGATTCTGATTCCTGAACAGTAAACTTTGAAGTGTCAGCTTTGTGAACAAATGTTGATTATGTAGCTAGTCAGAAAGAATCATGAGCAGAAACTTTTTTATTTTGGGTATGTCATTTCTGTCTCCATGCCAAAAATGGGGGGTGACTGGTTTAATAAAAAAGATGATTTTATACCTGTCAAATAGTGAGTTATTTTTAACTGACATTTCTAAATGAATGATTTTTAACATGGATTTTTGAAAACTTCCTCCCATGCAGTGTGTAACACAGCTCTAAGTGAATGAAAAATTATTGTCTTTTTAGAAGAAAGATTTGCCTCTTAATCATCTCTGAATCACGGGATTCATTTTAAAAATGACTCAAGCCATTTCATGTTGACGTCAACATGAAACATTAACATATTGCTCACCCACTTATTGTGCACGCAGACCCGGGAGTTGTTGAGCAAATAAAGTAAAAATAAATGCATATTATAAGACAATTAAAGTGTTTTTTGACCTTGCATGCATGTCAACCTGTTGTTTGGGGACTCTCAAAACCAAAATATTAACCTTTCATAATCCATAATAGGGGCACTTTAATGAATATATTTGTTCATACTTATTTCACTCAAAACCAGAATCCAAATTTTTTTCATGATACACTAAAAATAAGCTATTATATCAAGACTGAAGGGTGTTGTATTTTTTTCGTGTCTCATGTAATTTCTCTTTCTATGTTTCTTATCTATTTAGTAGATATATATATATATATATATATATATATATATATATATATATAGAGAGAGAGAGAGAGAGAGAGAGAGAAAGAGATAGAGAGAGAGAGAGAGAGAGAGAGAGAGAGAGAGAGAGAGAGAGAAACAAAAACAGTTCAACTGTTCTTGCGTCAGTCTTTGTACAGGGTCACAGTTGAAAGAGAGAGTTGGCTGGGTGTGAGAGGTCCAAAGTGATTTTATTAGCCCTTTTCTTCACTCTGGAGGTGTAAAGATGTTGGAGATTGTGCAGAGGGGCACCAATAATGCTTTCAGCAGTCCTGACTGTACGCTGTAGTCTCTTGATATCTGATTTGGTAGATGAACCAAACCAGACAGTTATAAATGAACACAGGATGGACTCATTGATGGCTGAGTAGAACTGGTTCAGCAGCTCCTGTGGCAGGTTGAACTTCCTCAGCTGACGAAGAAAGTACAACCTCTGCTGGGCCTTTGTTAACAGTGGAGTCATTGTGATAGTCCCATATCAGGTCCTGAGAGACAGTGGAGCCTGGGAACTTGAATGACTCCACTGCAGCTACAGTGCTGTTCATGATGGTAAGTGGAGGGAGTGCGGGAGGGTTCCTCTTGGAACTCCACAATCCTCTCCACAGTTTTGGGCTGGTTTAGCTGGTTTAGCTCCAGGTTGTGTAAAGCACCGCTGTACCACCGACTAGAATGTCCAAAACGTAAAAAACAAAAAGTCTGAATAATCATAAATCTACAAAAATACTGTCTTGGATCAGCTCGATTTGAGAAAAGGTAAATGATTTATCGTGATTATAAAAAAAGAAAAATTACAAATTACAAAAAGTTACTTACATATAAATCATTAATAAATGGTTCACATGAATTCACTTTACATTAAGCTTCACTTTTATGTGTTATTAACATCTAAAATTCATGAATAAATGGTTTACCTTATGTTAAGGTTTGGAGGTAACTAATACTGGACTTTTTCCGCACAAAATGAAATTTGATCATTTCATCGTGATGAACAAAAGATATCTGTTTTAAACATTGCTGCGGATGGGTATCATGAACTTTTGTGGAGTGTAATGGGTAAGATACAGAAAAAATAAAATATTAAGAAAAAAAGTTATCATGATGAACAAAAGATATCTGTTTTAAACATTGCTGCGGATGGGTATCATGAACTTTTGTGGAATGTAATGGGTAAGATACAGAAAAAATAAAATCTTAAGAAAAAAAGTTATTCAAATAGTAAGAAAAACAAGTCATGCGATATAAATGAGCAAACCACAAATACAACACCCTTCAGTCTCACTATAATAGCTTATTTTTGGTGCATCATGAAATAAATAAGAAATCTGGTTTTAAGTGAAATATGAACAAATATTTTTATTAATCATTTATGACACATGAGTTAAAAATGTCTCACTATTTGGGAGGTATTGCATTAAAATAACCCTTTTTATTAATGCAGTTATAAATGTTATCAATGATGTATGATGTATTTGTAAATACGTTATTACTCATTTTAGACCCCTTTATAAAATCTTAATTAATTTATTATTACTGTGAATTAATGATTCTAAGCAGAAAGGTCTCTATATGGAACTTGTTATTAAAGCTGCCATGCATTGATACAAAATGTTTAATTGTTCTCTGATGTCCCCAGAGTATGTATGTGAAGTTGTATCTCAAAATACCCCACATATAATTTTTTACATCTTCTTGAAATTGCCACTTTTAGGCTAAGAGCCAAAAACGCTTTTACTTTGTTTGGAGTCTGGACGTTTGTGCACAAAGTGTTGGTATCAATCACTCTTTCAGAAACAATCTTAGCGCTGAACTGACCCTCGTTTGTGAGGCAGCCCAGTGTAAATTGAAATAAAATGAGTGTAAATGAAAATGAAAGTTTCTCTTCAGGAACTTGATGTCATTTGTTTGTCTTGTGAGTCTTATTTACTGTTGTCTGTCCAGTAGAGCTCCAAGTCATGTCTAAGAGCAAGGCAAAAACTAAGCATTTAAAGGGCGAATCCGGATCGCGTGTCAGGTTGAGTGTTCCTCTCTGCCCGCGATATATAACGAGTGGGGATACACACAGCCTGTGCATGGTCTGCCTGGGTTCGAAGCACGCTGAGTCGGCTATCGAGGGGGCCGACCGTCCGCACTGTGAGAGAAAGTCGGTGCGGCTGCTTCGTTCCCGGAGGGCTCTATTTGAGGAGGGAGCCTTCGCCAGCGTCCCCCGCAGTGCCGGCCCCGCTTCTGCTGAGGCAGAACGCCAGCTGCACTCGTGGGGTTCGCAAGTGGTTTTGGCGGAGGGAATGGAGACGGGCGAGTTCATATCTCCTTCCTCTTCCGCCAGATCCGGCGCCCAATCTCTGGAGGCCCAAACAAGATTTAAGGGCAGTCATCGAAGCTAAGAAGTCCTCGGCCAAAATCATAGATATGCAGGTCTTAAATCGATCAGTTATGAGATTGAAGTTCAAAATGCTCACGATCAAGCATGTTGTAGCGCAAGTCAGGTCCAAGGACTGGTTTGTCACAATAGATCTCAAAGATGCATACTTCCACATATCCATCCTTCCACAACACAGGAAGTTTCTGAGGTTCACTTTCTGGGGCGAAGCTTAACAATATCGAGTACTTCCCTTCGGCCTTGCACTCTCACCCCGCACGTTCACAAAATGTGTAGATGTGGCTCTGGTCCCCCTGTGCATGCAGGGCATCCGCATTCTAAACTATATCGATGATTGGTTGAATTTAGCTCAGTCAGAGCAGGTTGCGGCTCGGCATCGAGATGTCATTCTCGCACATATGGGGGAGCTGGGTTTGAGACTGAATTCCAAGAAGAGTGTACTTTCTCTAGTTAAGAGAACCACCTATCTAGGCGTAGTATGGGATTCGACCGCGATGCAGGCATGATTGACCCCTGCTCATATCGAGTCGATCCTCATCTCAGTCGAGAGTCAAAGAAGGCCAGTCACTCACTGTCAAACAATTTCAGAGATTGTTGGGTCTGATGGCAGCTGCGTACAACGTGATACCTCTTGGCCTGCTGTACATGAGACCCCTACAGTGGTGGCTCAAGACCAAGGGATTTTCCCCGAGGGACAATCCACTTCGAACTATCAAGTTCACGCGGGCGCTGCCTCCATGCCTTAGACATGGGGAAGAAACCTTGGTTCTTGAATCAGGGCCCCGGTGCTGGGAGCTCCTTGTCGCCGTGTAATACTAGCGATGGTTGCATCCCTCACCGGTTTGAGTTCCGGTCATGAGTGGCCACCCTGCCCGTGGTCTGTGGAGCGGTCGACATCTGACATGGCATATCAATTGTCTAGAAATGCTAGCAGTTTATCGTGCACTGAATCACTTCCTCCCAGACCTAAGGGGTGACCATGTGTTGGTGCGCACCGACAACACATCGGTGGTCTCTTACATCAACCACCAGGGAGGTCTGCTTTCGTGCCCCTTGTACAAGCTGGTGCACCAGATCCTTGTGTGGTCCCAGAGCAAACTCATCTCATTAAGAGCAGTATATATTCCTGGGAAACTAAATATGGGAGCAGACATACTGTTGAGGCAGGGGCCGAGGCCCGGGGAATGGAAGCTTCACCCTGAGGTCGTGAAGCAGATATGGAGAGTTTTTGGCAGAGCTCAAGTAGATCTCTTTGCAACTCAAGAGACATCACAATGTCCCCTTTGGTTCTCTCTAGTTCATCCAGCTCCTCTGGGACTGGACGCTATGGTACAGACCTAGCCAAGGCTTCATCTGTACGCCTTTCCCCCTATTGCTCTGCTCCCGGGAGTTCTGGTGAGAGTACGCCAGGACGGGGTCCATCTGTTATTAGTAGCCCCGTTCTGGCCGGGCCGAGTATGGTTCGCAAATCTGGTCTCGCTCCTCGACGGCTCTCCATTGGAGATACCGATCAGGACAGACCTACTCTCACAGGAGCAGGGCACGATAATTCACCCTCGCCCAGAGTTGTGGAAGCTGTGGGTGTGGCCCCTGAGGGGGCACAACTAATAGCATCCGGTCTCTCAACAGAGGTTGTTGAGACCCTCCTCCAATCCAGAGCTCCCTCAACGAGGAAACTGTACGCCCTGAGGTGGAAACTCTTCACCTCATGGTGCAGAGACTGCCAGCTAGACCCAGCAAACTCCCCAGTTCGTACAGTTCTGGAGTTCCTACAGACTAGGCTCTCTGCAGGGTTGACCCACTCCACGTTGAAGGTCTACGTGGTGGCCATTGCGGCCTACCATGCCCTTCTCGATGGTCAGTCTTTGGGAAGACACCCCTTAGTTACACATTTCCTCCGCGGTACGCTGAGGCTGAGACCTCCAGTACGGTCCCGTATTCCCCCTTAGGACTTGGTTGTGGTGTTAGAGGCGTTGTGCAAACCTCCGTTTGAGCCCATTCAAGAAACTTCAGACAGACATCTGACTCTTAAAACCACCTTTCTGTTGGCCATTAACTCTCTGAGGAGAGTAGGAGACTTGCAGACCCTCTCAGTGGCCCCTACCTATCTTGATTTTGCACCTGGCATGACCAAAGCGTTCATATACCCTCGAGCGGGATATGTTCCTAAGGTTCTCTCTGTTACACCACAACCTGTAGTGCTGCAGGCCTTCTGTCCTCCTCCCTTTCGGGAGCCCGACAAAGCGAAGCTAAATGGGCAGCTCTGTAGATGTATGTGTCCAGCACTCAAACTGGACACATACATCCAAAGAGCTGCCCTGTGGAGAAAAACAGACCAATTTCTTGTATGCTACGGTCCCCCCAAGAGGGGGTCTCCTGCTTCTAAGCAGACTATTAGTCGTTTGATAGTTGAGGCTGTCAACGCCACCTATGAGTCCTCTGGTCGTCCCCTGCTGTCGAGAGCCAAGGCTCACTCTACTCGGGGTATGGCGGCGTCCAAGGCCTTCCTAGCAGGTGTGTCCATGCTGGACATCTGCAATGCTGTGGGGTGGTCCACGCCTTCTACTTTCATAAAATTCTATGGCTTAGACATGCCAGTCACTCCAGGTGCTTCAGTCCTCTCGTCCTAAACTGTGCTCTTCGGATACACACTAGGCAGGGGTTTGGCAGTCTGGCAGCGTTGGTACTCTTTCCCCAAAGCGTTTTCGACGCAGCTCGAGTTCCTGAAGAGGAACGTCTCTAGGTTACGTATGTAACCCTGGTTCCTCGAGGGAACGAGATGCTGCGTCTCGAGGCCATACCCCCGGCACCCCTGCTGGCGCTTGCTGGTACTCGAAGCTAATGCCAGCTGTGCGGCATGTGCTTTTATAGCTTCCTGGTCGCTTACGTCACCCTGCCTGTGACGTCACGCTCTTCCATTGGACTGATTACACACGATATTCAGAGTCGCTCATGCTAAGCGCATTCCACAAAGCGTTCTCAACGCAGCGTCTCATTCCCTCGAGGAACCAGGGTTACATACGTAACCTAGAGACGTTAACCACCATGTCCTCAGTGGTCTATGGAGACTCCTATGTTTGTTGGTGCATCCCAACACATGACACTTTTAATGACATCCAGCAGCTACAGCAAGAGAACAGTAATGACGGACCGCTGCGTCTCACTCAGGGATGTGTATATGCTAGGGCAGATAGCGTCACTAATGGGCAGGACTTTCACCGACTATGTCATCACAATCTAGAACTGCTTGTGTGGAGAGACTGTTTATAATTTTTTTTTATATATAAAACAACGAGTGAGTGGATTTTTACCATTATAGGTTGGTTGTTTTCACACACTGTGGCCACATTGTGTTAAAATACCTTATAAAAGTGATTTTTGCATTGTATGGCACCTTTAAAGACTGACCGGTCATGATATATCATGATTTACAAGGTCCGTGCTGTCATGTTGATTCCATTTAAAAGCATAAATGCTAATTACCAGAGACTCTAGTCAAGCCTAGCACCAAGAGATTTGATTTAAAGTGACACTGATACAGTCACAATCACTTCCTCTCTCCTAATACTCACATGCATTTGGGATATTTGTAGATAGTGCTTTTTTTTTTTTTTTTTTTTTTACATTGGATTTATGAAAGCTACCGTGATGATGTGTTAGGAGAAATGTCATGACCTGAAACATTTGTTTTATCATTCTGCGATTTTTGTATTTATGTGGGTTGCCTGACAGTTGCCTTGAGCTGTTACTTTATGGATCAACAATAAGAACAAGAGAAAATGTCATGACCATGGAATTGTCTATGAATGTTTATGCGTGCTTATTTTTGGATGATAAACTATAATGCATGGTATGCATAATGTTTTATTATTTATTTATTTATTTATTTTATATATTTTATAAATGAGTTAAATCAATAAAGCATGTCACATTCTGAACTCCCATTAGCAATGCAAACACTTGCTTAAAGTTCAAATGTAATTCAATATTTATCTCTTGTTGTTATTTAAGTATTTATTATGCCTTACAAGCAATGGTGTGTGATGGGTTTATGAAATGAGGAAATAAATTCCCCCAAATAAGGCAAAGAATATGTTTTTGATGTTTTCCCAGTTTATGGAAGCATGGGCCTCACAATTTAAAAAGAATCCAACACTTTGATATTTTTGTAATAATGTATTTATGTGTTTTAACATATTTTGCATTGGTTCGAAAATTACAATACCATATCAAGAATATTTTTTTAGCTTTAATTTATAACTATAAACTATTCTTCAGTTATTTGTAGTATTACATTACACTTACATGTCCATATTTCTTTGCCACGTGATTTCTGTTAAAATAAACCCCTTCAAATTACTTCCATGTTTTTTTTTTTGTTTGTTTTGTTGTTGTTTTTTTCGCAAAATTATGTTTTATTATGTGTAGACCAATGACATTTATTTTATTCAGTATAACTATTCAGTGGCCCATTTTCACTTATTATTTGTGTAATAATTAATATACATAAATACATGGCATACAATATAAAAAAAGGCATTAAGGTACATTTTAGTTTCCCATAAATATCTGTCAGTTCATTCAGCAGGATATTTAACCATATTTCAAAGACAAATTAAATAATTATGAAATTGCATTTAAAGATGTAATTAAGTCCTACTTAAGTGGATAAAAAAGCACTCTACATTTCAGCTAATTGTATTTAATATAAATTGAAATAATACATTTACATTTTATCTCAAATAGCATCTAAATAAGTATCTGTAAACATTACATTCAGTTCACACTTAGATATATTCTTAAAAAAAGTATATTGTTTGCGTAATAAATACTTCTTTCAAAAGTATGCTAAAGTGTGACAATGCCTTATTTCACTTGACCTTTTGCTTGCAACCCATAGTTTTGCCCTTATTTGCATTGTGCAATGAGAACAAAAAAAAAAATTCCACTGGCATCACTGTTGGATGGTGTTACTTTACAAGCAGGTTTATTCTCTGTATCACTTTATATAATATTAGTTATTTTTTATACCATTTATTATTTTCTCATCCTGTATTTTGTCCTCCCTATGCGATCCCTAAAAAAATGCTGGCAAGGCCGTGCTTTGTTTCTCATTCTGTTGGATACAAAGCGAACTTGCCTGTGTCTCAACCTGAAGTTTGAACTTCTCCCTCCATAGCACAGCACATCTTTTCAGTCCGTTGTGACCTATTACCTTTTTCAAATTCAATTGAAATAAACACCCAGCAGAAGACATAAAAATATGAGAAATTAATTGGGTGCTCACTCTAGGCACCAAATATTGTGACCATATAAAAACTATTCAGTCTTCGTCTGTGTTGGCACAAAAGTTTGCATTTAATAAAGCTTAATGCTCTATCAGTACTGGAATATACAGCTATTAAAATGTGCACAAGTTTACTATTTTTTTTTTTATTTGTATTTTCATTGAAGCAAGACGGGGTTTTGATTGACATCCTGTCATGGCACTGCCTCGTTCTTTTCTATCCATGACTATGAAGTGGCACTTTGACCTGCTGTGGCAAAATCAGACTTACACCTCTCACTATTTGCCCCAGGAGGGTGATTGGAATAATTGGTATGTTGATGAGCAGCCTAGCATTAAGTACCCTCCACATAAGATTGCACAAAAACACACTTGTACACCAACACACATGAATAAACCCATACGTAAGTTCATGAGTGATATTTACATTCAGATTTCCCATAGAGTTGATGCCATTAAAACCAAACAAAGTGTGCCATGCAGCAAAGCTAAAACAAAAATAAACGAAGGTGACCATACGTCCTCTTTTTCCCAGACACTGAGATGTTTATTGAACCTTGGGCTAACTGTATTGGAGCATCCCTGCTGTTTACTCTAAAATGCTGTATAACAGGGATAGCACAAAGGTGTGTGTGACTGAGTGCAAACCCTGAGTTCTAAACTTTGGAAAATATTTAACATTAATTCCTGCATATCGTTGCGTATCGTGCAATTACGATTCTGACATTAGCCATCAAGGAGCTTCAGATAATAATGTAGCTATCTACAGTAAGAATATATGAATCAAAGGAGATACAGTCCAAATTTAGTCTCAGCAGCAGCAGAAAAAGCTGAAGCTTAAATAGTAGATCATTATGACAGCTTTGTCAAGCCACATAATTAGAAGCTGATTGCAATCAACTTTTGGCATTGATACGAGCTGGAGATGAAATCTCCGCTCTCCCCGACATGTCTTGTAAGAAGTCTGTCAAACCAAACACACCCATACGGCTTCAAAGACCCCTCACTTCTTCTACATCACCCAGTGCACTTGTCACGATTTACAGACCACATTTCCCATGATATCCAGTGACCCAAAACATCATCACAGAAGCCCGTGTTAAATTCATCCAGCCCTGTCAATCCACATGCACTTTAATGCAGCGTTATTTTTTAAGGGATGTTTATCAGTAGTAGTGCTTCTTTCTTTCTTTCTTTCTTTCTTTTTTATAGGAGGTCATGAACTGTTTTTTTTTTTCATTCCTCTTTTTTCTATCAATCTTCTTCTGCAAAGGCAGATTCAATATCAATATTTTATTTAATGTTGTTGCGTAATGGTTATAAATATGTGATATATATGTATATATATATATATATATATATATATATATATATATATATATATAGACAATAAATTAAATAAATTACCCTGTATTTTAGTGTGCTGTTACATTTGCATTTGCATGTCAAGAGGATGAAGAATTGTACAGTATGCAAGAAACAGAAATGCTATTTAGTCAAGAGTTATTTATTATGTTTAAATACTTATATATTTATTATTAATATTATTATTATTAGTTTATTTATTTATTTATTTATTGTAATCTTGATTGAAGAAAAGTAGTTTGTTTTCCAGGTTTTGCATTTTTTTTTTATACATTGCATACGTATATGCAAGCAGTGTATCCAACATTTTGCCTTAAAATTTGTACTGTCGTAACTTGGTTTAAAAAACAAAAACAAAACTGATGCATTTATTAATAAACTAATTTATCCAAATTCACAAATGTATCCAAGTTAGCTTGGATTCATAAAATGGCACGCATAGCACATATAATTTGCATTATTTCCTTATAAACAAAATAGAAAAAGTCATTAGATCACGACTAGTCATAATTCATTTAATCACCTTCTCTGTTTTTGCAGATTTAATAAATCAAAATCTTTTAAACGATTAAGCAAAGTACACTGCTGATCATCTGTTAATTGGAGTTATTAGTGTTAAATTACTGACCTGAAAAAAAAAAGACAGAAAGAAACTTTAGATATATAGTAACTATAACTTTTCATTTAAAACACTTCAGAGGTCTTTTTAAAGGTGACGGAGAGGGAAATATTGACCAAGGACACTCGATCTAAGCTCTTACTGAGAAATGAATAATTAACGCATGTTTCTTCTGGAGCACACTTTATTAAGATGCTCACTGGCCTGCTGACATTAGTGTAGGAGTGTATGTTCTTATGATGAGTGCTGGCCATCAGAAATAGAAACAGCCAGAGATGTGTGGACACAAGTAGAGGACAAGAACAGTGTTTGAGAGAAAGAGAGAGAAAATGAGAGTGCATCTCTGTAGACCTCTGCCTGTTTGTCATTACTGTTAAATATAAATACAGGTTATGAGCTATAATATATATATATATATATATATATATATATATATATATATATATATATATATATATATATATATATATATATATATAATGCTGAAATGGGAATATCACATATGATCATCAGGCTTTTGAAAAATTTTAATTTGTTCATCTCTCAATCATAATTGTATTGCTTTGCATTATATGCTTTGAAACTACAGAGCTGATTTTTTGATAATAAAACTAAGCATTTAAATGCCTTATTAAGACCATTTTTGGCCATATAAATATCGGTATCTGTGCGAATTGCATATTTTTACTAATTTTGAGCCTTCTCTCTCTCTCTCTCTCTCTCTCTCTCTCTCTCTTTCTCTTTCTCTCTCCTGAAGTATGAGCTCCATATTGTCAATATATTGGTCATAAAAGCTAGACGCATTAAATATGACGCAATAATCTTGTCCAAGCTTCAATGAGCTGTTCCATCCATCCATCCGTCCATCCATAAAAAAATAAAAAAACAAATCAATTCTCACTATTATTTCATATGATAGGCTTTATTTATTTGGTGAAGCTCACATACAATTTACCCATGACTGATTTTAAGAGAGTTAAAATCTGTACATATTTTCCATAATAGTCTAAAATGCATAGAAATGCCAAATTATAAATTATCACCGGCGGCGCCAGGGGGGGTCTTGGGGGGTCTCAAGACCCTGCAAAAAATGCTTTGACCCCCCATTTGACCCCCCACCCTCTTCCTGACTAAAAAATATATATATCCGGGATAAAGATTAAAAAAATGTTTCTCTTCAAACTACGCAGAAAAATAATTATTATTATTTTGACATTTATTCGTACACTGAACCGAGAACTGTTTCTGTCGGACGCGTCCGATTCGAGAACCGAGGAGCTGATGATACTGCGCATGCGTGATTCAGCGTGAAGCAGACTGACACAGAGCGCATCTGAACCGAACTGATTCTTTCATCCGGCCTGCAAGCCGGTCAGTCTTTTTAGTATGGTCAGTCAAAGGACTGGTGAGGTCCGAATAATTAGGAATAAACCGTCTATAATATCCCGCCAGTCACAAGAACTGCCTTACCTCCTTTTTGGTCTTGGGACATGGGCAGGTCGCAATCGCGGCTGTCTTGTCAATTTGGGGACGCACCTGTCTATGCCCCAAGTGGAAGCCCAGATACCTTACTTCCACACGCCCAATCGCACACTTCTTTGGGTTGGCCGTGAGTCCAGCCCATCTCAGGACAGCCCTCAGATGCTGCATATGCTGCTGCCAATCATTACTAAATATAATGATATCATCTAGGTAGGCAGCCGCATATGCAGCATGGGGCCGCAGAACCCTGTCCATGAGGCGCTGAAAGGTGGCCGGTGCTCCGAACAACCCAAACGGAAGGGTAACAAATTGGTGTAATCCAAACGACGTCATGAAACTGTCTTTTCTTTGGATAATGGAGACAAGGGGATCTGCCAATAACCCTTCGTTAAGTCCAATGTCGAATAAAAATGAGCCGAGCCTAGCCGATCAAGCAACTCGTCAACCCGCGGCATTGGATACGCATGGAACTTTGACACAGCATTCACCTTGTGGTAATCCACACAGAACCGGACTGAGCCGTCCGTTTTCGGAACTAAAACTATCAGGCTCGCCCAGTTACTATTGGATTCTTCTATTACCCCCATATCGAGCATTGCGCCTAATTCTGCCTGAACTACCTTTTTCTTGTGCTTAGGTAAGCGATACGGCCGGCTGCGAACTACCACCCGCGGCTCGGTCTCGATATGGTGCTGAATGAGGTTGGTATGGCCCGGTAGGGGCGAGAACATGTCGGCAAACTCCGCCTGTAATTTCGTTAGATCAGTCAGTTGGGACAGCGAGAGCTGATCTCCTCCTGGGGCGGGGGATTGTGGTTTGACATTCGCCTCTGGCCCGAGATCATCCTCTCCTCCAATCACCGTTGCCAACATCACTGATTCCGCCTCATTCCATTTTTTGAGGAGGTTGAGGTGGTAGATCTGACGTGCCCCGTTCCTATCAGACCGTATTACCTCATAATCGAGATCTCCGACTTGTCGTGCGACCTCAAACGGTCCCTGCCACTTAGCCATTAACTTAGAGCTCGATATTTAGGAGTAATACAAGTACTTTCTCTCCCGGTGCAAATTTGCGCAATCTAGATCCCCTGTTATACAGCTGGCTCTGGCGGTCCTGGGCTTGTAACAAATTCTCCATGGATAGCTGCCCCAAAGTGTGGAGTTTTGTTCTCAAGTCCAGCACATACTGAATTTTGTTTTTGCCCTGAGATGGCCCCTCCTCCCAAGTTTCTCTCAGAACATCCACCACCCCCTTAAGGCTGGCGCCCGTAGAGAAGCTCAAAGGGGCAAACCCCGTGGAGGCTTGTGGAACCTCTCGCACAGCGAATAACAAGGGCTTTAGCCACTTATCCCAATTCTTGCCGTCTTCTTCAACGAATTTCCGGATCATGGATTTAAGTGTGCGATTAAATCGTTCGACCAGGCAGTCGGTCTGTGGGTGATAGACGCTAGTTCGAATCGATTTAACCCTCTCGAGTCGATTAACGCGGATACGCGTTTTGAGTCATTTTCTCCTGATAACCCCGAAAAGAACTTAAATTACACTTTCAGTTTTAATCGTACAGATAAGAGCAATACATCAATCGAATCTGTAAAGGGTCTACTTTTTTTGGATACAGACATAATAACAACAAAACTTTGTGCACTTATAAAATAAAGATAACAAACAAGGTGTGCTGTCTGCAACCTTTGTCTGCGCTGATCTTCTTTTACAAACACGTCAGTTAAAAGAACTGTAACTCCGTGAATACTCAACGAAAATACATGAGAGAGATATCTATAGAAAGTTTGACATGTCTATTTTTAAACTAAAGAAGTGCCGCCGAAAACAGATATTCTGTGATAAAGTAATCCATATGAAAACGCGATGTCTGTTTTTCCAGACCGTTCTCATCCCAAGGCGTCATATACTGACCCTTTTGACATTTCGTCAACATCCTACGCACATGGCACCCTCTAGCGTCAATATTAGAAGCAGATAAAAATGGGCCAGAAGGCGCCTCCTAGCGGTCTAACCCTAACCCTAACCCTAACCTTAACCCATAATCTGTGTCTCATATTGACGCTAGAGGGTGCCATATGCGTAGGATGTTGACGAAATGTCAAGAGGGTCAGTATATGACGCCTTGGGATGAGAATGCGTTAGTTTTTCAAGTCTCCCTTCATTATATCTAATGTGACCACGCCCCCGCGCTGAACGCGCTATTCAGATTCAAACTGAAGCGCGCGGCTTGAATACGGCCATAACAGAAGAAAAGGCAGCCAGACTGTTCAAGTTTTTTTATTTTACTGTTTGCTTCGCGATGAGAGGAATAAGACATAAATCACCCCAAAAAGATGTGATGTGGTTGAAGATTTGAGAAATGGATTTCCTCAGAAAAAAAAGAATGAAGCACTTTATTCAGCAGAGATCATAAACATGAGTAAGTCTCTTTTTATTTATTTATATAGTTGTACTAGTTTTTACATAACGTGTAAACATTTTACTAGTTAGACTTTTTCCAAATACGTTTTCCAAACTATAATTCCTGACTAAATGTATAATCAAGTGAAACATTATGAAGTTTCAATAACAATATACAATACTATACCATTCAAAAGCTTGATGTAAATAATATAAATGTAACAAATAGATAACTGTAACAAATGTAAAAACAATGCTTTTCTTTCAATTTATTCCCCCTAAAAACCCAGAAAAATATTCTCAGCTCTTTTCAACATTTATAATAATGATAATAATAATAACAATAAATGTTTTTTTTGTAGAAAATAAGATTGTTAAAAGGATTTCTGAAGGATTGTGTGACTGGAGTAAGGATGCCAAACAATTTGTTTGAAAGTCAGCTTTGATTGTTTCTAATAAACTGTTTAAATGCTCCCCCAAGTGGATATTAAATTATGTTGTGGGATAATTAAATATATTCTTAATAAACTACAAACATAAAATTATATAGATTTATTTTGTTCTCACATTCTTTCTTGTAACTCCTCACTCACAGTGGCACAGCTGACTGAGAGGTTCATTATGCAGCTCATTATGCGGCCCTTTGTTTTCTCAGGTGTAAATCACAATGATATTCATGGTAGTTGACGCCTACTTGCATATGACTTTTACCAATAAAAAGTGTCTTAGAAAATTTAAATCAATATATTGTTTTCTGTGAGTGAGTAAACAAGATGATTTTCACATCATTTAGAAAGAAAAATTCTAGGCTACAAGCTCAAGTTCTCAAAAATCCCGGGAACCATTGTTCTTTATGTGTTTTTTTGCCTTATTCAAGTGTTTTAACATTTTTAGTTTTTCACTAACCACGCATAATATTTTTTTTCTCAAAACACAATCATGTACATACATGCATTTCACATATTATTACAGCCCAGTTTGTGCTGATTACAGTGAGATTAGACTTTACCCATTTAGCACAAATGTCAGGGCATGACAAAACTTCTCCAGGCCCCAAAAATACCCTTAGACTCCAGAGGGTTAATGCCCAATAATCCGTACAGTTCGCGTAGCGTACGTGACATAAACGCCGTGCCCTGATCGGTGAGTATCTCTTTCGGAACCCCCACCCGGGAGATTAGACGAAACAGGGCGTCTGCAACACTCTTAGCGGAAATGTTGCGGAGGGACACTGCTTCAGGATATCGTGTGCATAGTCAACTATGACTAATGCAAAGCGATGTCCCCGTGCAGATCGCTCTAATGGCCCGATGAGGTCCATACCAATTCTCTCGAAGGGGACATACATTAAGGGAAGGAGGCGCAAAGGTGCTTTTGGGGCGGCCGGTGGATTCACCAACTGACATTCCGGACAAGACGCGCACCACCTGCGCACATTGTCATGAATGCCCGGCCAAAAGAAACGGGTCATGAGGCGATTCAGTGTTTCTGCCTGTCCCAAATGACCCGCAATAGGATTAGAATGAGCCGCATGGAAAAGCATTTCCCTGCGGCTCTTCGGAATCAACAACTGGGTTGTATTTACTTTTGTCCGAGCGCCTTGGGTCACTCGATACAACCGATCTCTTAAAATTGCAAAATATGGATAGGTGAGCGGCTGGGCAGGTTGGAGAGGCTGGCCATCGATGGAGCGGACCTGTTGAAATGCATGATTTAATGTCTCGTCCTGAGACTGCTCCAGGGGGAAGTCATCACGCTCCGAGTGAATAAGTCTCCCGACTTCGCTCGGTTCCCCTGAAGCAGAACCCAGCGGTCCTGGCTCAGTTTCTCCCACCTGCACTCGCGCAGTCCCCTTCTGTGCCTTATTTCCCCAAGAGGCATCCGTACATAATGATCCCAATAAAACAGTAAATGCGGGCCAATTCGTTCCAAGAATTATCGGATGCCGGAGGTGGGGACTAACCGCTACCTCCACACTATGCTTTTGACCCCTGAAATGAATAATAATCGGGACTACCGGATACTCCACCATATCCCCGTGTACGCAATGCACCTTAACCACGCGGCTTGTATCCAATGCCCCCGGTTGAATCAGGCATTGATGGATTGAGGTTTGGTTACATCCTGAATCCACCAAGGCTGGATATGTATCCCCCTTGATACTCACAGGTATTTGGTACTCTCCTGCCTGACCGGGGGTGACCTGTGGGACATCCGGGACCCGGATCATCATCCCCACCTCCATCATGGGACACCTGTCCACAAAATGCTCCGGGTCCCCGCAATGCCAACAGGCCAGCCCAGCCCAGACCTTCCCGGAGCCCCAATGGCGTGGAGTGGATTGGAGAATTGGCGTGGAGAGAGCGGAGAAACTGAAGCGCTGTCCCCTCCGGCAGCCATCAGCTCTGGGCGGGGCCCTTGGACTCACGTGATGTCCTTGATCGAACCCACCCCGCCCCCGGGGCGGGACACGAGGAGGGCCGGGTGGACGGGACCTAGGGAGAGGGACAGGTCGAGAGAGAGAAGGAGAGGCGAGAGAGGGGGAGAGTGAGACTGAGTGTGTGGGTTCGCCGACCCCTGGGCACGCCACCATGTGGTTCTCTGCTGGATGGATGGCCGAGTCCAGTGACGTGGGACGGTGGCACTGGACCCAGTATGCTGTTTTCTTTGGAAGCCGAGCAATGAACTGCTCCAGAACCACGAGGTTGATTATGTGTTCTACGTCACTTCCCTCGGTGAGTAGCCTCTTGCGGCAGGAGTCCCGGAGCTGCTGGACCATCGTGAAGGGCCGACCGGATTCCCCCAGGTCCAGTGAATGGAACCGCTGGAGATGTTGCTCTGGGGACCGGCCAACATGCTGAATGATGGCCCTCTTCAGGTCGTCGAAGACCAGGAGATTCGCCACTGGTAGCTGTTGGGCGGCCACCTGGGACTCGCCCGAGAGCAAGGGGATCAGGCGTACTGGCCATTGGTCGCGGGGCCAGCTGCACGCTTCTGCTGACTTCTCAAAAATTTCCAGGAACACTTCCGGGTCATCTTGCGGTCCCATTTTGTGGAGGGGTAGATGAATAAGAAAGCGGGCAGTCCCGTGGCCTCGGTGTGAACCTCCCGGTCGATGCAGCTCCGGAACCTCTCGCGGTCCTCCTGCTGGGCTTGTAGGATGGTGTGGAACCGTCCCTCCTGATCAGTTCTCAAGTCCAGCAGGGCCTGATGTTGCTCTTGGTGCAGGGCCGCGAGGGATGAGATGACTTCCGTAAATGGGGTGGAGGACGAGCTCTGCATGGCGGCGGCACTCCTTCTTCCTTTCCCGGGTTTTGGCACCAGTGTAGTGAGTTCGTAGGAGGAAAGGAAGAGGACAAGGGGTCGGATGGACTGCTGACAATGTTTTTAATAAAATAAATAAAGTAATTGTTACAAACACCAATGGTGACTTTTATTCTGACACTCGCAGACTTTATCGGCAAACACTTCCAGTTAACTCCTTCCGATGGTCAGCAGTCCGTCTCTCTCTCCCCTGTTTCTGTCTCTCTTGGCATTTTATACTCTCTCCACGCCAATTACTGAAACAAGAGACAGGTGTTGATCGTTTCCGCCCAAACCACTCACTTACCGTTCGTCTCCTGATTCTCTCTCCCGCTGCAGACTTCGCTAAACCACGCCCCCCCTGCCACAGATATGAATAATAAATGTAGCCTGTCATTTGTTCACATTGCAAAAGTGTTCAATTTTATACAACTACAACAGTAATAATAATATGAATCACTATATTCCAGTGTATCAGTTTTTTTTATGTTTTGTATCAATATTTAAGGTGGACTTATTGATTAGGTGCAAGAGTAGTAGTGATGGTTAAAATAATAGATTAATGCTGAAATAGTAAATTGAGCCTTGTTCCTAGATGGACAGAGAGTGAGAGTAATAGATCAATTGAGGAGATTGAGATAGAGGAAGAAAAAGAGGGAAATGTAGAGGCACAAGTGACAGAAAGAGAGCAGGGAACAGCAAGCCAGGAGACAGAGGCTGGTGAGAAAGAGGAAAATGTAGAGGCACAAGTGTTTCTATAGTTTTTACTATAACCGCTGTTCTTAATTATTCTGTAGAACAGAGAAGAAAAAGCCATCAGGTTGGGACAATTTAAGACATTTCAGTTTCTAATCCCAGAGCTATTATTATTTTAAACTTAAAATTGTCTTCGCTATTGTTTCTTTTTCAAAACTGCATCAAGCATTTGCTGCTGTATCAATACATAATCATCCATATCTATACCCAAATCGGCAAAGGAATGCATCACAATATATTGCTGTATTGATATTTTGAACAGCGCCATTTAAAGCCTTGTTCCATGTGCCCCTTTTATACTTTGAGCACCTGCCCAACCAAAGGTCTCTGCATGGCCCTGTTCAGAGGGAGTGTCAGCCACCTTAAAAAAGTTAACAGCTTAGGTCATTTGTGGATTAATGTGTATTGGAGACATGAACCGTTTAAAATGATTCATTTTGATTTGGTGAACTGGTTCAAGAGGATCCTGTTACATCGAATGATTTGTTCGCGAACCGGATATCACTACACTTCACTTGTTTTGAAATCTCACACAACAGACACTGAAGAGAAGACAATGCTGAATAAAGTCATAGTTTTTGCTATTTTTGGAACAAAATGTATTTTTCGATGCAGTAATATGCAGTTATTAGCCGTGTCCACTGTATTTTTTGTTGGTTTTCATGAGACCCACCTTGAAATGACCAGGACCCCCCCATCCTCAACGCACCCTGAAACGCACCCTATGGAAGCTTGCTAGTTTTTGTAACAAAGTTTATAGGTATCTTCCCTCTCCATCCACAAATGGGATTTTCTCCAGTCTATCACTTCTCTGACATCTCCATTTTTTTTGAAAGAGCACATAAGGTGATTTATTCTGGAGCATTACGAAAAGCTTCAGTGCTTAACACTTCAATCTCAGCACGACCTCAGTGAACCGACTGACTTTTTCTCTTATAGTTCATGAAGTGTATTTGATTGTGTGACAACCCCACACACCGAGCCCATCATCCTGCTGATCACACCACAGAAAGAACACAGGTCTCATTTCCTGTGAGTAATGAATCATGAGATATGCTGACAGAGTTACATGTGGCATCTAAAAGGCTCTGGCTGCGACTTTAAGCCTGGAGAGAAACAACAGTGAGATGACAGAGTTAGGTGCTACATATGTTAATGTGTGGTCAGAAGATGAGGACTCATCTGCCGATGAGAATATAGACGTAAACGCATCAGTCGTCACTGACCTGAACACCATCCCCACGCCGCCCTTTTGGAGGTGAGAGAACGAGTCGGTGGCTGGTGGGATATAAAACAGGATTTGAACGTGTCTGCTTGGGTGTTAATATAGGATTTGCTGTTCGTGTTCACACAATTTCATGTCAGTCATACACTCGGTGACTCACCCAGTCAAAAGCAGTTGGGTTGAGCCTGTCAGGATTGGGTTTAAGAAGAGGGAAATGAATAGTAGGCTCTCTTCAAGCACAATTTCAGCCACAAAGTCATTCACACATGTATGGGATGGCGAATTTGATTTTAGTGACGAATAGCTGAAAGTTTCATGAGCAAAATCCACATCAAGTATGGCATTTGAGACAGCCTTGAAAAGCCAGCCGGATATACACTAGTTAGTACAAATTAGAATAGTTTTGATAAGTTTCTTCTGCTCACCAAGGCTGCATTTTTTAAATTAAAAATATAGTAAAAATAGTACATTTAAAATAACTAATCAAATAATTTCTGCTTTAATAAACTTTAAAATATAATTTATTTATGAGTAATGACGCTGAAAATCTGCCTTGCAATCACATTACAGTTTTGTTGTTAATTAAATAAATTATGCTTGAAAGTATATTAAAACTGATTTTTTTTTTTATTGAAATAATTCACAATGTTACTGTTTTTACTGTATTCTTACAAACTGTTATTATACTGTATTCTTGATAAGCATAAAATATTTCATGTAAATAAATAAATACAGGAATAAATGGTAAGTGAAAAAATTTGAAAATTGAACTTTTTAATGGTCGTGTATACAATATATAATAAATATTTTGACAGAGACAAACATATTGCCAAAATATACAGACCTATTGCAATTCATTTACCTCATGGACCATATGAAAAAGCAATTCTCCAGTTCAAAATCTGTCAACTATAACTAAATAAATAAATAAAAAAGGTAAAGATGGTAGGCAGAAGGCATATGTACAGATGTATTAAGTACTTTATATACAACTGTCTAAATATAAATATGCAATCCTCAGCTGCAGAGGGAAGTACAATCTTTCCTGGGCCAAGCATCATGAACTACTGTACATATTCTACTTACAGAATGCACTGTATGTCCTATGGGTGAATTAAATATTTGAGTAAAAACTTTTATATGCATCCTTCAGCATTAACAAAAAGTCATTATCAATTCATTACTATAAAATCAAAAGTCAACAATCAAAACTGCTTTTATTCACATACTGTAGTCCATTCCTCCCATGCATTATTTTTGCCAACAGCAGATTCACCCACCGCAGCCTAATATCAGCCATAGCATGCTGAAGCACAGCAAATAAATTAGAAATGACAGTTGAAATTTAACAAGTAATATCCTTCATATATCCATAAATTATAGAGCTTACAGGTGCATATCAATGAATTAGAATGTCGTGGAAAAGTTCATTTATTTCAGTAATTCAACTTAAATTGTGAAACTTGTGTATTAAATAAATTCAATGCACACATACTGAACTAGTTTAAGTCTTTGGTTCTTTTAATTGTGATGATTTTGGCTCACATTTAACAAAAAGCCACCAGTTCTGAACAAATCTGAACAAATTATAATATGGTAACATGCCAATCAGCTAATCAACTCAAAACACCTACAAAGGTTTGCTGAACCTTCAAAATGGTCTCTCAGTTTGGTTGAGTAGGCTAACCAATCATGGGGAAGACTGCTGATCTGACAGTTGACCAGAAGACAAACATTGACACCCTTCACAAGGAGCCACGAACATTAATTGCCAAAGAAGCTGGCTGTTCACAGAGTGCTGTATCCAAGCATGTTAACAGTAAGTTGAGTTGAAGGAAAAAGTGTGGAAGAAAAACATGCACAGTCCAGAGTTAAGTTTCCACAGTCTGTGATGATTTGGGGTGCAATGTCATCTGCTGGTGTTGGTCCATTGTGTTTTTTGAAAAAGAAAGTCACTGCACGCGTTTACAAAGAAATTTTGGAGCACTTCATGCTTCCTTCTGCTGACCAGCTTTTTGAAGATGCTGATTTCATTTTCCAGCAGGATTTGGCACCTGCCCACACTGCCAAAAGCAGCAAAAGTTGGTTAAATGACCATGGTGTTGATGTGTTGACTGGCCAGCAAACTGAGAGAAACAAGAGAATCTATATAATTTATTTAATACATGAGTTTCACAATTTGAGTTGAATTACTGAAATAAATGAACTTTTCCATGACATTCTAATTTATTGAGATGCACCTGTACCTGAATAAAGTAAAAACTCCCAGTTCATCACCATATGCCTGGTATAATGCACATTGTCAAACAAATTACATTAAATTTTAAATTAAATTAATATATATCAATCTCTAGAATTTTTATTAAAATACATGAAAATCGGTCCTAACTCTGTGGACCATCCTGTCCAGCATGAATGTTGTTTTTGGTGAAACTGCATAGCAATATGTGCCTATACAAATGGCCATATGAGACATTTTAGCGCACATAAAATGCCTCACTGTGATGTCAGGGATCTTGTAAGGAGGTATAAGAACCACTGAATCATTTCTGGCACTGGTTCATTAAAGAACTGTTCAAAAGAACCAGTTCACAGAAATGACTCACTACTCTACAGATGCATGGAACTGGCAGAACTGATGGAGGTGGAAAGGGCAAATCCCGTTATACCTCCTCCTGTGCAGTAAGCCAATTTAAGGAGACTTTCCCTCCAGTTGCACGAGGCTGAGCTGATCCAAGGACAAATGCAACCGCCTTGAGTTCTCTGACATCCATATCATTCACTTCTGCAAAGCAAAAATTGAAAATCTAATATTTGCAAGAGATGTTTCTTCTTGGAATGTGGGCCATTACGAGCATGTTTGATTGGCTTTACGGTTTTTAATATTTGGTATTTACTGGCAAGGTTAAGAAAAATCTCTGGGTTTTGTGTGTCAATGTCCTGAGGGGGGAGTCAACCCCCCCTTTTTTTTAGTTATAGCCCAGATTACAGCAGCTTTCATCATGTTCTTATCAACTGGCATTTTCCTTCTAACGTTTGAATTTAGTGCTGAATGAAAGCACCCCCATTTCTCCCTCTACATGTCAGTCAATCAGTGTCTGAGCCCAGCCCACCTCCATCATCTCTGTCCTATAAGCTCATGTTGTGCTTTGTGGAGGGTTGATGGCCTCTGTACGAGTCACCAGTGCCCTCTCTTGGACCACATGAATAAAAGGTCTTTGAAAAGAAGACAGGAGCAGTAGCAGTTGTGACTGTTGTTGCTACTAATTACCCTGCATGCCTCAATATGCCTCAACATTAGAGAAGAAATAAGAAAATAAAAAAAATAAACAACACAGGAGGTGAAGAAGAGTGAAAAGAGGCAAGAGGTGCAGATTGTAAAGAGAAAGACAAAGTATATCATTGTGCTGCTATTTGGAACTTGTTTCTAATCCAGATAATAAAGTAAACAATAGATAATAGTAAAAGATAAAAAGTAAAATCCCATGTAAAAAAAAAAAAAAAAAAAAACTTAAATGCTCCATATATATATATATCATGTTGTTCAAATCCTGTTTTTTTTTATATTTTACATAAAAGCATTTCAGAAGAACCTTTACATGATCTTTTCCATTTAATGTTCATTTAATATTCATAGTGATTGTAGCTGCCAGAAAGGACAATAAAATAATAATGATAATAATTTATAATAAATAAGTAAATAAAAATAACACAATGTCCACAAGACCTGTGCACTATATACCAAATCTCCGAAAACTTCCATTACCGTTTTGTGAGGAACAAGTGAAGTTCTACTTGACCTGAAATACTATTTTATTCCTTTCTTTTAATATTTATTAAATGAAACTAGATTCCACTTCAATTTGTAAAATGGAAATTCACCTAATCCATTTTTTTTTTTGGGGGGGGGGGGGGGGGGGTAGATTTTGTTGCATATAAATTACATGCCTTACAAGGGAAGTGTATTTTGATTGAATTAATTTATGTTTGTATGGACATATGTATGGCTATGTGTGTATTTGAGAAATGCACAGTGTTGGAAAGGTTACTTTGGAAATGTAATAGGTTACAGATTGCAAGTTACCCTGTTTAAAATGTAATAGTAGTGTAACTTTTTCAATTACTTTATTAAAGTAATGTAACTAATTACTTTTGAGTACTTTTTGATTACTTATTTTAAATTTAAAGAATAATAAATAAAAGCATATACATCAACTTAAATACAGTTATCTAATAAGCATGTGATGTATTCTGTGTAATAAACTCCTGAAACATTGGTGTTTTTTTGAAACTGCTGTCTCTGTATATGATGATAGTTTTCTCAAAATAAGTAAAATGCACATGAAGTGACACAGAGCAGTTCTAGAAATTATGTTTATGTGCTCGTGTACTCCTATATTGAGGCGGCAGAGGTTGAAAACACTGCGAGCTTCAGTAGGCCTATGTGTAGTAAATGAAACCATGTCTTTGCCATTAATTGACAGGAGGGGCGGACTGGGAAAAAAATTCAGACTGGAAAATTCAAACTCATACAAACCAGTTCATGGACAAAACTATTTTTTGTATGGACCTGACATAAAAAAGGTTTAAATCTTTAATTTGGGGACATGCAAAATAATTATAAGTTCTCTCCTGAACTGTACCTTCACTTCCATTTTTCTCTTCAGTCTCTTTATTTTGCCCTGTTATCCATCTCTCTCGTGACTTTAATACTCAAGATTGAACAAAACTATACTTTACAATACAATACTCTACAATACTACAATATCTTTATAGAAAAATCCTAATACTGTACACGAGTCATGTTTTTCCCTTACAAAAAATTACCATGCTTTTATTAGCCTATATAAAAGTAAAATAACCTTGTTTTGTTTGTTTTTTTGCAAATGGATTTGTATTTATTTTTAAATAAATACATTTGTAAAATAATTTTACATTTTTGGTGATCACAGTTAAACAATAGTAACCATTTTCTATGGATTTATAGTTAAATATTAAAATGTAAATTTTCGTAAGGGTTGTGTTGTTGTCTGTCGTAGCTCCCCCCAAACCTATAAAAAAAATCTGATTTTTTTTTTCAGATAAATTCCTACTGTAACATTTCAACAGATAATAATGATGTCCTTTATATAGTATTTTGAGTGATGACTGATGAGCAACGTGCTGCTGCTTGATTAAGTAAATAAAAAAACAAAGACAAAAAAGCATCTTTACAGATGAAACTGACCTAAAACCCTGAACAGGAGTTCTGCTTCTCTGCTCCAGCTGTGCGCTTCCACAGTCCTCTCTCTCTCTCTCTCTCTCTCTCTCTCTCTCTCTCTCTTTCTCTCTCTCTCTCTCTCTCTCTCTCTCTCGCATTGATTACTCGGAGTCTGATCCAAACCGTTTGGCGGAGGCGCGGAGAGCACGCGCATCATGACTAACAATTCATGACTTATTAGAGATTTAATTATCAAATGGCGGATTCGCAAATGATCGCTTTAGTACATTCGGCAGGCAATTATACAATAATGATATTAAATAGAGGGCAAAATCGGCTGCCAGGCCACCGGGAATTGTCCCGGTTCTCCCGGTGTCCAGTCCGCTCCTGATTTCCACAGACACGCAGAATGTGCAAGTCATATATTGCATTTCTGGGGCTTTATATTCACAGACACTAGTCCATGTCATGTTTTGATTCAAGTGTAGCTACTGACCTACTTTTGATTTAGTCATCCAAAATGTGGCATATTCCGTCCGCGTTAGGCATTCCGATTTTATGACTGGATTCTACGAACCAGACTGTGTTTCCGCATCCCGGAAATTATTAGGGCGGTGCAATTTGGGAAAGAAATCAGTTAAATCTGTATGTGGATGTGTGTAAATATTCAAATGTAATCCCCTTTGTAATCGTAAAAAAATTCATAAGTAACTGTAATTTAATTACTCATTTTTTCTTAGTAACTGTAACTAATTACAGTTACTATAATTTTGTAATTAAATTACGTAACGCCGTTACATGTAACTAGTTACTCCCCAACACTGGAAATGCACAATAAAGAAACACTTTCTCCTCTTTTTTTGTGTTTAATGTTAAGAACAGCTCAGTTTGAGGATTATTACAGTGTGGAAAGTCAATATTTATTTCTTGCTTATGCCATATCTATGCTACATTTAATCAAATAAAGGCATATGTTGCATACTAATGTGGTCCATCTCTAGCTAGTAGTTAACCCAAAAGAAGTAAAAAAAAAATATATATATATATTTTTTTTTGGGACTTACTGAGTTGAGTCTGCACAGTAATTTTATGTTCAGAACACTCATTTCTAACTTGTGGCATGACAGTCTCTTTCAGTTGGACAAAAGCTCTTCACACTGCTGAATTTAAAGTTAATTACTGGGCATAAAATAAAAATACAAATCTTCTAATGCACATTCCTGGTCATGTTGTGTACTATTCATTTTTCCAAATAAAATGTTTCTCTTCATAATCTTTTATCAAAATTGTATAACTTACTCTGCATTTGAAAAGATTTTGCAACAAAATCATGAATACCACCTACTTACAATGATTAAATAATTCCTGATGAAATCAAGTCTCATTTTATTCAACACCAGAGCTCCTCATCATCTTCAGCACTTTGCTCTGGCCTCTATTGTGAGACCTCCACTGCTCATTCACCTGTGTTGCCTGATCTCATAGTTATTCTACTGCCACCTTCTCTTGATGGAGTGCTAAATGGTCCTTCACTCAGAGACCCTCTTCCTCTGTGCTGTTTCATGCAGGCTCGGCCTGACTCAAAGCAGATGGCAGATTGTCATAATTATATCTCAGAGTCAGCGGAGTGAGAGCAATCTGGAGTCTGTCACGTCATTGAACGTTCCCTCCGAGCGGCATTAGACGTCTACAGCTGCTCCCCTCCTCTTCTTTACCCCTGATTTAAAGGCTTATGGAGGCACCTTTGACTCTTGAAGGACTGTAGTAGAAATTGAAATCTATAAATGTGTGCGTTTAGAGGCTCACGTACAATCCTCCATCCATATGGCTGAAATCCAGAGCGAGGGAGCCAAGGTGTGGGATGTGTATCACTTCATGGGAGAGCCTTAAATGACAGTATTATGGTCTTGGTGAGAGAGTAGGACTATCCTCTGTCATTAAAGGCATTTTGAACAACTGGCACAATACTGTAGGAAATAAAGCTTAAATGCAAAGTTAAACCCAGTGTTCGAATTGAGGGGGGGCTGGGGGGGTCCGGGACCCCCCATAAGCATCAAGGGACCCCCCATAAGGCCCAAAAAAATGACCTTGGGGGGTCCCCTGGTTTTTCATTAAAACTAAAATAGAAACAATATTTGACATAGCCCTATCTATCTATTTTTTACCAAAGTATTGCGCTGCCGCTCCATCGACTGTAAAAAGTGCCGCTCCCATAAAAAGCTACTTCAAATTAGATGTGCATCTGAAAATACGCTCAAGTGCGCCACACGCTGTTTTCTGAAGGAATTTACAGACTGCGGGCGCGACGTCGCTGTGTGATTGGCTGACAGAGTGATCCTTCGTCATTATTTTACCTCACGATAACGGTAAGATAATATTTCTTTGTTTTATGATTGTTTGGTACACCTAATTTATTGCTACTGAATAAGTGTTTATCTTAGAATCAGAGAGTCACTTATAATCTTGGTCTGTCAATAGTTGTTTTTTTTTATCTTATGATGCTAGCTCACTATCGGCTTGTTAGTTGTAATTAGCCATCTAACGTAATTCTGAGAAAAATAGAATCTTGTTTGGAGCTAGCATTGCACCCATTCTGAATTAAACAAATCATTTTAAATCTAGTAACCTTAACTGCTCAAAAACAGTGTTAATTTAATTAAGGACATTATTACTGATGAAAATGTTCATCAGGTGAAGGCTTTTTTTGTGTCAACGATGATAAAGCAGGGTTGCTAACTCTCACGAATTGTGCGTGAGACACACATGCATTGATTATTACGCCGAAGACAAACATGCAGATCAACCGTTTTTGTTATGAATTGTATCCTATTTTCCATTATTATGTATAGCCTAATACAATTAGTTTAGTATTTAAGGTTAAGTGGAGAAAAGGATTTTAAATTCAATGCAAAGAGGCAAATTAAAGTCATTTTGTGGCCAGAAAAATAATAATTTCCATTTGCAATGCCATTGTTTACCCACTCTAATAAATATACATACTCTAGTTGCTCAAAAGAGTATTGCAGGTCATAACTGCTTACTTATTTTTAGGTTTTGCATTTAAATAAATATTTAGACATGATCAAACACTAGATTATACATTTTAAAAAGATACTCGTATAAGCACACACAAGTGAATATTAATTAATGCAAGAAAATACTGAGTTTAACCCAAGAAAAGTAAGTACAGTAGGCCTATTCATGTGAATTGATAGTGAATCAAGAGATCAAAATTGATTAATGGTCATCAGCATCGTAATCGTATCAAATTATTTCTATTTTTTCCCTCTTGTAGAAACACTATTGTGACAAAACATATATTTAAACATATACTCTCATTCACCACTAAAGAAGTTTACCCAACTATGACAACTTCTGCTTGAAAATATGAAAGGGTTATGTAACTACATTCAAGATAAATTAGTTTTTTTAATGAAATAAAATGCCTACATGTGCACTGTTCAAAGTATATCACCATTAATAACCTTAATAAGTAGCATGAATAACATGGAGTGCTTTCTTAAATATATTCACAGTAACGACAACAAATATAATATTACAACTTACATCTTACATTATTTTCTCAGATATGGACAAGGGAAAGAAGAGAAGAGCCATCTTGTTATTTCATAGATTTTTATTTAATTTTACATAGTAAATGCTCAGCTGCAAAAACATGTTATGAAACACACAAAGTAAATTAAATTCACAAGTAAAGTAAAGTAAATTATATTATTATATGAAATAAATAAATACAAATATGTATATTATTAGTTGTTCTTTTTGGGTGGAGGGGGGGACCCCCAAGAGCTTGCTTTGACTCAATTCGAACACTGGTTAAACCATGTAAGCAACAACAGTTATCATAGCGGTGCTTTTTGGGAGTTTCTTAGAAACATATTTCTCATTTTTCTTTGAGGAAATTCATGCCTTTTTGAGTTTTTTGTCTTTTATTTTTGTCTCTCAGGGTCGTTGTTAGTTGTTGCTTCAAATGGCACGTTTACAGGCAACCAAAACAGTCTGTTCACTGACCGTCTGATACATATTGTGGCCTTTTCTGGATCTGGCAAGCTTTAATCTGATTGGCTGACTTTGCATAACCTCCAGGATTAAGGAGGGTTTCTTATCAGTGTTTTTTTTTTTTTTTTATAAAAATGAAATCACTGGATTTGTCAAAGCTGTCAAGGTCTATGGCTTTGAATCTTCTGAAAAGCAAAAATAAGCACATTAGTGACAGACAAGAGAGATGGTATACTTCTGGTATGAAAGACAGTCTAGGCTTTCAAATTTAGTCAATTTGTAAGAAATTCTAACAATAAATACAGTTTTGTGGCTCTTTAATGTGCCGTGACAGATTGCTGTAATGGCACGAGAACCGATCATCTCGTCCTCTTTACTAGTTACTAAACCTTACTAAATAATTGTGAGTGAAAATCATGTTTCAACTACGTAAAGAAGCCAAAAACACAATTTTTCAAGTTCAAGTCCAGATCGCCTGTCAATCAATCTCCCTTCAAAGAGCCAATTTTTATACAGAAAAGAATATTTTAAATGAGTCCAAAACTAGTTTGGTTGTTTATCTGCATTTGTATGAACTGATTGTTTTTGATTATCAAATATTGAATTTATTTAATATATTCATCCACATTTCTATCACATTTCTTCGTTGATTCGTTTTTTTCAGATGCTTACTGGGTGTTACGGTTGGGCCCCAGAAAACTTTGGAGGAAACTTTCTGGAGCAGCAAAAAGCTGGTGACTTATTCCCTCTATCTGAAAAGAAGGCAAAGTGTCGTGTTTGTGAGGAGCTGCCATGGAGAAAGACCGCAACACACATGCATAATCACACACAGTCTGTGGGAAATGTCAGTTTGCCGTCTGGTGAGGAGACAGAGGGAACTTCCATCTGGGGTCTGAAATCACTTTGATTGATTACATACATCCATTGACCAGTCAGCTAAAGCCTCTCGTGTGTTATTGTACAGAGAGAAGCCCATTTATACTTTTGAGGTCCACCTGTTCCTCTACGACTGAACACGATTGCATCATTTCACCGAGAGCATTCTCATCGATATCAATATCACCTTGTCAAGCCAAATAACCACTGAGGTTACACTGTGGCAGAAACACTGACTCTACATTATCCCACTTATTCCACAGCAACCTACCAAATACACATTTTAAAAACAATGCGAACCGCTGGCTTCGACAAAAGCATATACCATCGAGCTCACAACAGACCTGTCTTTAAACAGTTAGAAGTTATCGTTAAAAATCAATTCCCTATGGAGAGAAGGAGACCCAAAGTTTTTTTTTTTTGGATTTTTTTTTCTTCCAGAACTCGACTTCCAAGCGACACCGATATTTGACCAATCAGAAGCAAGTATCCCAGAGAGCCATATAATAAGTAGGCTCCATGACAAGCACCTACACAATAGGCCAGCACCACATCAATCCCCTGCTCCTCATTAGCGAGATGTCTGGGAAAATATTTAGCGTGACATCTCTCATTCAGCCTCTGTAGGACGAATTCCTTTATTCCGTCCTCTCTGCGGGCGAGGGGAGGGAGGAACGGGCCGGTGGCACTCGGCTCTGTCTCAGTGCAGCAACCACAGTAATTGAAAAGTGCAGAAAAGAATTCCTTTCAATCTGAATGTGAAGGCTGCAGCTCATTGTACCTCCACAGTGCATATCCATTAAGAGACGCAGGAATCACTAAATAAAACACGGCTCGAATTGCAGCAAATAACCGCCAAGGCCTGTCGCGTCTGACACGGCTCTGTGCAGAAATGTTTTCTTAAGCATTTCTTTCTTCCTCCTGTCTGTTTTCTTTCCCTGTTCGTTCTCTCTCATTCTGTCTTTTCTCGTGAAAGCATGTCGTGAAAGAGGCACTTGGATTGAATAAACAATTTTCTACATACGTGGCACTTCCTTCATCCTAAATCCAACACCGACAAATTCAACTTTGCTGCTGAAAGCATTAAGAAGTCGCTTATAAATCCAACAATGCCAATGTACACGCAGTACTTTAGAGTCTTATGCAAATTAATATCCGCAGTGATTTATGAGAAAGCCGCCGTTTCATGTGAAAATTAGGTATTTGTTTGTTAAGTGTTCAGCATTGATGAACCATTCAGGAGTGTGACAAAAAATAAATTAAAAAAGATGAGTCTTTGAATGAATAACCTTCAACAAATATCGCAGATGACTGATATATCTTATCAGTTTTACATATCTCCCTTCATCCGTCTTTTCCTTCTCTTCTAACTTATTCAAAAACGTGAGCTATAAGAAGTCTGAATGACGACCGGATGCAAGCCAGGCCAGGCGCGCTCACGTGCCTCTAGCGCCATCTGTTGGCGACTGAAGGGACTGCGCTGTTTCCTCTGGCACACTGCAGGGATGTGTGCGAGAGTGTAATAACACTGCCTCGTGGGGAACAGCTGTGTTTCTGCATTTCAGATAACAAGGGTGCAGAAGTATCTAACCATGACTGTAAGCATAAAAATGACATTTCTTGGAAATCTCTCCCTCAATTTGGATTGGTTGTTAGGAGGATGTTGATCCAGGATCAACGAGGATGTTGATCCATTTTAGCATAATCTGGTTTAGGCTGTTTTTTAGATTGACCAAACGTTTGTGTAGCTACCCTGTAAGCAGTAAGCCTAATATTCAATTTATAGAGTGAAACAATACTCTTATAAACCAACCATTTGGATTAGTTTTTTTTATTATTATTATTAAAAGAATGGTTCACTGACAAGTAAACATGTCTCTTCCTAATTTGTTTCCTCTCATTTAAAGTATTATTAACAATACCTTAAAGTAAATGCTGCCCGCATCTGTATTAATGGCTTCATCTGTTCCATTAAGACCACTTTTTTTTTTTTTTTTTTTTAGTTACAAAAGCAGGATCTGTGTCGTCAAATCAGAAAAACAGTTTAATTAAAGTCTGAATGCTGTGGCACAGAGATGATGGATAATCTGAAACCATTAATGAGCTCCATCATGTGTCTTTGTATGTCACCAAATGTTTGAGAAAATGTACATATAATGAAAGTAAATGATGACTATTTTTAGGCACACTTTTTTACACTTCAAGGCCCACTAGTATCTTTCACGGACATTGGCAAATAAATCCATAATGGCAGGTATGGTTAGACATTTCAGTGAAATCTCATTGAACTCAACATGCTTCACAAGTAGAAATCTCTGCAACCCGGTTTAATTTCAAAAATCAATAAATAAAAATGGAAAGGCGTTATGCTGAATATATTGTACATGAGGTTACTCTTGTATCATATCATGGAGCAAAAATAGATTTTTACAGAAGTTTCCTTTATTTTTTAGTTATCAAGGAGACACAGTTGGGGAAAGGCATATTTTGATAGTGATATTAGAAATAATACAGTAATTGAGCCTTGCTATAAAAAAAGAGTATTTGTTCTCGAAACACATACACAGACAACATTTTGCTTACAAAGTCCTTACAATACTGTAATTGCATTTATGCTCTCAGGTTTAAATGAATGCACTGAAGCAAGGAAATTGATATACATATATACATATACATATATATATATATATTCATACATTTCTAATTAAGCTACTCAGGTTCAAATGCAGCACATCTGTGAATAGTAATTATATGTGATCACTGATCACTGAACAGTGTGCAGATGAGATTACTGCTGTATTATGTGATACACTAATGATCACATCTTCATGACCACATTCATTTGCTTCTCACTGGTGTACAAGCTTTATTCCTCAAAGAAACCTTGTTTGTGCTTTGGGGTGGATGATTTCTCAAAATAATACACAACATTCAAAGCAAGAAAAGTTTAATAGCATACATCCTTAACATAAGTTTCTAAGTCTTGAATTGTATTTCACCCTTGTATTTGTGAATTATGTGGGTTTGTCTCTATTAAATTTAGTTTGTTTGTTTATCTGATTTAAGAGGTTTATTATGCAGACAAATGCATAATAATGCATTAAGAGAGCTAGATTTGAGTCTGATCTTTATCTGTCTGAACAAAGCCCAAGAGTGCGGCTCTGAGCAGCTGAACGTGGCCAGCAGACTGGGTCTCTACTTCCCAATGGCCACTGGATGACAGACTTACTCTGTGGGCCATAAGTAGGCCAATTAGTCTTTTTTTTATTTATTTTTTTCATAACAGAGGACACACTCCGGTGAACAGGCCAGACGTGAATGAAAGAGAGAGGCCAAATGGTGCAGCCCGTGTGTCATGATGACAAATGTGTCCACCGGCACAGACTTTAATCGTGTTAAGAACAGCTTGAGGTATCGGTTTCTAGTGAGTAAGTTGAAGGAGGCCCTATTCTCTGAAACCACTCCAGTGGCCATGCTGTGGTGAGGACAGTTCAGTGTGTTATGACATTTGTCCAGCAGATGGCATCAAGGGACCAATTGTTTAAGAACAAATCATGGCCTCTGGAGACTTTCTTAGTGCTGTTAACGTCTGTGCGAAAAGGGAGAATTAAAGAATAGTGGAGAAAATGTATTGTGCTTTTTTTTTTTTTTTTTTTATTATAAATTTGATCATCTAAACTGTGTTCCCTTGTGCTAAGAATAGACAAAGTAATTTGTCAAGAATAGATAGGCAATTTTGTGTCTAGAATGTAATTGCACATGTTTGGAATGTATATAATTGTATACACTATACAATGGGTATTGTCCATTACATTTTTTTATTTTATTTTTTTTAGCTCTCTCAAGAAATTCATACATGGTCACACAATTTGTAGTATTTGTCTACTCAGTTTCACTCATCTAGGTATAATATCAGAAGGATTTAAGGTCACTTAAACATAAATAAATCGTAGTTAAAGTTAATTTAAATTTTTAAGTTTATTTAAAGTATAATTATTAGAAAATGTGTGTAGTTTCTAATAATTATATTTATATACTGTTAATATAACGTTTCTTCTAACATTTAGCTTTTCATAATTACATTTTATTTACGTTTGTAATTGTATTTAAATATTATAATTATTTAAATGTTCATTATTGTTTTAATATAAAGTAATATTTCTAAATATTTAGTTTTAATAATTATAATTTTTAAATTGTGCTGTATTTAAATATTTAAATATATGTCATATTTAAATAAATATTATATTTTAAATATTTATTTTTATTTTAAAATGTGTAAAATGTTAAAAATGTTTAAACACTTATACTCTAAGTTTTTATACTAAGATATAATTAACATTCTTAAATATATATATATATATATATATATATATATATATATATATATATATATATATATATATATATATATATATATATATGTGTGTGTGTGTATACACACACTCACCAGCCACTTTATTAGGTACACTTGTTTAATTGCTTAGTAACACAAATTGATAATTAGCCAGTCACTCAATGCATTTAGGCATCTAGATGTGGTGAAGATGGCATGCTGAAGTTCAAACCCGAGCATCAGAATGGGGAAGAAAGGGGATTTAAGTGACTTTGAACGTGGAATGGTTGTTGGTGCCAGACGCACTGGTCTAGGTATTTCAAAAACTGCTGCTCTACTGGGATTTTCACGCTCTAGGGTTTACAGAGAATGGTCCGAAAAAGAGAAAATATCCAGTGAGCAGCAGTTGTGTGGACGCAAATGCCTTGTTGATGTCAGAGGTCAGAGGAGAATGGGCAGACTGATTAGAGAATATATAAAGGCAACAGTAACTCAAATAACCACTTGTTACAACCAAGCTATGCAGAATACAATCTCTGAACACACAACACGTCGAACCCTGAAACAGATGAGCTACAGCAGCAGAAGACCACACCGTGTGCTGCTCCTGTCAGCTACGAACAGGAAAAGGAGGCTATAGTTCACACAGGATCACCAAAATTGGACAATAGAAGATTGGAAAAACCTTGCCTGGTCTGATGCAGAGGCGTCGTGCCCATTCGAAGTGATTTCAGATTTCTGAGCCAAGTGGATTTTAAATGCAGCTTCCAAACGGAAAAAAAAAATTGCAGAATAATATTTTTTATATATTTGATACAATCACAGCGGTGTAATTAGATCGTTCAGTGCACAGCATCAGCTGCTAAATTCAAATCTGCGTTCGCTGGCTCGCGCTGAGCCAGAGACAGACGCGTTCGTACAACGCTTCATGATACCAATCAGAAACTATTCTGTTGCGCTTATGGATGCAATGGCCAATCAGAGACGTCCAGAAGAGTCATCACTGAAACGCGGTGTTTTGTTCACTTGCTCGCTGACTGAATTATTTAGCGAATTCTCTCATCAGAAACAACAAAAAGTGCAGATGTGCGTACGAATGTAAGTAAGATATTCGTTTCATAATGTAAAGTGCTTCAGTGATTTTAATGGGAGTTTTTGAGAGTGCCTGAACTCTGGCTAGTCTGAATGAAAATGTTTTTTGATAATGTAAATGTTCTTTACTCTCTGTAAAATGAAAGTGTTAAAATAAGTATCTTACAATATTGTTATTAAAATTTACATTAAATGCAAATTCAGTCGTATTAAAAATATTTTATGGCATGATATGGCACTTAAGTAAAAAGTCAGGTTTTTATGTGTAGTTAATAGATTACACTACATTTCCATATATTGATCAAATAACAATCTATAAAGGTGCAAAACGCGTTTACCTACACATATTTGAGAAACGAGATATTTCCTGATATATTAAGCATGTTTGGAATTGTTTTGAATAAAAAGGAAAAAAAAAAAAAAAAAAAATAAGCCTACATCAGTTATACAGTGCGTTCGTAGAATGACTTATACCCCCGACCCCCACCCCATATATATATGTGTATATACCCCATATATATATATATATATATATATATATATATATATATATATGTGTGTGTGTGTGTGTGTGTGTGTGTGTTTAAATACTATATTTTAAATATTTGTTTTAAGCTAACTGAGACTTGTTATAGGACTTGTATATCATTGCTCTTTTGTTGATTGTGATTGCTTCCATTGTCCTCATTTGTAAGTTGCTTTGGATAAAAGCATCTGCTAAATGAGTAAATGTAAATTATAAATGCTTGTATATTGAGCTGTTGCATACAACAGTTGTATATTGAACTGTTGTACTAAATCGCACAGACAAATAGCGCTCTGGCATGTTTGATTTGACCTAATATTAACTATATTTCACTACATGTAAATATAAGCATAGAGCCATGTTAGTGGGGTGCACATCATGTGCCATTAAATGCATCTTTACAAAATATTTTTTGAACACTTGCAGATCGCCTGCGGTTTCTCTCAGCGAAAGATTTGAATACTATTATCATAAATGTGATGTCTGACTCTAAACCATCCACAGATAAAACGGAGAGCTGTGACATCATTGTTCATGCCTTGGTTCACAAGCCCAAAGTGCACTTTGAACTTTGTCTTTCCCCCTATTTGTAAAAGGGTTGACCATTGCCAAGAGAGTGAGCAGCATTTGGTCACTTCAGTCTCCTCCCACTTAATAGCCACTGTGCTGAGATCAGATGAGAGAGGAACCCTGCAGACGCCACACAGTCGCATTCTGGGGATAGCAGCTCGCACTGAGTACGCTGTGATTGAGCACCTGGCCCCGGTCAAGCAGACCTGAAGAACTAACACCCTAAAACCAGAGTAGTATCAGATCTACATCAGACCATTTGTGTACAGTCTCAGCATTGCTTTGCATGATCAAAATAACATCTGAAATGTTATATATGTGCCTTGTGCATTTTTACTTCAAAGAACATCTCCTGGGCATGCAAACAATACTTTTTGCATGTAGATCTATTCAATCAGTGGGCCAGTTTCAGCCCGTTTGAAAACTTCAGCAGCCAGTGTGTGGTTGCCAGTTAACTATCTTAACCAAAAATGAATGCTAATTCGATTACAGACATATAAATTGGAATTGGAATTATACACAAATAGAGAGAGAGAAGAGAGAGAGAGAGAGAGAGAGAGAGAGAGAGAGAGAGAGAGAGAGAGAGAGAGAGAGAGAGAGAGATTTTAAAGTATAAATTGGTCTTAATATGTGAGTATATTGTAGCTGGCTATTATTAATTAGGACAAGGGTCCATCTCAAGGGTGTCCTCATGTAGGATGCTGTGTCATCAAAAATGTTGATATTAAGTTATTCATTGTTGTTCTTTTCTGTAATCCATTTCGCGAAGAAATTTGTACTTTTCAAGCCTTTTATGCTTTTGTGCTTTGATGCATTTCAGATGTGATAAGCTGATTTTTATTTTTTATTTTTTTGTGATATATTCGTATAAGTGTGTTACTGCTCTAAGACATTGACAGCTGTTGTGTTATTTGTCCCGGCGGATCGTCTCTCTGTCTGGGAGGTTGAAGAAAGGAGACGCATGGCCTTCACACCCTGGCACATGTTCCACTGACCCCACAGGCTGCTGTATCAATCCTCTCCAAAACTCACCCTTCACAAACCATAATATTTTTCCCCAGATTAGAGAGGGCAGGCTGGAGGACCCTCACACTGCCCCGGACTGCTCTAGAGACAGCGACTCCACCTGTCAGAGTTCAAGAGTTAATACCAAGAGCTTAGAGGCTGTTTCCATAACGACTTGAATGTTACTTTTGCTTTCTCTGCCACACAGGGCTGTTACATTTGTTGAAAATATCAGTCAACAGCCTGGAAGCTTGATTTATAACTAGAAAGTGAGAGGATTGATGAGAACAAACATCACACTAAAGTTGTGTTAAGATAATACAATAAATGGCACTGATTGACTGATGCGCTGTATTTTTTTATATTTTATATTTTATATCAGTTACATTTATATGTATATGTTTATGTATATTATTATTATTATTATGCTTTTTTCTGAATTATTTGATGTATATAAAGTTCAAAAGAACAGCATTTATTTAACATATAAATCTTTCCCTCTGTTATAAATGTATTTTATTGTCACTTTTTATCAATGATAAAAGTAATGATAATGTTCCCTTTCAGTGGGTAACTCTCGACTACACGTTGGGGACCAATGAATTGGGATATCGATTCGATAGACCACTCTACTTCGAGTGTAAACTAAACGAGCCAATGTACATTGACATGCAATTATTGCATCCAGCTGCGCTGATCACAGCGTGAGTATAATAAGGCAGCAGGTGCAATGCATACCAGCTTTCACATCGGAGTCAAGTGACAACATCGCTCTGGTCCATTCACGTGTCTTCAGTGAGCTACGAGTTCAACGCACTCTTGGAAGCTTTTGGTGTTTGCGGTATGGCGCTTCAGCGGCGGTCGTTCCTGTGTCGAGTGGGTTGTGCACTTCAGGCTGCACTACGCCCTGTTGTGCTGCAAGCGGCCATTCTCCTGTGAGCCTCAGCACATAAAAGAGCATTTCCTTGAAAGAGAATTTTCTCTAGAAAAGCAATTAACAGGTGTGTCCTTGTAAAGACGACAGTTTGTCCTTATAAAGATGCTGTTTCACCTGTGCGTTTCTGGGTGCGATTGTTACCTGGCACCGGGTGATGGTCACGATCGCTGCCTCACGTGTCTGGGCATCAAGTTCCCACTGTGGGAAGATGACCATCTCGGAGCTGCCAACCAGGCTCTGCTACCTTCAGGGGACAGAGTCCCGTTGCCGCGATCGGGGGCTTGTTCTGGTGGCTGACAGACAAGAACTGTACAAGAACAGTAGTGCGGGTGGTTTGAGGGTTACAGTGGTGGCAAACCCCAAAGGGAACCAATCCTCTGGGGACCATCACTCCTCCAGCACCTCCGATCCAGTGGAGTGACCCACAGAACGTGCTGGGCCCTCATCAATGAGCGTACCAGTGGTATCCAGTGGACCTCCCCCCGATCAGATGTCGATCTCAGCATCGGAGGGAGAGCTCTCTGAGGAAGATTCGGCTGTGCTGCTGTCCTCCAGGATGGTGGCAATGAATGAATCAGATCCAGAGAGGTCAGCTATGCTTTCCCGGGCCACTGAGAAGGTAGGACTCGAGGGGAAAAATCCACCGTGCGGGACAAGGTTTGCCTTCAAGGTTGGACGATTGGTTTCTCAGGGTGGCTTGCGCTGGGGTTCCACTTCAAGGCGTAAGCTTGTCTCGTTTGGTTAGTCCTTTGGAAACTCCATGTCTGGTCCCTGGACAGGATGCGGAGGTTCTAGGTGACCTACCCCAGGAGTTAGAGAACACCATCACTTCGCGAGAGAACCGTCTACGAGACACGCTTATGCCTTGAAGTGGAACCTATTCATCAAGTGGATTTCTTCTCACCGAAAATACTTTCCTTCTTCGGTAACACTTTAGAATACTGTTTCTTACTTACTACATAATAAATAAGGATTTATTGAAGAACTAACAGGTGATTATTCATTAACACTTAACTCATTACTGTTAACTACTAAGGAAGATATGTTAATTAATCAGTATGTAATATAATTTTATTATTGTGTTAAGTAACAGTTAGCTAATCAATAACTAATGAATTCTGTCATACCTACTGAAGAACTACTATTAATTATCTATTAGTTAGGGTTCAAGAAAAATAACTATGAAGTAACTACTAATGAACAGTTATATGCAAATAATCACTATAATAATCAGGCTGTGGCCCACAAATCAAGTACTTGAGTAAAAGTACAGATACTCCAATAAAATATTACTCCAGATAAAATTATAAGTAGGCCTGTTCATTTCTAAAAGTTACATTAATAAAAGGACAAGTACAAAGTACTACTACAGTAGCAACTTTGTTACAGTCCACTTATTAGCCTATAATGGAAATGAAATGTGCATTTTGTTTGTTTCTAAATGTTTAAGTTTTGATTATAAAATGTTTATTAAATTAGTTTAAATGTGGGCAGTATGCATGTTAAAATTGAATAAAAGATTAATTATCTGATAATTATTTATTAATTACTAAAGGGTTCACTATAATTTCACTTTAGAATAGGCCTGCCGTTTCAGGTTCAAAATAAATCCTGCAGAATTATTTGATAATTATTTATTAATTACTAATGGGTTCCCTATGTTTTCACTTTAGAATACTGTTTCAGGTTATAAGTAATTATTGAGGAATTATCTAATAACTCTATATTAATTACTAATGGGTTCCCAATATTTTCACTTTAGAATAGGCCTAATGTTTCAGGTTTGAAATAAGTCCTGCAGAATTATTTGATAATTCTTTATTAATTACTAATTGGTTACCTGTGTTTTCGGCTTTGCCTTACATATAGAAATTGAATTAATGGTAATGTGGTATATGCTGATGAGGCACACATATAGTACTATATATAAAATATAAAAACTAAGGTAATTATCGCAAGGCACTGGAGTCATGGTGGGGTTCATACTAGAAGCTTATTTCTTACAAAACACACTCACAAAACAATTCACTACACAGGCAAAAAAATTTATTGCATTGATTAATATTGCATTTTAATACTACTACTACTTCTAATAACCTTTATATGAAAGGGTCACAATTCAAAGAAATTGCGTATAACTGTTCATTAGTAGTTACTTCATAGTTATTTTTCTTGAACCCTAACTAATAGATAATTAATAGTAGTTCTTCAGTAGGTATTACAGAATTAATTAGTTATTGATTAGCTAACTGTTACTTAACACAATCATAAAATTGTATTACATACTGATTAATTAACATATCTTTCTTAGTAGTTAACAGTAATGAGTTAAGTGTTAATAAAAAATGACCTGTTAGTTCTTCAATAATTCCTTATTAGTAATGTAGTAAGTAAGAAACAGTATTCTAAAGTGTTGCCCATTCTTTCATTGAAAACTCTGCTCCTGCTTTCACTGGCCTCCATCAAGAGGGTAGGGGACCTGCACACATTATTGGATGACGATTTGTGTTTAGAGTTTGGGCCGGCTGACTCCCAGGTAATCCTGAGGCTCTGGCCCGGCTACGTGCCCAATGTTCCCACTACACCCTTCAAAGACCAAGTGGTGAACCTGCAAGCGCTGACCCAGACCCAGCCTCTGTCCTGTCCGAGCATTAAGATGCTACGTAGACTGGACACAAAGCTTCAGGACCTCAGACCAGCTCTGTCTGTCACAGAGGCCAGCAGAAGGGGAATGCCGTTCAATCAATGCGAGTTCAATCAACTAGAAGTGTTGCATCCTCCTTGGTGCTGACTCGCGGCACCTCGCTGACAGATATTTGTAGAGCTGCGGGCTGGGCGACCCCCAACACATTTGCTAGATTCTATAGCCTTCGTGTATAGCCGGTATCCTCCTTTGTTCTCACCTCAAACGGGTAGTGGCACTGAGAGGCCCCGGTTAGTCCATGGTATAGCCTTCGAGCCAGTGTTTCCCCAGCAGACTTCTGCCTTCCCAAGAAGGTTATAATCACCTCCAATTACTACATATACACCTAAAGGGATGCTATATGTGTATTTGCTTCCGAAAACTCCTTTGGGAAGGATGGGGCTTCTGCAGCGTCCCTGTTCCCAGTGTAACATGTACATTTTCCCAGTGTTGTCCAGTCTCACTCAGTGTGGTAGTGCTTAGACAATAGCGAGTGGAACAACTTGTTCCGAGACCTGGCCTACAACAATTAGGTGCACAGGTGGCTCGGTCATCAATGTGACGTCTAGAGTGACCTACTAAAAGGGAAAATCTCAGTTACGTATGGTAACCCTTGTTCCCTGAAGGAGGAAATGGAGACGCCACGTCACGTCACCAAGGTTGCTGTACCACCGCTGAGCTGCCGGGTCACCGGCTCGGCTCCTCATCGAAAACCTAGTATGCATTGCATCTGCCGCCTTATTATACTCATGCTGTGATCAGTGGCAGCTGGATGCAATAATTGCATGCCAATGTGCATTGGCTTGTTTAGTTTACACTCGAAGTATACTGGGCTATGGAAGCGATATCCCAATTTGTTGGTCACTGACATGACGTCTCCATTCCCTCCTTCAGTGAATGAGGGTTACCATACGTAACCGTGATGATTTAATAATCATATTTACTAAATAAGTGTTAATTTCTTATTTATTTATTTTAATTGATTTATTTGTTTGCCTGTTTGTTTATTAATCTTACACAAAACTGTCATTTGAATGGAAGATTGAAGACTGAATAATGAGCTTTGGAATCACAGGAATAAGACATATAATATAATATAATATATATATATATATATATATATATATATATATATATATATATATATATATATATATATATATATATATATAATATTATATAATATATAATATATATATTCAATTAGAAAATAAATAATGTATTTTACATTTTAATAATATTTTACAATATTACAGTTTTTACAGTATTTGTGATTAAATAAATGCAGCCTTAGTGAACATATTAATTCATTCATTCATTCATTCATTCATTCAGTCAGTCATTATTATTATTATTATTATTATTATTATTATTATTATTATTATTATTATTATTATTATTATTATTATTAGTTTTTTATGTATTTACTTATTTACTTTTAAACCTGTAGTGTATCTCATATACTTAATTAAGTTGCATGGGCATATTTTATTAAAGTTTTACCTTTGTATAATTTTTTGTACTTTTAAATTTTTCAGTTTGTAAATTAAGTTTCCTGGGAATGTGTAAGTGTTAATTAATCTTTTATCAAGCCTTCTTGTACCCTTTTTTTAAATTAACTAAATTTGCATATTTGTTCTTATATTTTAGTTTATTTTTTTTTATTTTTTTTTTCCTTTAATTCAATTTACAATGCTTTACTGAAAAGAGTATAAACATTTTCTCAATAGTTTTCAATAATAATTCTAAACAGCACATTATCATTAGTGAAACTCTTTCGCCCAAACCTAGAACAATTAAAAGCCTAATTTTACACACGGTAATGAAGCAGATGTTTGTGATTCTCCTTGTGAAAGGCCAAGTCTCTTTTCATCCAGCCCCTCCATCCCCTCAGAGATTTCACTGCATATCATACTCTGGACAAGCTAAACTGGCAATGCCAATAAAGATTAAGTGGACCATCTCTTAAAGCTCTCTCACAGCACAAACAACTGTCGCACAGGCTCCACGCTGTCACGTTCGCCTGCGGTCAGGAGTCCACAGGGATGCTCCTGAATGCCATGGACTTGTAAGGTTTTCTTTCACAGTATTCGGACTCCTCTTTTAGCAGTCCAGTGCTTACCGGACTGCACCTCAGATGCCCAATTAGCCTGAAAAACAATAGCCCCCTGATCATCATCCCATTGTGCTCCCTGACATTGTCCCTGTGGCTCCTGTTACAGCCTGACAGTAAACAAGGGGCTAAATTAGATGTGCAGTTGTTGCTATTGTCCCACTCTCCTTGATACCCAAACCCCTCTGACTTAGCGGGCCAAAGCTTGTCCGAGAGGTCCCTGATGGAGTATAAGTGTTTGGATCAATGACAAGATGATGGTCTCAGTGTGAGACTCTGACTGAAGCAGCAGCGGTCAAAGAAATTAAGTCAAAGTGTGGGCACATGGCAGCGGTCTCTCTATAGGCCTTAATGGTATTCAGATGGATGGCGTCTGAAGCGATTTCTTGGGGTGAGAGGGGGGCAAGTTACATGGCAGCTGTTGCCCGGACTGACGGGATTGAGGGAGAGCGGGGAAGGCCGGTTCTAAGGCTCTGCTGATGGAGAGACTTTGATTTATGCCTTAATTAAAGAGACATTAAAAGCAGACTTTCCTAAACACAATTGTGAAGTCCCACACGTATGTCATGTGGTGCGTCCCTACTTAACATGAAGCAGACGGCATAAGGATGTTGGAAACTGAATCTGACTGCTTTAAAAAATTCTGCTTAAATCCCATGGTTTGTTTAACATATTAATATTAAATTAATTATATTCACTGGAATGTTTTTACATCTATCCAAGCTTTTTTTTTTTTTTTCTGAGTACCTTAAGTAAAAAAAAAAATAGACAACTTGCCTCAGTCTCTCCTCGCAGTCAAATAATCAACAAATCACAATCGGACTATATTTTTTTACATTCTTGCTGAGATTACCTGAATTGTACTGTATAACAGCACAGCTCCATAATGCATCTAGTAAAAGCTGTCATAAATGTTTATTTTAAATCACAAAATGACTCACAGCTTTGGCGGCTGTAACTCAGTAAAAGTGATACACGCGTAATGTGTGTGAGTATTTATACCACCCTCGCTACAAAGAATAGCTTATTCAAAGTCCTGATTGAATGACACACGATGTTACAGAATGCTGATATCATTCTCTGTGTGTGTGTGTGTGTGTGTGTGTGTGTGAGTGACAGAGGGTCAAGATGGAGGAGCTTGTTAAATGTCTGACGCTTGTGCTCCAGGGGCCACTGAGTCACCCAAAGTCCTCTTTGCATGCGTTCAGGGATGGGGTCTCTACATTCCCTTATTTGTTGTTGTTTAATTATGTGATGGCAATCAATCATACAGACACCAAAAATAAATACATCAACAATAGATAAGAGGCACTGATATGTGTGTGTGTGTGTGTGTGTGTGGCATTTCTCACATACTTTCATGCTTGTGTACAAGTCACCATAGACTAACGAACTTGGATTATAGTGAGCCATCAAATTCTTTTGGAAGTATGCTGCCACATTTTACAGTTTGTATAGTGCCTATTTATAGCACAATACATATTATATCTGTCTCAACTTTATCAGTTTGCTTTAGTCTGACAACTGATAACTGTTTACTAAAAGACCTGGTTCTGAAATTGTCCTATTCATATACATATTGCGCCTTTCCACATTTTGACAGAAACTTAAGTAAGTATCAAAGATAGCAACTTAGGATGTGTAATATTGGCTACTTGCAGTATGTTATAATTTTGTTTTTATAATTATTGTTTGATGAATTGCAATTGTTTATACGCAAATTTTACTAATTTGTCAAATTGATATATTTAATTGGTATCTTTGTGGACGTCTAACATCACTTGCTCACCACTGCAGTGAATGGGTGCCTTCAGAATGAGAGTCCAAACAGCTGATAAAAACATCATAATAATCCACAAGTATCTGTCATTAATCCATCATTAGTGTTTTAACATTAAACTGATGCTTCTGGACAAAATATAAGTCTATAATCCATAATAACCCATCCTCCAGTGAAAACGTCTATCATATTGCCCTCTCACATCAAAACTCTTTGACATATTTGTTTAGAACTAGGCTGTTTTCACTTGTAAACTGTACTTGATATGTGCATATTTCTCTCCTAATTCAGACAAGATCATTTTTTCACTGGAAAAACCAATGTTATGGATAGAGGACTTGTAGTTTATCTAGAAACAACCGTTACAATTGTTCAAATAAAAAGTTAAAAGAGTTAAAATGTATTTATAGATTTGTTTCTTACAGACATGCAGCTTTTTCACTTCTCAAGACATTAATTGATGAACTGGAGTGGTGTGGAATTCTTGTGGATTATTGTGATGTTTTATCAGCTGTTTGGACTCTCATTCTGACGGCACCCATTCACTGCAGATGATCCATTGCTAAACAAGTTATGTAATGTAAAATTTCTCCACATCTGATGAAGAAACAAACTCATCCTAATCTTGGAAAGCCTGAGAGTGAGGAAATATACAATAACTTTTCATTTCAGGGATACTTTAACAATCTTTAAAAAAACCTCAATATCATGTTATGTTATGTTATGTTATGTTATGTTATGTTATGTTATGTTATGTTATTTTTTTAAATGTTTTATTGATATCAACACATCCAAAAAAAAAAAAAAATGACTTCAGTAACACTGAAAATCAATTCACAGTCAAAACAGGTCAATTGAGTGTGAGTTGATCCATCAAATTTTGTCTTTTACTGCTGGCACGTGAGTTTCAATTTCTGCTGGCATGTAATTGCTTGGTCTTTTATCATGCTGTGTGTTCCTCCTATCAGATCTTTGTTATTTGGCTGTCTGTTTTCTTAGCCAGTGTATAATAGACTTTTGTGTCAATTGTTTTGATAAGTGTGTCACAGTGTAAGCCACACATCTGGAGTTCAGGCTGTCCGTCCCAACAGATAGTATCTTCAGACAGACTGAGCAAAGAACAGTTTGCATAGTCAACACAGCTGAGTATGCACTGTCACTATGATACAGTCACTAACACGGTTATCAGACGCTTCATCACTATGTCTTCTTTAAAACAATTTGTGCCAATACAAACACTTAAGATAATGTCATGTCCATGCCAAATGGAAAACAGTGAAGGGGATTTATGTAATGAGCACATGATTTCCCATTGCCTAAGATTATACATTCCAAACTGTATTATGTGCAATAACTTCTAGTTTAGCCTAACGGATTGATTATTCTTAATTTACCATAATAAAGCATAGTTTTTATACCATAGTTCTGCAGTTAAAAGCACAATCTGGCCAAATATGGAAATTATGTGGTTACACTATCATGTGAGACAAATTTTGTTGGAGTAATGAAGCATTTTTTTTAGAAGACCACTAAACAGGTGCTAATTGCTGTTAATAATGATTTCAGTGTTCTCTTCCAGTACACCAAAGTTTTTGATGAAAATCCCACGTGACTTAATTAATAGAAAGAAACAAGTCTAATGACTAAAGATGGTTTGAAGTTAAATGTGTTGTGAAAAACGCTATACACCTAAAGATGAATTGAACCAAATTAAAAGTATGATCACATTTACCGTTGTTCATCAAATTTCCACAGATGAAATCCAGTCATTTAAATAGGAATGTCAAGAAAGATGAAGATACATTTCAAGAAAGAGAAACACTTCGTCTGATTTTGAAATTCTGTCAAATTTTTATACAATTTTTCAATATGGTGATGTGGATTTGCCATTTTAAGCCATTCGGCAAATTTAAAAGCAACAGAATGATTCATAATTCAAAAATATCAAACCAGAGATGGACCTTTTTTGTTGTTGTTGTTTTTTTTTTGCCTATAACATTTTACAGATATATATTTATTAATAATTTTTTTGTTTTTTATTATTATTATTATTTTTTTTTTTTTTTTTGGTATTAATGGCTATTCTTAAAGTACCACAGTTTTACTGTAGTACAGTAGTTACTGTTATTTTAATGGAAATAGTAGTTGCCATGGTGAACATTTTCAAATGAATTATTTTATCAACATCTTTTACTAAATCTATTTGATCCAGGACTTGCTTTTCTTTGATCTTTCTTTACTTTCTATCTCATGGAGCCTGTGGTGGAGATTACTAAATTAGCATATATGAAATATATTATGAAGGGGGCAAAAAGTATATGAAACCTAAGTAAATCATATGTTGGTAAATCTAGTCCATACAAAATATGTTTGTGTAAAACATTTTATATCATGGTCATATATATATATATATATATATACCATGAATGCATGCCTGTGAAAATATATGGCCTTATAAGTAGCGTATATGGCAATAATACTTTTGATATAAAGCAATCACATATTACATTTCCATATGGGACAGGCTGTAATTTTCTTCTTGTGTTTATACAATGCCTTCATACTTATTTTCTGTTTATAACTGTTGTTAAAAACGGTCAACGGACATGTTGTCAGCATCATTAGCTGAACCGTGAGTCAACGGCACACAAAAGTCAGGTGGAAAACCAGTAACGTGTGTTTGTGTGTGAACAAAGGCATGGGAGGGAAATCACCTCGCCGCTAGCATTCCCTGCGGATAACGGAATCTTTAATGAAAGGTTATCAAGCGTTCGGTTCGGAGTTACTACTGCTGCACACCTGGAAAAGAGAAGAGCTGGGCAGCTGTCATTTCGCACCCACTCTTGTTTTAGTTTAGTAAAGGATGTTGCATCAATCTAATACCTTTTACTCTAATTTGAAAAGGAAATAAACTATAGCCTGTAGCTTAATAACCTATTGCATTTGCCAGTTGGCTAATTTGTCGATAAGTTTGACAGGAGTACAGCATCACTAATGATTGTTATTCAGAAAGCAGAGTTCTGTAATCAAAACACGGTTGTTATGAATGACTCAGTCCTGTTGTGACAGAAACGCCAGCTATCAGAGTATTGACAAATTTACAGTGCCGCCTAAAGCGACAACGCAAGTGCTAACCCAGGTGGTTTACACTGCAATCAGGTTATCCAGACTTAAATAGAAATGCCTTGATGAAAATGTCGTTTACATTTGTTCTGTTTTTTTACTAGACTGTAGCGGAGAAAATTGCCCGTTGGTGTGGCCTTAATATTTTATGATCGTTATTTCAACAGCTTCTATGAAAAAGCATGATCGCATTGGCTGCGCCCGTAGCGTAATGTGTTTAATAAGGTCAGATCATGTTTCTTCAGGCCTAATATAGTCTGCAAATTGGATCTTTAAATTCCCCTTTCATCACAGAAAGGCAAACAAGCTGATTACGATGCCAGCTGCTATCTTTGTTCTAGAAAGATCAGTGTGTCCAAAACCTAGAGTGACCAGACGTTTGGTTTCACAAGATGTGTTCTGACAGTTTACAAAAACTGCAAATGTCCCATTTTCAGGCCTACTGACTCAACATGAAGTCTTCAGTGCTGTGTCTTTGCCATTGTGAGTTCAATTTCCAAAAACTTTCCAAAAAAAAACAAAAAAACACTAGTTTCAGCATCTTGACCATCCAGACATTGCAAATAATTTCCTTGTAAAACATGCTTAAGTCAATTTCAAAGTTTTTTAAATACATTTGAAATCATTGTTTTAATAATCTTTAGTCATGCACTTCTTTTGGTGGTGCTGACTAACATAAAGCACTTATAAACAACTTGATTAGAGCTGTAGTGTGTTATTTGATAGTGCACAAAGTATATTTTAAATATACTAATCTGGAACATTATTATTACGGTTGTGTCATTTACAGATATATTTAATTACATAACATGAATGCTTCCGTAGAAATGACACTGAGTATATTTTAGTTTCTCAGATATGCTTCTCAGCACATTGGACCGTGCACTTTAACCATATTTCAAAGACAATAGAAGTAATTAAATTTTCTTTATTTTTTATTTTTTTCTCCATACTGTGGAAGTCAGTGGCTACCATCAAAACTGAAGAAAGGAACTCATACAGGTTTGGAACAACTTAAGGGTGAGGAAATGTTGACATATATATATATATATATATGTGTGTATGTGTGTGTGTGTGTTTGTTTGTGTGTGTGTGTGTGTGTGTATGTTAAAGATATATGATTTTCTTTTCCAAAGTCCTCAGAAGAGGAGACGAGTTGACCTGCTGAGGTCTTGAAAGCCCTGATCCATGCCGTTCTCTATCGGGCCGTTCGGGCTGCAGGATAACAGAAGTGGTCTTGTGAGGAGGCTCTCAGTGGCCCTGCGCAGCGAGGGCCGTGGAGTGTGAACAGCGGCAGAGATGCCTCCGGGGTCAATCCTTTAATATTGATTACAAACTGGAGCAGGGCAGCAGGACCGACAGGCTGCAGCTGTGAGTTTGTGCAGCTTTGAACTGACCCGCGCCTGTTGGCGGGTCCCAGGCCCTCGCGCATGAGGAGAGGCTGCAACTATGTGCCTGCCTGTGGGAAAGAATGTCACGCGACGCCACAGCGACGGAGCCTGCCACCGACAGGGGACGAGATTTAGAAGAGCCATGGTGAGAGTCCTGCCTACAGCAACTACTGTCCCCTCGCCACCGCTCAGAGAGAGAGAGAGGAGCTGAGCGCTTTATAGCCAAAGAAGTTAGGGGTGAGAGGGAGCGGCTCTGCTGATCACAGGGATCTGTCTGGTACAGATACCCGAGCACAGTTTGTTTTACACTGAAGCCTGACTCTCTCTCTGTTTTGTCTAC